>NC_091284.1:345421184-345731101 GCF_032444005.1 Ranitomeya imitator | reverse complement strand
GGGAAGCTTGAGCCTTCTGACTGTCTTGGTGTGAATTCTGTAGTGGACAGGTTGCAGCAGATCTGGGCTCATGTGGTGGATAATTTGGTGTTCTCAAGAGGAGGCTCAACGTTTTGCTAATCGTCATCGGTGTGTTGGTTCCCGGCTTCGGGTTGGGGATCTGGTCTGGTTGTCTTCCCGTCATGTTCCTATGAAGGTTTCTTCTCCTAAGTTTAAGCCTCGGTTTATCGGTCCTTATAGGATTTCTGAGATTATTAATCCGGTGTCTTTTCGACTGGCGCTTCCAGCCTCTTTTGCTATCCATAATGTCTTCCATAGATCTTTGTTATGGAAATATGTGGAGCCCGTTGTTCCCTCTGTCTATCCTCTGGCCCCTGTGTTGGTTGATGGGGAGTTGGAAGCTTCAGTTCCTTGTCAAATGGAAGGGTTATGGCCAGGAGGATAATTCTTGGGTTTTTGCCTCTTATGTCCATGCTGCTGATTTGGTTCGTGCCTTTCATCTGGCTCATCCTGATCGTCCTGGGGGCTCTGGTGAGGGTTCGGTGACCCCTCCTCAAGGGGGGGGGGTACTGTTGTGAATTCTGCTTTTGAGCTCCCTCTGGTGGTAGCAGATGGTAATGCAAGTGTTCCTGGTCTGCAGTCTTGGACAGGTTTATCTGCTAATTGCAGTTCTGACTGGGGTATTTAGGCTTGCAGGACTCATTACTCCTTGCCAGTTGTCAATGTTTTTTGGGATATGATGGATCTCTGTCTGGCTTCTCCTGCTTTGCGGCCATTTCAGCAAAGATAAGTGTCTGTTTCTTTTTCTGTGGCACACAAGCTGTGTGCTTGTATTTGATTGTATTCCTGCTCTGATTGTAGGATTCGCTGGAGTTGCAGATATACGCTAATACGTCTTTAGTTAGATGTAGGAAGTTTTTGTATATTCTGCTGTGGATATTTTTGAAGGGTTTTAATACTGGCCGCACAGAACTCTGTCCTATCCTGTCCTATTTTAGCTAGAGTGGCCTCTTGTGCTAAATCCTGTTTTTCTGCCTGTGTATGTTTTTTCCTCTCCGACTCACCGCCAATATTTGTGGGGGGCTGTCTATCCTTTGGGGATCTGCTCTGAGGCAAGATAGTATTCCTATTTCCATCTTTAGGGGTATTTAGTCCTCCGGCTATGACTAGGATTGGTTAGGTACACTCCACGGCTACTTCTAGTCGCGGTGTTAAGATCAGGATTTGCGGTCAGTATAGTGACCACCTACTCCAGTGAAAGTTTTCATGCTGCTCCAAGGTCACCGGTTCATAACAATCACCTCTATGCTGATGACGCACAGATCTACATCTCTGGACCAGATATCACCAGCCTACTAACTACAATCCCTCAATGTTTGTCCGCTTCACCAGGCTACTAACTAGAATCCCTCAATGTCTGTCCGCTATTCCATCCTTCTTCTCCACTAGATTTCTAAAACTTAACATGGACAAAACAGAATTCATCACCTTTCCCACCATCTCACGCGACCATCCCAATGAACCTAGCTATTACAGTAAACGTATGCCCACTCTCCCCAGTCCCACAAACTCGCTGCCTTGGGGTACTCCTTGACACTGATCTCTCCTTCAAACTACATATCCAAGCCCTTTCCACTTTCGTCTGCCTTCAACTCAAAAATGTTTCACAGATCCGTACATTCCTAAACCAAGAATCTGCAAAACCCCTAGTCCATGCCCTCATCATCTCCCGCCTAGACTACTGCAACCTCCTGCTCTGTGGCCTCCCCTCGAACACTCTCGCACCTCTCCAATCTATTCTAAACTCTGCTGCCTTACTAAACCACCTTTTCCCCGGCCTCTCCCCTCTGTCAATCCCTTCACTGGCTCCCCATTACCCAGAGACTCCAGTACAAAACCCTAACCATGACATACAAAGCCATAAACAACCTGTCTCCTCCATACATCTGTGACCTCGTCTCCCGGTACTTACCTGCACGTAACATCCGATCCTCACAAGATCTCCTTCTCCACTCCCCTCTTATCTCCTCTTCCCACAATCGCATTCAAGATTTTTTTAGCGCATCACCCCTACTCTGGAACGCTCTACCACAACATATCAGACTCTCACCTACCATGAAAACCTTCAAAAAGAACCTGAAGATCTACCTCTTTCAACAAACCTACAACTTGCAGTAACCAAAACACTGCACGACCAGCTCTACCCTCACCTACTCTATCCACACCCATCCCTTGCAGATTGTGAGCCCTCGCGGGCAGGGTTCTCTCTCCTACTGTACCAGTCGTGACTTGTATTGTTTAAGATTATTGTACTTGTTTTTATTATGTATGCCCCTCCTCACATGTAAAGCACCATGGAATAAATGGCGCTATAATAATAAAAAACACTGGGGAACAATTTGAAAAAAATTTTCTGTTGAGTTAGGTTTTAGAGCTGATTTATACTAAAATTGGCAAGCTGATTCCAAAAATGTAGTCAGTTTTTTTCTAGCACGTCAAGTTTTTCCTCCACAACTTACCTGCTAGAGAAGCACAATTGCACTGATATCTGTAATAAGACTTGTTATCTGATTACAATTCGACTCATGTAGAGCTACGTGGCAACTTGTAAGAGTAGTCACAACTGAGACCGTGTGGTGAGAGGTGTGTGGAATAAATAGGATTTGTGATAGCTTTTCTCTTTACATTGGGCGCTTAGTTGTAATTTATATATCTTTAATGATTCTTTTTCTTTGTTAGTTTTCAAAGCTTGTAACTTTCCATCTCAGTGTTTTATTTACATATGTACATATTTCCTTTGTTTCAGATCATGTCTGCTTCTTATATATTTCATTTTTTGTTCATATTTGTACTATTTAAAAAAAAAACACTTTTTAGGTACAGTAGTTTACATATTTTTGAGAAGACAAAAATCCTATAGTTCAAAAACTTGACGTGATAGAGAAAAACTGAGATCATTTCTGGATTCAGCATCCAAAAATTAGTTAAGAACAGTTGTCTGACCTAACTGTTAAAAAATTGTGTTCCCCAGTGTAATAATAACTTGCCACTCCTGGTGTCCTGTGGCAAATGCCAAGCGTTCTGCACGGTGTTGGGCTGTGAGCACAACCCCAATCTGTGGACGTTGGGCACTCAGACCATCCTCTTGGAGTTGGTTTCTAACTGTTTGTTCAGAGACATGCACATTTGTGGCCTGCTGGAGGTCATTTTGCAAAGCTCCTCCTGTTCCTCCTTGCGCAAAGGCTAAGGTAGCGGTCCTGCTGCTGGGTTGTTGCCTTCCTATGGCCCCCTCCACGTCTCCTGGTGTACTGGCCTGTCTCCTGTTAGAGCCTCCAGCCTCTGGACACTATGCTGACAGACACAGCAAGTCTTCTTGCCACAGCTCGCATTGATGTGCCATCCTGGATAAGCTGCACTACCTGAGCCACTTGTGTAGGTTGTAGAGTCCGTCTCATGCTACAACGAGTGTGAAAGCACAACCAACATTCAAAAGTGACCAAAACATCAGCCAGAAAGCATTGGTACTGAGATGTGGTCTGTGGTACCCACCTGCAGAACCACTCTTTTATTGAGTGTGTCTTGATAATTGCCAATAATTTCCATCTGTTGTCTATTCTATTTGCACAACAGCATGTGAAATTGATTGTCAAACAGTGTTGCTTCCTGTTAGGGGTCGAGTTGCCGCCTCTGCACAGGGGGAATCTCGGGCCATCTCTGCTGCGGTTTCCCATTCTTCTCCTGCCCCAGTGGAGCCTGCTCAGCGGAGACGTCGGTCCCAGCGTCTTGCTCAGTCCCACTCTGTACAAAGAGTTACTGCTGCTTTTCCTGCTTCTGCCATTGAAGTCAGTGCTGGGCAGCGGCGAGCAGATGCTTCTGGGTCTAAGTCCTGCTTTTCTCGTTCTGAGCATGCCCTGAGTAAGATCTCTCAGTGGAGATCGAGGGTCACATGGTCAGATACTGCAGCTAAGTCCATTGGTCCTTTCAGTAAGGTCCTTTAAGTGCTAGGACCAAGTCCTGCTTTGCACACACTGAGCATGTCCAGGGCAAGATCTCTCAGTGGAGATTTAGGGTCGCATGCTCAGGTATGGCAGTCTCTCATTGGTCCTTCTAGGAAGGTCTTTTACTTGCTGCAGCTATATAAGGCTCGCATGGCCGCACGGCCATGCGCTAGTGTCAATTCATATATGTGCTTTGCGCCACTGTGGTTATGCATGAGTGTGTTCAGGGACCCGGCTGAAATAAGCCTTTAGCATACCGGCACCTCCGGTGGGGAGATTGTATGAGTGTGTTCAGGGACCCGGCTGAAATAAGCCCCTAGAATACCGGCTTCTCCGGTGAGGAGATTGCATGTTGCATAACCACTGACTGCTATCAGCTTGGCAGTAAGCTTGTGCTCCTGTGAGGCTAACAGGGCGCAGTGCTTCCCTTTCACGGCTACTCTGTGGAGTAACAGAGCTAGTCTATACCGCCAAAAAGTGCCGCCATTCGCTAGCAGCAGGTTCCTCCTGCACGGTGGACCCCGGGCTGCAAACGCACCATTTATAATAAACATCTCTATTTTCTCGGTGCGTTCCGCTAGCCCTAACACTTCCTAAGTGGACAGTTTGAGTTCACAGACGTTTGATATACTGGGAGTTATATTCTGTTGTTTAAGTGTTCCCATTATTTTTTTGAGCAGTGTATATACCTCGAGACATGCTGAATCACAAAATAAAAAGACTGAGTGGTAAAGAGCGCACTGCCACCTTTACCACATGTCTACTTTATGATGTCAAACATCCTTAATATTTTAACAGCAATTTTTCATATTTTAAAGAAATGTAAAAAAAAAAGCATTTTAGGGACCTACTCACTTCTGAAGTGACTTTGAATGGCCTCTTTATTGTAACCTCTCAAAAATCACCCCAGTTTAAAGAATGGAGGATTCAAACTATACAAGAAGTTAGCTAACACTTGAGGAGCTTTACATTAATTAATGAAAACATTAAAAAAATCATTTAGTCAAATTCCATTCAGAAAAAAATCATACTTCAGCCCCCAACTTTTGCTTGCATAATTTACTATGCAATTTCTCCTGAACGCAGCATTGCCCCATATATAGCAGAGACTAATGTTTTATAGCACTTGTGAGGCAGTGAAAGGTGTCATATGGGAGGGTCGCTATGTGTCCCGCAGGATGCGCTCAGTAGATACGCTGGAGTGCCTTGTGGTCACAGTAGGATGCCTGTGGGTCACAAGGCAGAATAAAAGTCAGCTGGAACCTGGTCAAGTTATTGGACCAAGGAATTGTTCAAGAAAACCGGTATGGGCTTTTATTTTTGACACGAACTGCAGGAAGGAAGTGGGGCCGGACCGTTTCTTCCAACCCAGACCTTACAAGTCGCCTATGGCCACAGAGTCTGGCAGAGAGTAAAAAAAAAACCTGCAGGAGGGTTTGGGTGTGTCAGTGTGATCTTGCTGGCAGAGCATTCCCTGTGTGAAGCAACACAGGGCCAAGTGAAACCAAAAGGTCTGGCACCCTCCATGGATACGGGCGTGTAGTCGCTCATGGCAACCGGTCTCAGACTATCTTTTGTTTTCCCAGCTGCGATCCGGTGGATACAGCGTGTTGGGCACTGTGTGAGTTTTCAGACATTAAACACGTTTTGTTTTGAACTTGGTTGGGTCACTGCCTCATCACTGCACAGTGTGGACACTGCTGCACTACACTATATACCGTGTATGTCATTAAGGGTATACAGCTAAAGGGATAATCCCATCTCCAAGATCCTATCTCAAAATGTAGTAGGTGTAATAATATTAGCAAATACCTCCAATTAGAAATGTAGTATATGTCTCATTCCTCATATGCAGGCATTGCAGGATCTTAGGTATCCATAGATACGACCACTAGCAACTAGCTGTCACTTCATCAGTGGGCGTAACCATGGATACCTAAGATCCTGCAATGCCTAAACATGAGGAAAGAGACAAAGTGAATAAAAAACTATACTACATTTCTAATTGGAGGCATCTGCTAATATTATTATTACACCTACTACATATTGGGGTAGGATCTTTGAGATGGGAATATCCTTTAAGGTTTAAAAATTGCACATTTTTCAAAATTTTCAGAAACTGTGTCATAATTTCATAAATAAAGCAAAACTTATCAATCTAAATTTACCAGTAGTAACAGGTACAATGTTTGACAAAAAGAAAGTCACAATCTCAGAATCACTGAAGCAGAAGCAGAAACATTTCAAAGTTGTTACCACATAAAGTGACGTGTCAGACTTTAAAAATTGGGGCTGTCAGGAAGGTTAATACTGATTACCACGAGACAAGGATAAGAAACATGTAATGGTAACGTGCAGTACATACCAACATTCTCCTCAGAGTCGCTGATAATAACTATAAAGTAAATAAAGGAAATACTGATCAGTCCAGGCAATACAATATCATATGTAACACGTAGGTGTGTGGTATACAGTATTTATGTATGCATAAATACAAGTTTTCGGTGCTCAACATAAAGTGACTACAGACCCTTCAAAATGTAAGATCTTAATTAAAACCTCACTGAAAAGTTTCCAAAAAAGCTGTTTCACACAAATGAATACGCCCCACATCAAAACTACTCCATCTAGTATTTGGTATGACCTCTATGACTGCTAAGGACACCACCAAGTCTTCTAGACATGGAATGAATAAGTTGGTGACATATTATAACATCTATATTTTTTCTTTCTTCCCGAACAACCTTTTTAGAGCCTGGAAGTAGAGCGCCTATGGGAGTGGAGATCAGTGAATATTCATTCCCTTGAAAACAGGTGATCACCCGGCCGCTGCAGGAAGCTGTCGGCTGCTACTATTGTGTCCACTATTAACCCCTTTCTAACATCAGACTTACTATTCCGTCCATGTGACTTAGGCCAATCTGACCATGGACATCTCAATGATCGGCCGCGATCACAGGGGGGTGCGCGGCCGATCGCCGCCGGGTGTCAACTGATTCTGACAGCTGACTCCCGGTTATAGGTGCCAGGAGCAGTTACAAACTGCTCCCGACACTTTAACCCTAGAAATGATGTGATCAAACATGATCGCAGCATTCCGGAAGCTGTCACAGGGGCTGACACCCCCTCTGCCTTTTGATCGAAGACCTTGCGGCATGACGAGGGCTCCTATCGTTGCCATGGTGAGCGGAAGCTGTCCTGATGACATCCGGGTCAACAGAGCTAGGAAACTTGGTGATCATAAGCAGGGCATGATCACCAAGTCTACCTGTCAGATGCTGCTTCATCTGCAAACTATAGAAGCGATCAGCCTGCAAAAAATTATTGTCCCATAGTTGGACAAAGTAAGAAAGAAAAAAGTCAAAACAATTTTTTAAATAATTGTAAAACTATTTAAAAAAAAAATCAAAAACCAATAATAAATTCATCAATATTTATTTTATCACTAAATAAATATTTTAATGAAAAAAAATCTAAAAAAATAAAAAAAATAAATAAAAGTAAACATATTTGGCATCGGCGCGTCTGCAACGAACTGACCTATAAAACTGTCCCAATAGCTAACCCGTTTAGATAACCCCATTAAAAAAAAATGAAAAAAACAATAATTTATCATCATACATTCGATCAAAAAGATGGATATAAACATTACACCGCTGAAAACATCATCTTGTCCTGGAAAAAACGAGCCGCCATAGAGCTCCATTACCGGAAAAATAAAAAAGTTATAGCTCTCAGAATAAAGCGATGCAAAAATAATTATTTTTTCTATAAAATACCTTTTATTATATAAAAACGCCAAAACATAAAAAATATATAAATGAGATATTGCTGTAATCGTACTGACCCGAATAAAACTGCTTGATAAATTTTACCACACAGAATGGTATAACCTCCTACCCCCAAAAATAAAGAAATTCATGAATAGCTGGTTTTTGCTCATTCTGTCACCCAAAAATCAGAATAGAAAGCAATCAAAAAATGTCACGTACCCGAAAATTATACCAATAAAAACATCAACTCGTCCTGCAAAAAACAAGACCTCACATGACTCTGTGGACCAAAATATGGAAAAATTATAGCTCTCAAAATGTGACGCGAAAACAATTTTTTGCAATAAAAAGCGTCTTTTAGCGTGTGACAGCAGCCAAACATAAAAACCCGCTATAACGCCTCATCCTGATATTTCGGGTACCGGAGATGTCAGTGTCCGTGTGTGTAATACTTGCAGACCACGTGTGGCATGTGTGTGCCACATCAGTACCACAAAGACGGGGGCCAGGGAAGAAACGTTACAGTAAGCGCTGTTCCCCGGCGCCAGGTGCTGAACATGGCTCTCATTCTCCACTGCTCTGCCAGCGATCGGCACGAGCAAGGGAGAATGATGAGAGTTACATTTAAGTAATAAAAGAGACAACAGGCGGCTGATGGGACTATTACTCCCATTGGCCTATCCCTGCTGCTGCTAATAACAGTGACAGCAGGAGCGGCGGATGGGAGTATTCATCTGCCGCTCCTGCGCTATAAATAAAAGTAATTAAAATAACGACTTGGGTTCCCCCCTATTTTACAGCTGGGGGCTGCAACCCTCAGCTGTCAGCTTCAGCAAGGTTGGTTATCAAGAATAGAAGGGGCCCAAGCTGTTCTTTTAATTATTAAAATAATTTTAAAAAACGGCGAGGGGTCCCCCCATTTTTGACAACCAGCCTTGCTCTAAAGCTCACAGCTGGGGGCTGGTATTCTCAGGCTGGTAAGGGGCCATGGATATTTACCCCTCGTCCCCCAGCCTAAAAATAGCAGCCTGCAGCTGCCCAAAAAAGGGACATCTATTAGATGCGCCAATTCTGGCACTTTGCAAGGCTTTAACCACTTGCCCTGTAGCTGTGGCAAGTGGGGTAATATTTGTGGGGCTAATGTCACCTTTCAGCGCTTTCTGTAATGCTTCTTCCCTGGCACCAATGAATGTCACATGGATAACAGCAATGTGTGAAATGTTTATGCATGTGTGTGGGACGTTATATGGCCCGTGCTGACATTAAAAAACGGACATGTCACAGTGATTTGCCCATGGACACACAGTCCGTGGAAACACTGACATGTGCACAGACCAATTCACTTGAATACGCAAGTAGCGCTCCGTCCCTCCAGAGTCTCTCTGTATGGCTAAGTAGCACTGTACAGCCACATATTGGGTATTGCCATGTTCAGAAATTGTGGGACAAATTTTGATGCCATTTTTACTCACTTATGTGAAAATGTAAAATCTTTGGCAAAAACAAAATGTTGGTGGTAAAAATGGAGTATTTTGTCATCACTGCCCAATGGTATACAATTCTGTGACACACCCATGGTGTCAATATGATCACTGCACCCCAGATGAATTTATTGAGGCGTAGTTTGTAAAATGGAGTCACTTATGGGGGGGTTCTGCTCTTCTGGCACCTCATGAGCTCTCCCAATGGGTTACAGCGCCTGCAAACCATAACAGTAAAATCTGGCGCTCCTTGCCTTCTGAGCTTTGCTCTGTGCCTGAAAAATATTTCCCGATTACTTGTAGGCTATGGGCGCACTCAGTAAAGGATGGACCTTATTTTGGTGTAAAAAAAATTCCTATTAGCCCACAGAAAAAATGAATAACTTGAGGATAAAACAACATTTTAGTGATAAAAATGTAATTTATTCTTTCTTCACGGCTCAGTGGTATAAAATTCAATGAGGCACATAGGAGGACAATATGATCATTACACCCCAAGATGAATTAATTGGGAGTGAAGTTTGTAAAATGAGTTCACATATAGGAGGTTTCTGTTGTTCTGGCACCTCAGGGGCTCTGCCAATGTGTCATGGCCCCCTCAAACAATTTCAGCAAAATCTGAACTCCAATATGTTGCCTCTTCCCTTCTGAGCTTTGCACTGTGCCTCAGAAGTAGTATGACCCTACATATGGGGTATCGGTGTACTCAAGAGAAATTTCACAACAAATAGCATGGTGCAATTTCTCCGGTTACCCTTATGAAAATGCAAAATTTGGGGCTAAATAACATTTTTGTGAGTAAAATATGATTTTAGTATTTTCACGGCTCAACGTTATAAACTTCTGTGAAGCACCTGGGGGTTCAAAGTGCTCACCAAACATCTAGATAAGTTCCTTGTAGGGTCTAGTTTCCAAACTGGATTCAGATATGGGGAGTTTCCACTGTTTAGGCACATCAGGGGTTATCCAAACGAGACATGGCAGTTCCTTGGGGGGTCTAGTTTCCAAACTGGATTCAGATATGGGGGGGTTTCCACTGTTTAGGCACATCAGGGGTTATCCAAACGAGACATGGCGTTCGATCTCAATTCCAGCCAATTTTTCGTTGAAAATGTCAAATGGCGTTCCTTTATTGAGCTCTGCCATGCGCCCAAACAGTGGTTTACCCCCACATATGGGGTATCGGTGTACTCAGGACAAATTGGACAAGAACTTTTGGGGTCTAATTTCTCCTGTTACCCTGGGGAAAATAAAAAAAATTTGATCTAAAATAATTTTTTGTGAAAAAAAGTTAAATGTTCATTGTTTTTCCCACATTCCAAAAATTCTTGTGAAGTACCTGAAGGGTTAACAAATATATTAAATGTGGTTTTGAGCAGCTTAAGGGGTAAACTTGTTAGAATGGTGCCAATTTTTGGTATTTTCTGTCATAAAGACCCCTCAAAGTGACTTCAAATGTGATGTGGTCCATAAAAAAATAATTTTGTAAATTTTGTATGAAAAAGAAAAAAAAATAGCTGGACAACTTTTAACTAGAAATTGTCGGACACCTAGATATTCGGTTCCGGCTGGTTCGGGCCGATCAGTTACAAAAAGTTCGGGTTCTGGTACCAGAACAGTATCCGGACCTGAATCCATTCACTTGAATGGGGGGCCCAAGCATCCAGTGTTTGCCACGCTGTCATGTGCATGACAGAGTTGCAAACAGCGCTTCTATTTGGCGTTGAAATCACCACCGCCGATCAGATAGTCATTGTTTCCACGCTGTGAAAAGACAGCGTGGGTGCGCAGCTGTGAGGTATAAAGTTTACCTCCGGTCACTGGTGTCAGTAGATGGGACTACTGCTCCCATCAGCCGACGCCTGGTGCCGCTAATAAGGCCGGCATCACACTCAGCGTAAGACAATACGGTCCATATATTACAGCCGTAATACGCAGAAAAGTCCCCAAAATAGTGGTCCGTAGCTCCTCCGTAGGCAGGGTGTGTCAGCGTATTTTGCGCATGGCATCCTTCGTATGTAATCCGTATGGCATCCGTACTGCGTGTTTTTCTCGCAGGCTTGCAAAACCAACATGCGGATTTACAATGGATCCATGTGTTTAAAAAAACATAAAAAAAATATATACTGTCTACATATATACATATATATATATATATATATATATATATATATATATATATATATATATATATATATATATATATATATAACCAGCAGAGGGCGCATCACCGCGAATGAAGGTAAATATAGGTCATTGACCTACTTTACCTTCATTCCCCGGGGTTTTGCAGCCACGAGCACCGCTGCATTAGCAGAGCTCCTGGCTGTAAAATATTTTAACCCCTTCAAATGGATTTACATCGTGGGATGTTACAGATCTTCGGAAGGTATGTATATTGTTGGTTTATTATTTTTTCTTTGTTACAGAGCGAGGGTCTTCAGGTGGATTGAGAGTACAATAAAATATTACAACAACCTTTGTGTTTATTTCATTAAAATACTTTTTAATAACGTGTTTGTGTTTTTTTTAACCCTTTACTACTATTGGATTAATAATGGATAGGTGTCATAATTGACGCCTCTCCATTTTTAATCTGGCTTAATGTCATCTTACAATAGCAAGGTGACATTAACCCTTCATTACCCCATATCCCACCGCTACACGGGAATGGAAAGAGAGTGGCCAAGTGCCAGAATAGGCGCATCCTCCAGATGTGCCTTTTCTGGGGTGGCTGGGGGCAGATGTTTTTAGCCAGGGGGAAGGGTGCAATAACCATGGACCCTCTCCAGGCTATTAATATCTGCCCTCAGTCACTGGCTTTACTACTCTGGCGGAGAAAATTGCGCGGGAGCCCACGCCAATTTTTTCCGCCATTTAACCCTTTAATTTAATAGCTACAACGGCCAAATTTTGCACATACACACTACTAACATTAGTAGTGTGGAATATGCAAAAAAATGGTGATATGAGATGGTTTACTGTATGTAAACCATGTCTCATATCATGTCGGGTTTAGGAAGGAGATAGCAAAAGCTGACAATTGAATTACCGGCTTTAAAGCTATCTAGCCCTGTATGAAATAATAATATATATGCATATATGTGTCTCACTGACATATATATATATATATATATATATATATATATATATATACCTATTCTATGTGTACACATTTATTCTACCTATTCTACTGTAAGCTGTCAGTGTGATTTTACTGTACACCGCACTGAATTACAAGCTTTTCTCTCTAACACCGCTGCGTATTTCTCGCAAGTCACACTGCTGGTCCGTGTGTAATCCGTATTTTTCTGGCTTCCATAGACTTTCATTGGAAATTTTTTTGCGCAATACGGTGACAAACGAAGCATGCTGCGATTTTCTACGGGCGTAGAAAGCCGTATAATACAGATCAGTAAAATACGGCAGATAGGAGCTGGGGCATAGAGAATAATTGGGCCGCGTGTAATGCGTGTTTTACGGACGTATTTTCTGCGCTCATACGTCCGTAAAACTAGCTAGTGTGACGCCGGCCTAATAGTGAGAGCAGGAGAGGCTGATCGGAGTATTCATCAGGCGGCTCAGAAGCCAAGATGTGTTTGCCGTGATGTGTTTGTCACTTTTATGACATTATTTCTACTACACATTTTTTTCCGCAGCATGTGCACACCAATTCTCAATTTCACATTGACTAACTTTGCTTGTGCACTACACTGCGGATTTGATGCAATTTTGCACGTCCAAAAACATTGTGTATCTGCATCAAAATCCACAGCGTGTGCACAAAGCCTTACGGGCTATGAAAACCACAATTTATATATATACGCACACACACACACACACACACACACACAGCTCTGGCAAAAATTAAGAGACCACTGCAAAATGTTGTTTGTCTGATTTTTCTCTTTATAGGTAGATTTTTGCATAAAATTTAAATTGTTCATTTATTCAATAAACTTCTGACAACGTCTCTGAAGTTCCAAGCAATACATTTTGTATTTTTTTTATGACAAAGAAAAATGGTCAAAATGAAAAAAAAAAAAAAACTCAGTGCTTTCAGACATCAAAAAATGCAAAGAAAACAAGTTTATAATCATTTAGAAACAACAATACTAATGTTTTAACTCAGGAAGAGTTCAGAAATCAATCTTTGTGGAATAACCATGAATTTTAATCGCAGCTTTCATGCGTCTTGGCATGCTTTCCACCAGTCTTTCACACTGCTCCTGGCGCAAAAAATCTAAGCAGTCCTTCTTTGGGCTTGTTTTCACTTGCGAGGAACACGTCCGTGTCTCGCATGTGGAAACGAAGCTCTAGTGCGGCCGCATAGCAGCACATGCAGCCGCACACTCCGCTCCGGAGTGCCGGCACCAGAGCTTCGTTTCCACATGCGAGACACGGACGTGTTCCTCGCAAGTGAAAACAAGCCCTTTGTTTGATGGCTTGTGACTATCCCTCATCCTCTTGATTACATTCCAGAGGTTTTCAATGGGGTTCAGGTCTGGAGATTGGGCTGCCCATGACAGGGTTTTGATGTGGTGGTCTCTTCATTGTTGCCAGAGCTGTATATAGTTTCTGATGAACTTCTGTCTCAATCCAGACCAAAAACGTTTAGGGTATGTGCACATGTTGCGGATTTCCTGCGGATCCGCAGCATTTTTTTCTGTGCAGATTCGCTGCAGATCTGCAAGTGATTTACAGTACAATGTAAATCAATGGGGGAAAACAGCGCTGTGAGAATCGTGCAGAAAATTCCGCACTGAAAACGCAACAGATTGAAAAAACGACCATGTCAATAATTTTTGTGGATCTGAAGCGTTTCTGCACCCATTCCACAATAGAAATCCGCAAGGGTAAAAACGCATGAAATCCGCACAGAATCTGCAGCAAATCTGTGAAAATATGCACAAAATCCACACAAAAAAGCGCAGATTTTGACCTGTGTTTTCTGCCAAGAAATGCAGTATCTGCACGGAAAATTCCAGTCAAATCCGCAACGTGTGTAATTTATATAGCCTTAAACTTACCACTGTATGCAAAATAAATTGGAACCTTTTTTCTTTCAACACTATTCCTTTTGAGGGCCAAGTTTTTACTTATATTGATACTAGGATGGATACTTGAGCACCTTTTTCCAATGACTTTCTGAGTGCCATATATAATCCATCTTCACATTTTGTGATATTCTATGCCTGAGTAGTGTCGAAAGCTTGCAATGTAACATAGTAACATAGTAACATAGTTAGTAAGGCCGAAAAAAGACATTTGTCCATCCAGTTCAGCCTATATTCCATCATAATAAATCCCCAGATCTACGTCCTTCTACAGAACCTAATAATTGTATGATACAATATTGTTCTGCTCCAGGAAGACATCCAGGCCTCTCTTGAACCCCTCGACTGAGTTCGCCATCACCACCTCCTCAGGCAAGCAATTCCAGATTCTCACTGCCCTAACAGTAAAGAATCCTCTTCTATGTTGGTGGAAAAACCTTCTCTCCTCCAGACGCAAAGAATGCCCCCTTGTGCCCGTCACCTTCCTTGGTATAAACAGATCCTCAGCGAGATATTTGTATTGTCCCATTATATACTTATACATGGTTATTAGATCGCCCCTCAGTCGTCTTTTTTCTAGACTAAATAATCCTAATTTCGCTAATCTATCTGGGTATTGTAGTTCTCCCATCCCCTTTATTAATTTTGTTGCCCTCCTTTGTACTCTCTCTAGTTCCATTATATCCTTCCTGAGCACCGGTGCCCAAAACTGGACACAGTACTCCATGTGCGGTCTAACTAGGGATTTGTACAGAGGCAGTATAATGCTCCCATCATGTGTATCCAGACCTCTTTTAATGCACCCCATGATCCTGTTTGCCTTGGCAGCTGCTGCCTGGCATTGGCTGCTCCAGGTAAGTTTATCATTAACCCCTTAGCGACCGCCGATACGCCTTTTAACGGCGGCCACTAAGGGTACTTAATCCACAGCGCCGTTAATTAACGGCGCTGTGGAAAAAGTGAATAGCGCCCCCCAGAGGCCGATTTTCTCTGGGGTCTCGGCTGCCGGGGGTAGCCGAGACCCCAGAGAACATGATTCGGGGGGTTTTTAACCCACCCCGCATTTGCGATCGCCGGTAATTAACCGTTTACCGGCGATCGCAAAAAATAAAAAATAAAAAATAAAAACTTGATCTCTTTTTAATTTCTCTGTCCTCCGATGTGATCGAACATCGGAGGACAGAGAAAAGGGGTCCCAGGTGGCCCCCCAATACTCACCTAGGTCCCCCGATGCTCCTCGTGCCTCCCGGTGGGCGCCGCCATCTTCAAAATGGCGGGGGCATGCGCAGTGCGCCCGCCGGCCGGCGCCGGGAGAATCTTTGGGGTCTCGGCTGCCGGGGGTAGCCGAGACCCCAAAGAACATGATCGGGGTCGGTTTTACCGACCCCTGTTTTGCGATCGCCGGTAATTAACTGTTACCGGCGATCGCAAAAAAAAAAAAAAGTAAAGTGTAATTCTCTGTCCTCTGATGTGATCGCACATCAGAGGACAGAGAAATAGGGGGATTCGGGGACCCTACAATACTCACCTGTGTCCCTGGATCCTCTTGCTGCTCCTCCTGGCCGCCGGCAGAAGAAAATGGCGGGCGCATGCACAGTGCGCCCGCCATCTGTCTCCATCTGCCGGCCGGCAGGAGAACAGCAGTTGGGGCTAAAATTAGGGTTAGGGGTAGGGTTAGGGGTAGGGGTAGGGGTAGGGTTAGGGGTAGGGTTAGGGGTAGGGTTAGGGGTAGTTAGGGTTAGGGGTAGTTAGGGTTAGGGGTAGGGTTAGGGGTAGGGTTAGGGTTAGGGGTAGGGTTAGGGCTAGGGTTAGGGCTAGGGTTAGGGCTAGGGTAAGGGCTAGGGTTGGGGCTAAATTTAGGGTTAGGGTTGGGGCTAAATTTAGGGTTAGGCTTCTTTCACACTTACGTCGCAATGCGTCGGCCCGACATACCGACGCACGTTGTGAAAATTGTGCACAACGTGGGCAGCAGCTGTAGTTTTTCAACGCATCCGCTGCCCAATCTATGTCCTGGGGAGGAGGGGGCGGAGTTACGGCCACGCATGCACGGTAAGAAATGGCGGATGTGACGTACAAAAAAAGTTTCATTGAACGTTTTTTTGTGTCGACGGTCCGCCAAAACACAACTGATCCGGTGCACGACGGACGCGACTGTGGCCATCCGTCACGATCCGTCGGCAATACAAGTCTATGGGCAAAACACGCATCCTGCGGGCACATTTGCAGGATCCGTTTCTTGTCCAAAACGACGGATTGCGACGGAATGCCAAACGACGCAAGTGTGAAAGTAGCCTTAGGGCTAGCGTTAGGGTTGGGGCTAAAGTTAGGGCTAGGGTTTGGGCTAAAGTTAGGGTTAGAGCTGGGATTAGGGTTAGGGTTTGGATTAGGGTTGGTATTAGGGTTAGGGTTGGCATTAGGGTTACGCTTGGGATTAGGGTTAGGTTTGGGATTAGGGTTAAGGTTAGGGTTGTGATTAGGGGTGTATTGGGATTAGGGTTAGGTTTGAGGTTAGGGTTGAGATTAGGATTAGGGGTGTGTTGGATTTAGGGTTTTGATTAGGGTTATGGTTAAGGTTGACATTAGGGTTGTTTTGGGGTAAGGGTTGTGATTATGGTTAGGGTTAGTGATTAGGATTATGGATCAGGTTGGGATTAGGGTTAGGGGTGTGTTGGGGTTAGGGTTGGAGCTAGAATTGGGGGGTTTCCACTGTTTAGGTACATCAGGGGGTCTCCAAACACGACAGCCAATTTTGCGCTCAAAAAGTCAAATGGTGCTCCCTCCCTTCTGAGCTCTGCCGTGCGCCCAAACAGTGGGTTACCCCCACATATGGTGCATCAGCGTACTCGGGATAAATTGGACAACAACTATTGCAGTCCAATTTCTCCTGTTACCCTTGTGAAAATAAAAACTTGGGGGCTACAATATCTTTTTTGTGGAAAAAAAAAATATTTTTTATTTTCACGACTCTGCATTCTAAACTTCTGTGAAGCACTTGGGCATTCAAAGTTCTCACCACACATCTAGATAAGTTCCTTGGGGGGTCTAGTTTCCAAAACGGGGTCACTTGTGGAGGGTTTCTACTGGTTAGGTACATCAGGGGCTCTGCAAACGCAACATAATACCCGCAGACCATTCTATCAAAGTCTGCATTCCAAAACAGCGCTCCTTCCTTCCGAGCTCTGCCGTGCGCCCAAACAGTGGTTTACCCCCACATATGGGGTACCAGCATACTCAGGACAAATTGGACAACAACTTTTGGGGTCCAATATCTCTTGTTACCCTTGTGAAAATAAAAACTTGGGGGCTAAAAAATCTTTTTTGTGGAAAAAAAAAATATTTTTTATTTTCACGGCTCTGCATTATAAACTTCTGTGAAGCACTTGGGCATTCAAGGTTCTCACCACACATCTAGATAAGTTCCATGGGGGGTCTAGTTTCCAAAATGGGGTCACTTGTGGGGGGTTTCTACTGTTTAGGCACATCAGGGGCTCTCCAAACGCGACATGGCGTCCAATCTCAATTCCGGACAATTCTACATTGAAAAAGTAAAACAGCATTCCTTCTCTTCCAAGCTCTGCGGTGCGCCCTAACAGTGGTTTACCCCCACATATTGGGTATCAGCGTACTCAGGAGAAATTGCACAACAACTTTTGTGGTCTAATTTCTCCTGTTACCCTTGTGAAAATAAAAATTTGTGAGCAAAAAGATCATTTTTGTAGAAAAAATGCGATTTTTTTTTTTCACGGCTCTACATTATAAACTTCTGTGAAGCACATGGGGGTTCAAAGTGCTCACCACACATCTAGATATGTTCCTTAAGGGGTCTAGTTTCCAAAATGGGGTCACTTGTGGGGGGTTTCCACTGTTTAGGCACATCAGGGGCTCTCTAAACGTGACATGGCGTCCGATCTCAATTCCAGCCAATTCTGCATTGAAAAAGTCAAACGGCGCTCCTTCACTTCTAAGTTCTGCGGTGCGCCCAAAAAGTGGTTTACCCCCACATATGGGGTATTGGCGTATTCAGGAGAAATTGCATAACAAAATTTATGGTTACATTTCTGTTTTTACACTTGTGAAAATAAAAAAAATGGTTCTGAATTAAGATGTTTGCAAAAAAAAGTTAAATGTTCATTTTTTCCTTCCACATTGTTTCAGTTCCTGTGAAGCACATAAAGGGTTAATAAACTTCTTGAATGTGGTTTTGAGAACCTTGCGGGGTGTAGGTTTTAGAATGGTGTCACACTTCATTATTTTCTATCATATAGACCCCTCAAAATGACTTCAAATGTGATGTGGTCCCTAAAAAAAAATGGTGTTGTAAAAATGAGAAATTGCTGGTCAACTTTTAACCCTTATAACTCCCTAACAAAAAAAAATTTTGTTTCCAAAATTGTGCTGATGTAAAGTAGACATGTGGGAAATGTTATTTATTAACTATTTTTCGTGACATATCTCTCTGATTTAAGGGCATAAAAATACAAAGTTTGAAAATTGCAAAATTTTAAAAATTTTCGCCATATTTCCGTTTTTTTCATAAATAATCGCAAGTAATATCGAAGAAATGTTACCACTAACATGAAGTACAATATGTCACGAAAAAACAATCTCAGAATCAGCGGGATCCGTTGAAGCGTTCCAGAGTTATAACCTCATAAAGTGACAGTGGTCAGAATTGCAAAAATTGGCCTGGTCATTAAGTACCAAATTGGCTCTGTCACTAAGGGGTTAACTAGGATCCCCAAGTCCTTCTCCCTGTCAGATTTACCCAGTGGTTTCCCATTCAGTGTGTAATGGTGATATTGATTCCTTCTTCCCATGTGTATAACCTTACATTTATCATTGTTAAACCTCATCTGCCACCTTTCAGTCCAAGTTTGCAACTTATCCAGATCCATCTGTAGCAGAATACTATCTTCTCTTGTATTAACTGCTTTACATAGTTTTGTATCATCTGCAAATATCGATATTTTACTGTGTAAACCTTCTACCAGATCATTAATGAATATGTTGAAGAGAACAGGTCCCAATACTGACCCCTGCGGTACCCCACTGGTCACAGCGACCCAGTTAGAGACATTTATAACCACCCTCTGCTTTCTATCACTAAGCCAGTTACTAACCCATTTACACACATTTTCCCCCAGACCAAGCATTCTCATTTTGTGTACCAACCTCTTGTGCGGCACGGTATCAAACGCTTTGGAAAAATCGAGATATACCACGTCCAATGACTCACCGTGGTCCAGCCTATAGCTTACCTCTTCATAAAAACTGATTAGATTGGTTTGACAGGAGCGATTTCTCATAAACCCATGCTGATATGGAGTTAAACAGTTATTCTCATCGAGATAATCCAGAATAACATCCCTCAGAAACCCTTCAAATATTTTACCAACAATAGAGGTTAGACTTACTGGCCTATAATTTCCAGTGTGTTACTATATTTTCAGTTAGCCATTACGAGGTATCAACCGCTGAGGGCTCTCAAATTTTAACATTTTTCTATCTACTGGCTAATACGGTATAAAGAGATAGATAGATATATATCTTTCCTGTATCAAAAACTCAGGGAAAATGCTTTGCTTGTTAAACTGGAGAAATGTTGCGGATTTGCTGCGGATCCGCAGCGTTTTTTGCAGTGCAGAAACGCTGCAGATCCGCAATTGATTTACAGTACAATGTAAATCAATGAGAAAAAAAAAAAGCTGTGCACACTTTGCAGAAAATCCGCTGCGGAAACGCTGCGGAGTAAAAGAAGTAGCATGTCACTTCTTTTTTGCGAGTCTGCAGCGTTTTTGTACCCATTCCATTATAGAAATCGGCAGGGGTAAAAAACGCTCAAAATCCGCAGCAAAACAGCACAAAAAATGCTGCAGATCCGCACAAACAACGCGACAAATCCGCAGCTGTGTGTTCTGCCAAAAGAGGCAGAATCCGCACCAGAAATTCCTACGGCTAATCCGCAACGTGTGCACATAGCCTTAAGATGGATTCTGGAAAGCTGCAGGCTATAATTGATTGGGTTCAACCTGTAAGGCCGGCGTAACACTAGGCGTATGAAAATACGGTCTGTTTTTTACGGCCGTAATACGCAGAAATGTTCCCAAAATAGTGATCCGTATGTCATCCGTAGGCAGGGTGTGTCAGCTTATTTTGCGCATGTCATCCTCCGTATGTAATCCGTATGGCATCCGTACTGCGAGATTTTCTCGCCGGCTTGCAAAACCGACATACAGACATACAATGGATCCATGGGCTCAAATATTCGTTGAAACATATATACTGTCTATATATGTATATGTATATATATATATATATATATATATATATATCAGTGAGACACACATATATATATATATGTATGTATATTTCATACAGCGCTAGATAGCAGAAAAGCCGGTAATTCAATTGACGGCTTTTCCTATCTCCTTCACAAACCCGACAGGATATGAGACATGGTTTACATACGGTAAACCATCTCATATCCCTTCTTTTATTACATATTCCTCTTTAGTAATGTAAGAAGTGTTTTTGTGTCAAATTTGGGGTCTCTAGCTATTAAATTAAAGGGTTAAATCCTGGAAAAAATTGGCGTGGGCTCCTGCACAATTTTCTCCGCCAGAGTGGGAAAGCCAGTGACTGAGGGCAGATATTAATAGCCTGGAGAGGGTCCATGGTTATAGGCCCCCCTGGCTAAAAACATCTGGCCCCAGAAAAGGCACATCTGGAAGATGCACCTATTCTGGCACTTAGCCTCTCTCTTCCCACTCCTGTGTAGCGGTGGGATATGGGGTAATGAAGGGTTAATGTCACCTTGCTATTGTAAGGTGACATTAAGCCAGGTTAATAATGGACAAGCGTCAATTATGACACCTATCCATTATTAATCCAATAGTACGAAATGGTTAATAAAACACACACACATTATTACAAAGTGTTTTAATATTTTATTATACTCTTAATCCATTTGGAGACCCTTGTCACCTGAAACAAAGTTAAAAAAACAAACAACAATATTCCATACCTTCCATCGTTCAGTCTTGTCCCACGCTGTAAATCCATCTGAAGGGGTTAAATCATTTTAAACTTAGGAGCTCTGCTAATGCAGCTGTGCTCCTGACTGTAAAACTTGGTGAATGAATGGAATGCAGGGGAATGTACTGTAGTTACCTCGAGTCGCGGTGATGCGCCCTCTGCTGGATGAACTCATATGAACTCGAGCGTGGGAACTTTTCAGAATATTTTCTTAATATATTGGGATGGCTCAGCTTGACCAGAGACGAAAGACTATTAGGAAACGTTAGGCAGGTCCATATTCAAAGTATTTGAAAAGGTTTGTCTGTCATCCAAAAATATTAGTGCCATCAACAAAGTTATTTGACCCTTTTGAGATTTTGTATAGTTAAACTGGTGGCCTTTAGAATAAAACTGCATTCCCTAGATCACTGCTATAGGATTTTTTCCCTTCAGCTTTGTCTCTCTCAATCCCACCTCCTACAGTTTCTGTTAATGAAAGTTTACAGTACGATGTACAAAAGATTGTTGATTCTCGAAAAGTCAGAAATTTCCGCCAGTAACTCATCAATTGATATTGATATGGACTGGAGCAGAGATTCTGGGTGACAGCTCGAGCAGTGAAGACTGATCATCATCACAAGTTTCTTGGGAAGCCTGGGGGTCCGGTCCCCCCTGCAATAAAAGAAGTGGAACTGTTATGTTTCCACTGATCACTGTGTCGTATGGACACTGTGGCACTGTGACCAACAGCTCTGTCGCCCTTTGGAATCGAGGGCTTGCCGAGTGACGATTGTGAGTGACAGTTCGACCACCGAAACAGAGACTGAGGTGTGAGTATTGTGAATGACAGCTCAGCTGTCCTATCTGGCGGAGTCTGTGGGATCTCCAGGTGTTATACCTTCTGGGTGAATTTAAGGCTATTTAGCATACTGACAATGGTCCAACCACGTCATCTGCTGGTGTAGGTCCACTGTGTTTTATCAAGACCAAAGTCAGCACAGCCATCTACCAGGAAATTTTAGAGCACTTCATGCTTGCCTCTGCTGACAAGATTTATGGAGATAGAAATTTCATTCTCCAGCAGGACTTGGCACCTGTCCACACTGCCAAAAGTACCAATACCTGGTTTACAAACAACAGTATCACTGTGATTGATTAGCCAGCAAACTCACCTGACCTTAACCCCATAGAGAATATATGGGATATTGTAAAGAGGAAGATGAGAGACACCAGACCCAACAATGCAGACGAGCTGAAGGCTGCTATCAAAGCAACCTGGGCTTCCATAACACCTCAGCAGTGCCACAGGCTGATCGCCTCCATGCCACGCCGCATTGATGCAGTAATTGATGCAAAAGGAGTCGGGACCAAGTATTGAGTGCATTTACTGAACATACATTTCAGTAGGCCAACATACTGGATTTTAAAATCATTTTTTCAAGCTGGTGTTATAAAGTATTCTAATTTACTGAGATAATGACTTTTGGGTTTTCATTGGTTGTAAGCCATAATCATCAACATTAACAGAAATAAACACTTGAAATATGAGTTTCACTGTTTGTAATGAAGAACTGAAATAAATTAACTTTTTGATGATATACTAATTTTGTGAGAAGCACCTGTATATCCTTGGTCAAAAAGTAAACCTATTTCCAAGGAAACTGGTGATCCGAAGGCACAGCGCCAGTGTACCTTACCCACATGGTAAACAAATGTCATATTGCGAACAAAGAAAACAGATGACAACTGTTACAGGTGGTAACGGACTCCTGTTTGTTTCTCACAAGGCAGACCCATAGCAAGTCACGTCACTTTTGCTAAAAGTGACAGTCTTTTTTGGAGTGTCTCAAATTAGTGCAGCTGACTGAAGCACTAGAGACACAGAAAGCAACACGGATCGAGGTCTGACAAGTTATTCCCCACTCAGCTAATCCTCATTCTGTGAATCATCTCTACATTCTAACAGATTTCACATCTATACACAAGTAGGCATACATTTTTTTATGTAGGATTCAATGCATCAATCATAGCGGGTAATTACTTGGATTATATTTTTGAACTGTTACTGGTGGCTGCATAATTGGGTCTTCCCAGGGAAAAGATGTTTTGCATAAAATAATAAGCCAAGCACATCGCCAAATGGTGCCCGGGGAGGGTTCATGAACCATGAAACCACAAAACTGTGTCCCCAAATGAGGTAGACAACATAGAGGTTGATGGAGACTGCAGGCTTCTGAAGTGCTGGAAAACCAGGAAAACGAAATGCAGACATAAAAAGTCTGTGCCAAAGAGAAGCTATGGCTAGAAAACAGGAGGACAGTACAGAAAAAATGTTTACCAATAATAAACATCAATAAAGTACTAATTGGGAAAAAAGACCACTCTCCGTCTTCCATCCAAGGAAGTGGTTCGGAAGATGGACCAGATTGCCCATGGCTGGAACAAAGATTGCAGCCTAGCTGAAAGTTAAGTCGTGGCCTCAATTATTTGGGCCTTCCAGGTGGCACTCCCTGTCACAAATGTCTGCGTCAGAAGACATATGGGTATGTGCACACGTATTCTGGGTCCACTGCGGAATTTTCTGCAGCGGATTCCAGCAGATTTGATAAATCCGCAGTGGAAAACCGCTGCGGATTTATCGCGGATTTACTGCGGTTTTCACTGCGGTTTTACAACTGCGGTTTTCCATAAGGGCAGTTGTAAAACCGCTGCGGAAAACGCAGAAAGAAGTGACATGATGCGGAATGTAAACCGCTGCGTTTCTGCGCGTTTTTTTCCGCAGCATGTGCACAGCGTTTTTGGTTTCCCATAGGTTTACATTGAACTGTAAACCACAAAAATTGCCCTTAAGGCTATATTCACACTTTGCGGATTTTGCCGCGGATCCGCAGCGGATTTGACCGCTGCGGATCCGCAGCAGTTTCCCATGAGTTTACATTTCAATGTAAACCTATGGGGGGAAAAAAACGCTGTGCACATGCTGCAGAAAAATCCGCGCGGAAACGCTGCGGATTACATTCCGCAGCATGTCACTTCTTTTCTGCGGATTTTCACCTGCTCCAATAGAAAACTGCAGATGAAAATCCGCATTAGAAACCGCAGTAAAAACCGCGATAAATCCGCAGTAAAAAACGCGAAGGGTTTTCACTGCGGATTTTGCAATTCTGCTGCGGAAAAATCCGCAGCAAAATCTGCAAAGTGTGAACATAGCCTAAATGTACCCCTATGACAGGGAGATAAATACCACTAAATACATTCATATATCACATTTTTTGGTGATTTGAGTGAATCTAATCCCAAAACAAGTGGTAATTTCAATATAAAATGATTTTTATTAACAACTGATTAAAATTACATGCAATAAGAGAAAAAGGTGCTGGATCCAAAAGAGGGACTCAATTACCATAGGAAACTCCAACCAGTTTGGTCATGCACAATTATATATCTATATCAAGGTATGGCTATGTATCACATGCAACAATTCCAAGTGCACCACATGGGGAAAAAAAAGACCAATACTGCCCATAATCATAACACTTAGTCAAAGATAGCGCAAATGTGCTCCATAGTAATAAATGAAAATGTGGCATAGGTGTAATAAGCCCCTACGATACTGCACCACACATGTGGATATAATGCTGCTAATAATATGGTATGTTGTTACCTAAGATGAGCTGTATAGAGTTCCTCGGCGCCCCTCTGCCTCTACGCGCGTTTCGTGCACATACCTTAGAGTACGTGCACACGATGCAGATTTAGTGCAGATTTAGTGCCGATCTGCACCGGATTTTTCTGCTGCAGAAACGCTGCAGAACTGCACTGTGATTTACAGGACAATGTAAATCAATGTGAAAAAAAAAGCTGTGCACATGGTGCAGAAAAATCCGCGCAGAAAAGCTGCAGATTTCAAAGAAGTGCATGTCACTTCTTTTGTGCAGTTCTGCAGCGTTTCTGCACCCCTCCATTAATAGAAATCCGCAGTGGTAAAAACTGCAGAAAATCCACACAAAATCCGCATCAATTCTGCACAAAAAACTCACTAAAACCGCATAAAAAACGCATCAAAACCGCACCTACGGATTCTGCCAGGAGATGCAAATTTAGTGCAGAAAATTCTGCACATTTCCTACGTGTGCACATAGCCTTAAGGTGGGAATAAAAAGGAGGAACAAACACCTAAAAAACCAATGAGGGCCCTCTAAGTACTAGGCCAGTCTGATGTCTTGAGATGCGAGCAGGGTCACCCGTCTGATGACCTCATGATTGTGGAGTCACCAGCACACCACTGCAGCAACAGCTTCAGGGAACAGGTGAATGGTGGAGATATAGGGTCTGAAGGAAGGTACACTACTGTGGAGTGCAGTGGGTCCTTCCACAGGTCATGTCTACTTCCTAATTACACTAAGCTAAAAACTGAGCTGGTTAGTGTCTTAAAAACGGGAAGAAGCCACCAGGCAGAGCCAACACTTAATTTTTACACCTGTGGTCAAGCCTGCTAGTGGCAGGCGGTACACCCGTCATCCTGTGTTCCCCAAAGCTAACAGAGAGACACATACAATTACCGAATATACTCGAGAATAAGCTGAGATTTTCAGCCCACTTTTTTGGGCTGAAAGTAACCCTCTCGGCTTATACTCGAGTAAAACCCAGGGGTCGGCAGGGGAGGGGGAGCGGCAGCTGTGTAATTATAATCACCTGCTCCTGGCGCGGTCCCTGCACGTCTTTTCCCCGATGCCGGCAGCTTCTTCCTGTAGTGAGCGGTCACATGGTACCGCTCATTACAGCAATGAATATGGACCTGACTCCACTCCCATAGGGGTGGAGCTGCATATTCATTACTGTAATGAGCGGTACCATGTGACCGCTCACTACAGGAAGAAGCTGCCGGCGCCGGGGAACAGACATGCAGCGACGGCGCCTGCAGGTGAGTATGACGGGGGGCGGCGCGCGATATCCACCTGCTCCTCGTTCCTCCGTCGGCGCCGCTACATCTTCCGCTTCCTCTGCACTGACGCTCAGGTCAGAGGGCGCGATGACGCGATTAGTACGCGCCGACCTCTGCCAGAACGTCGGTGCAGAGGACTGGAAGACACAGCAGCGGTCGTCGGTGGAACGCGGAGCAGGTGAATATTGCAAGTGCCGGGGGCCTGAGAGGTGAGTATGTGATTTTTTTTATTTTTTTAATCGCAGCAACAGCATATGGGGCAAATATCTGCATGGAGCATCTTATGGGGCCATGTGCAGCGTTATATGGGGAAAATATCTGTATGGAGCATCTTATGGGGCCACGTGCAGCATTATATGGGGCATACCTTGGTTAATGAAATCCGTCTTGTGGTTGTTTAATCTTAATTTGTAGTTTTGAGTTAATTATATGCTTGTGCTTCGGGGCGGTCTGTGGAGGGGTCTTCATGTGGTGCTCTGCTAACCTATTCATAATGCAAACTGCTGACAGGTCACTGATCCCTCAGTGACCTGCCACCCTAATCCCTCAGTGACCTGCCCCCATGACCCCTCAGTGACCTGCCCACATGACCCCTCAGTGACCTGCCCTCCTGATCCCTCAGTGACCTGCCCCCCTGATCCCTCAGTGACCTGCCCCCTGATCCCTCAGTGACCTGCCCCCCTGATCCCTCAGTGACCTGCCCCCTGATCCCTCAGTGACCTGCCCCCTAGTTTGCATAATGAATATCTGTATATACAGAAGAAAAAAAAACCTTCTGCAGGCGGGTGATAGCCATGGCACCTGCGCTGCATCACAATCGATTGTTTACTGTCCTGATAATAACTGTGCTTGATGTTATTCTGATAGTACAAAAATAAATACATTTTAAAGTGGCACAAGTCACACTTGCGCATTAGCAACTATCGGTGTATATAGAGGTGATCCGATAGCTGCTATTGCGCAGGTGTCATCTTGCTGGAGAAGAAAAAAAAAGTTCTCCAAGATGGAGCCGTCTGCGCCTGCGCAGTAGCAGCTCTCAGCTATCTCCGAGACATTACAGATATTCATTATACAAACTAGCTAGGGGGGATCAGTGACCTGTCAGCAGGCTGCATTGTGAATATCTAATCAGTGCACCACATGAAGCTCCCCAGAGGCCACCAAGGAGCACGAGCATATCATTAACTCCAAACTGAAATTAAAGATTACACAAGAACCACAAGACGGATTGACGGATATGACCAGGTGTCATAGTAATCAGAATAATAGTGCAGGTCTGACACTGTCTGCAGGTTACTATGCACAATCCTTCTGACAGGTTCCCTTTAATAATACAAATCTACTATACTATCCTTCATGCTCCACATCCTGCTATGTCTCTGTTTGCCTTGGAGTTGGTTTTCATTGCAAGAGTGGCTGCACCTATTGTTTTCCATTTAATATGCAACTGGGTTTACAAACATGTAAAACAAACACACACAAATATAAACCTTACCTTCTGGTGGGACAGAAAAGGCCGGACCTACAGGCTCAGACACATGCTGCGGCATGGGATCGCCTTCAGGTCTGGCACTGCCGCTGCCAAACAGGTCACGAAGCAAAGGGCTGAAGGACACAAAACATGTGAAATACAGTTACTAACCTTTGCTACGTGTCTAACTTAGGCTGGTTTCACATTTGCGTTTTTTTGGGTGCGTTTTTGCGGTAAAAAACGCAAAAACGCATGGTGAAAAAACGCATGTAAACGCGTGCAAACGCTGCGTTTTTTTGACGCATGCGTTTTTGAATGTGGTGAAAAAACGCGGCGTTTTGACGCGTTTACATGCGTTTTTTCATGCGTTTGCGTTTTTTAAACGCATGCTGAGAAATGTGTGACAGCTGCCAATCATCAAAATAAAGTAAAAAACCCACTATAAACAGAAATAGTTAGGGTTAGGGTTAGGGGTAGGGTTAGGGATCATAACCCTAACCCTACCTCTAACCCTAAGGGATCCTAACCCCAACCCTACCCCTAACCCTACCCCTAACCGTAAAGGGATTAGGGTTAGGGTTAGAGGTAGGGTTAGCGGTAGGGTTAGGATGCCTTAGGGTTAGGGGTAGGGTTAGGGTTAGGGTTAGGGGTAGGGTTAGGATCCCTTAGGGTTAGGGTTAGGGGTAGGGTTAGGGTTAGGATCCCTTAGGGTTAGGGGTAGGGTTAGGGGTAGGGTTAGGGTTAGGATCCCTTTATCACCTTTATGTTGGGGGGTGGCATATCAGTGTGTTTTCTGTTTTTTTAATATAAAAACGCATGCGTTTTTAACGCAAAAAAACGCATGCACAAAAAACCGCATGCGTCCCCATTGACTCCAATGTATTTTTTGACCCCCAAAAAACGCATGAAAACGCATGCGTTTTTTTTGGTCCAAAAAACGCCTCTCAAAAATACTACAAGTTGCATTTCTGAAAATGAACGCATGCAGTAAAAAAACGCATGCATTGCAAAACGCGACCAAACGCGTACAAACTAAAACGCATGCGTTTTCAATGTTAAATATAGGGAAAAAACGCATGCGTTTTTTTGAAAAAAAACGCTGCAGACAAAAACGCAAGTGTGAAACCACCCTTACATCAGCAACATTCCTGAAATCCCTTTTTTCGCATATTAAAACGTTTTAACATTCCGCAGAAAATTTTCAATAAAACGTACAAAACCTTTTTACCTTAGAATGGACCACTTCGGTTCTGAAGTGATTAGGGGCCTAAATTTCAGAGAACCCACTAACAAGACCACATTTTAAATATGGCACCATGCAAGGTATTCACAACGACCTTCAAACATTTGTTATCCCTTCAAGTCCTTCACAAAGTGGAGGAAAAATGAAAAATGACATTTTTCTTTTAGTAAAATGTTACCATAGCCTTATATTTTCATTTTCCCAAGGGTAACAGCAGAATGTGTTGTGCACTTTCTCATGCTTATGCCGATATGTAGTCAGGAACTACAGTTTGGGCAAAGCATAGGGAGAAGAAGAGAAGTACGGCTACTTGACTTTTGAAGCAGTTTTGCATAAAATGCTTTGAGGGTGCCACGTAACATTTGAGAAGCTCCGAGGGTGCCAAAACAGCGGACCCCACTGCAAGTGAAGCCATTTTGGAAATTACACACCTCCCAGTTACAACTGTAACAATTATGACCGCACAGGTGTTTCCCAGAAATCAGCATGCAATTGGTGCCGCAGAGTGAGAGTTGCTAATGTGTCATTGTAGTGCCCAATACGTTGTGCCCAGCTTGTGGTTCTGGAGACTCGCACCATGCCAACTGCTATGTGACCTCTACCTGCAACAGTAATGACAAAAACAGATTTGCCAAGAATATTTATTATGTCAGCCTTCCATGCCCACGATCCGGAAGTAGCAGCACTTTGTTCGCTGCCTAAAGTGGAACGCAGATAAATCCACGTGATCACTGAATCGTGCGGATTTACTGCATTCAATACATTCTATTAGGTGACATTTCGGTTGCGGAGAACACGTCTCCTCAAAGATATTGTGGGCTTGAACGTTGCCGATATGTCAGTGTCCGCAGGTGATTCACATGCATGCAGCCATAGTAGACACGGCATTTCTAGAAATCCCATCCACTATGCTGTAACATCTGGCCACTGCGGATTTGATGCTGCATAAATAAGCAATTCCTGATCGTTGGCATCTGCCCTTACAGATGGATATATGTTCACCAACGTTTCGCTTCTCTGGCCTTTTTCAAGGTTATCTGTCTCCTTGTGTGCTATTGTATAAAAGTGAAGTTCACCAGCAGAGACCATCATTGCCATGACGAGTCAACATCATCATCGGGCTCACCAGGACTAGCAAGCTAGTTAGATCCTGCTCAGTTCATGTGTGGCACCCCAGGAGTCCGGATGCCACAATGGAATTGCCTTCCTCACAGGGAAAGTGATGGCATGACTGGAAGCAAGGAGGGATGGAGGGAATCCTTAATCAGGTAATACTGACATACAACACCTTCCTGACTCCAGGCCAGAAGGGGGAGCTCTAAATCTGGGTTCAGGGGAGCTTCCCTATAAATTCTGGTCTGGAGACAGGGTTAGTGAGTGTAGTGTGTAGTGACAGAGAGAGGAGCAGAGGAAAAGGAGACGAGCCCGGGGTCTCGAGCTGAGACTGGGCTCACCCCAGAGGAAAGCGCCAAGAGACCGGACACTGGAGTCTGTGGTGGTGTGGGAATTGCATACCCAGCCGCTGAATCCAGAGGGCAGGAGATTGCAAGTCTCCTGTCCCATCTAACACCTGCAGGTACCACAGCAAGTCAGGAGCCTGGGGCTGCCAGTGAGAAGACAGTGCCCATGAAATGTTCAGGCTGTCAGCCATACAGGTTGGGAGTACAGACACAGAGGACTTGTGCAGAGCTTCAGGCAGCAAGGGTCAGAGAATACAGAGCAGAAGGAAGACCCCCGAATCCACCTAGCTAGGTGGATCCCAAGATGTTTCCAGGCAGCCCGGGCCCCTTCAACACCTGCTACCTGTACCCTGGACTGTACCTACATTCCACCGGTAAAAGGTAAAAGGAACTGCTATCCCTGTGTCCTTCAAATATTTCCTGCACCCTCAGTCCTTCATCCCACCGTCAATCATCCCTCTTACCAACTGTACCGGTAGCCCTGGGGACTACGCTCTGCCTGTGGGGAGCTATACAAACTCTGCAGCAACTCCATCAGCCCCAGTGGACCCCTTTAAGCAGCGTCAACCATTCCTGGCTGAATACCACAGGTGGCGTTACAAATTATCCTTTATAGATTCTATTCTCCACTTTCATTCATCCCCTTTAACTGGACACCCAGGGCCACGGACCGGGTCACTGCCAATCTGACCACCCCTATAAGTACCGCCGGACCCAGCCCGAGTACACCACGGCCCTAGGGGTGCTCCACATGGTCTAACTAGCTTGTATCAGTGCAACACTGACAGTGTAGAAAGCACTGCAATGTTTGTGCTTTAGAACTACAATCAGAGATGTGAAAGTGAAAGTCCCATAGAGGGACTAAGTAAATAAGTAAAAAAAAATATGTTGTAGCCCCTTCTCAACATTTGCAGTATATATACTGGTCAGGAAGTATTTCACAGCTACCAGCAGTTTAACCCGCTAAATGCTGTGACTGATATAGATGGGGGGAAAAGCAAAATCTATATACTGACTGCTGGTCACATAGACGGTCCCACTATAAATAATATATATAACAAAGCATAAGTGGAAAAAATAAAACGTAACTTTTATTGAGACTAAAGCCACACAAAAACTAAACCAAACACCCAAGTGAATAAAAAAACTGGGGCAAAGTCTCCACCGTATGGTATGGTGACCACAGAGACTAATTGTCCCCACATAGGACTAAAAGATTTCCTCTACAAGATGTTAGAGAAATCCCAATAACCTAGGTTATGACCTATGGAAAAGCTAGAGTTGGAATAACATCCATAACAACCTAGCTGCATGAACAGACAATAAAAATAAACTATCCCCAAAAGCTCCTGCAAGACAGCATTGAGGGTGGCAGGACTTTATGTCCCTCCTTTTCAGTATTTGGCACTCTAGCTCCATGCACAAGCAAGTCCCCTGAAGAATCAGCTTGGAGGAAACGCGTCGGGACGGATTTATAGGGAGAGTGCAGGGCATGTATATACAGGGGTAGCTGTGTACTGCCCTTGTAAGGGCAGGAGCTTTTGGGGATAGTTTATTGTTAGCCCCATAGGGACTGACACAGGGATTGTCGTCTCCTTCGGTGTTTTCCGGATCATCTTCTGACCAGATATTATCCGGTGCTCCTGTGCCCACGTCTTGGAACCGGTGAGACTGTTCCTTTTACTTTATCTGTATTGCCATCAGTAGCACTTGCCTATATTGCATGCTACTAGTGACCGCATTTTTATTGTCTGTTCATGCAGCTAGGTTTGACGCTGAGTGTTATGGATGTTATTCCAATTCTAGCTTTTCCATAGGTCATAACCTAGGTTATTGGGATTTCTCTAACATCTTGTAGAGGAAATCTTTTAGTCCTATGTGGGGACAATTAGTCTCTGTGGTCACCATACCATACGGTGGAGACTTTGCCCCAGTTTTTTATTCACTTGGGTGTTTGGTTTAGTTTTTGTGTGGCTTTAGTCTCAATAAAAGTTACGTTTTATTTTTTCCACTTATACTGTGACTGATATAGATCACAGCATTTCGGTGGCAGGCAGGAGGAGGGAGCCCCCTCTGCTCTCCGATCAACGCCCCTGCGATGTTATCGCGGTGGCCCAATAGTTGCCATAGTGACTAGTCATGAGCGAATATACTCGTTACTCGGTGGTCTCCGAGTATTTGTGACTGCTCGGAGATTTAGTTTTTGTTGATTCAGCTGCATGATTTACAGCTACTAACCAGCCTGAGTACATGTGGGGGTTGCCTGGTTGCTAGGGAATCCCCACATGTAATCAAGCTGGCTAATAGCTGTAAATCATTCAGCTGCGGCCAAGAAAACTAAGGCTACGTGCCCACGATGTCTAGGTCCACTGCGGATTTTTCCGCAGCGGATTCCCGCAGATTTGATAAATCCACAGTGGAAAACTGCTGCGGATTTATCGCGGATTTATTGCGGTTTCTGCTGCGGATTTACAACTGCGGTATTCCATAAGAGCGTTGTAAACCCCCAGCGGAATCCGCACAAAGAAGTGACATGATGCGAAATGTAAACCGCTGCGTTTCCACGCGTTTTTTTCCGCAGCATGTGCACTGCGTTTTTTATTTCCCATACGTTTACATTGTACTGTAAACGCATGGGAAACTGCTGCGGACCTGCAGCTGCGGAAACGCTGCGGATCCGCAGCAAAATCCGCATCGTGTGCACATAGCCTTAGTCTCCAAGCACTAACAAATACTCGGAGGCCACCAGAGCAACGAGTATGTATTCTCTCATCACTAATAGTGACCCAATGTCACATGTATCCGGGTCACCAAACTTGTTACACCATTTTCAGAGCATGCGTGTCAGTGAGGCTGATAGTTTGTAAAGCATAGCAAATAGTGATGAGAGAATATACTTGTTGCTCAGGTGGTCAACGAGTATTTGTTAGTGCTCGGTGATTTAGTTTTCATCATGGCAGATGAATGATTTACATCTGTTAGCCAGCTTGGTAACATGTGGGGATTCCCTAGCAACCAGGCAACCCCCACATGTACTCAGGCTGGCTGTAAATCATTCAGCTGCAGCGATGAAAACTAAATCACAGAGCACTAACAAATACTCGGAGACCACCCGAGCAACGAGTATATTCTCTCATCATTAATAGCAATATTAATATCATTAATAGCAATGCCCCTGCATTGCTATACATTAGAAGCAATCAGACTGACATATAAATACAATATTAAAAAAAAATGAAGACAGCAATCTTCATTTAAAAAAAATAAAAATATATATTTACAGCTCTGGCAAAAATTAAGAAACCACCACATCAAAACCCAGTCATGGACAGCCCAATCTCCAGACCTGAACCCCATTGAAAACCTCTGGAATGTAATCAAGAGGATGATGGATAGTCACAAGCCATCAAAGAAAGAAGAACTGCTTAGATTTTTGTACCAGGAGCAGTGTGAAAGACTGGTGGAAAGCATGCCAAGACTCATGAAAGCTGTGCATAAAATTCATGGTTATTCCACAAAATATTGACTTCTGAACTCTTCCTGAGCTAAAACATTAGTATTATTGTTTCTAAATGATTATGAACTTGTTTTTTTTTTTGCATTATTTGAGGTCTGCAAGCAATGCATTTTTTTTTGTCATTTTGACGATTTCTCATTTTTAGAAAAAAAAAATTGTTGCTTGGAAATTCGTACAAATCTTGCCAGTAGTGTATAGATTAAAAGAATAATTTACATTTTACTAAAAAATCCACTATATAAAGGTGTGTGTGTGTGTGTGTGTGTGTGTGTGTGTGTGTGTGTGTGTGTGTGTGTGTGAAAATCCACTATATAAAGGTGTGTGTGTGTGTGTGTGTGTGTGTGTGTGTGTGTGTGTGTGTGTGTGTGTGTGTGTGTGTCCGGGATTGGCATCTGCACCGTCGCAGCTACAGCCACAAAATTTTGCACAGTCACATGTCTGGACCCTGAGAGCATCATAGGCTATGTTGTGAGGTGAAATTTTAACCCCGCGCTTTCCAATTCACCAAAGAATTTTGCCACTATCTACATAATGGGGAAAAAGTGAAAGGAAAAGTGTTGAAGGCGTCGCAGCTACAGCCACAAAATTTTGCACAGTCACAGGTCTGGACCCTGAGAGCGTCATAGGCTATGTTGTGAGGTGAAATTTTAACCCCGCGCTTTCCAATTCACCAAACTATTTTTCCCCTATCTACATAATGGGGAAAAGTGAAAGGAAAGGTGTTGGAGGCAACACACACGGGGATATGAACACGCACACAAAATGCGCCACACACTACCACGTGCTTCAACACATATACCACCCTCAGCACACATTTCACCACACATACACCAACCTCGCCACATAAAAGTCGAAACACAAAAGTCACCGCTCAAAACTCGCCACGTGCAAAACTCGCCACATGCAAAAACTAGGCTCACGCAAAACTCGCCACAAGTGCAAAACTTACCTCATGGAAAACTCGCCACACGCAAAACTTGCACACGCGGAAAAATTGCCACATGCACAAAATTTGCAACACATGCAAAAGTTGCCTCACACAAAACTTGCAAATACTCAAAAGGCACCACACATAAAACTCGCCACGCGCAAAATTCGCCATGCGCAAAACTTGCAGCACACAACTTGCTACTCTAACCTGTCACATGCAACTCGACACACAAAAAGTTGCTACACGCATGTTGCCACACAAAACTCATCTCACAAAAGTCGCTACATGCATGTCGCAACACACAACTCAACACACACAACTTGACAAACGAAACTCGCCCTAAAACACACACAAGTCTGGTATTATCCTTCAAAAATAAAAATCTGAATAATAAGCAGACAAACTACAAGAGCAACAAATGTACCATATAGGAAATACGGCAGCTGTCAGTCACATGACCTGTCTATTATGTGTATGTGTGAGCTAATATATACTGCCAGGGGGAGGGCTTCCTGTTGGCTAGGGATTTATCAGGCTGTCAATTTATCTTACAAATACTCAGGTAAAAATACTGAGCAAATAACGTGTGAACGAGGTCTAATACAGGAGATGACACAGGTATATACTATATACAGGAGAGATGACACACAGGTATATACTATATAGAGGAGGAGATGACATACAGGTACATACTATATACAGGAGATGACATACAGGTATATACTATATACAGGAGGAGATGACACACAGGTATATACTATACACAGGAGCAGATGACCTACAGGTATATACTATATACAGGAGGAGATGACATACAGGTATATGCTATATATAGAAGATGACATACAGGTATATACTATATACAGGAGGAGATGACACACAGATATATACTATATACAGGGGAGATGACACACAGGTATATACTATATACAAGAGATGACATATATATAAGCGAGATGACAAACATGTATATACTGAGGTGAAAATGAGAGGTGTGAGGTGAAAATGAAAAGGTAGGAGTGCAAAATGAGAGGAGTGAGGGAAAATAGTGGAATGATCGGAAAATGACAGATGTGAGGTCGAAATGACAAGTGTTAGGGGGGAAAGAGTAGTGAGGGAGAAAATGAGAGGTGTGAGGGAGAAATTGAGAGATGTGAGGGGGAAAATGAAAGATGTGATTGGGAAAATGAGAGGCGTGATGGGAAAATAAGAGAAGTGACGTGCTATAACTAACCACAGATATTTACTATGCCCAGGCAACGCCGGGCTCTTCAGCTAGTATACCTATAAAGAGAAAAATCAGACAAACTGAACATTTTGCCGTGGTCTCTTAATTTTTGCCAGAGCTGTATATATATATATATATATATATATATATATATATATATATATATATATATATATATATATATATATATATATATATATATATAAATTGTGGTTTTCATAGCCCATAAGGCTTCGTGCCCACGCTGTGGATTTTGATGCAGATACGCAGCGTTTTTGGACGCACAGAATTGCATCAAATCCGCAGTGTAGTGCACACGCAAAGTTAGTCAATGTGAAATTGAGAATTGTTGTGCACATGCTGCGGAAAAAAATGTGCGGATTTGCGTTTTATTTTCCACAGCATGTCAATTCTTTTTGCGGATCTGCAGAGTTTCTGCACCCATTGACTTCCATTGTGTCAGGCCAATCCGTAGCCAAACCGCAGGTTTAAAAAAGACCTGCGGATTTGCAGTGGAATATATAACAACTCTCAGAAAAAAACATGGGTCCCATGTGATACCAATTACTGCCTAATTGACTAATTGTATCAGCCCATATGCATGAAGGACTAATAAGTGTATACTCCTGCAATACTATTAAACACAAGAATGGAGTTCCATACACATAGAAATGTAATAAAATGCATAAACTTTATTGAAAGATACAAAAAACGTAAGATACGTAAGATAATGTACATAAAAAATGAAAAAGACGAACAACCTAGTAAGGACACAAGTAAAACCTCAGCACAACCGATAAATATATGTGTACTCACACCAAGACCTATAATGCATACTGCTCTATAAAGACCATATAACATCCAATTAGTGTCTAACAACAGTGTGCATGCAGATCACTGGATGCCCATATGTATATGTATGCCCCAATACTTGCCACAGTGACCAGCATACACAAAAAGAAATAGAGCAATATTACTGAATGCAATATAGAGTTGTCTTACCCATGGTGGAGGGAAGTAAAGTGCCGAGGTGCCAAATCAACCCCCCTGACGCGCGTTTCGCGTATGCTTGTTCACAAAAGGGAAATGTAACATTGTAACAATGTAACAGGGGGGTTGATTTGGCACCTCGGCACTTTACTTCCCTCCACCATGAGTAAGACAACTCTATATTGCATTCAGTAATATTGCTCTATTTCTATGCCTGCTACAGTGACAGGTAGCCGGATGATGGGACAGTCGTAGTCCCATCATCCGGCTACTGTGTTCAAGTGTAAAAAAAAAAAAACACATACACACATAGACATACAGTACATACAACATACAGTATATACTATGACGCGCGTTTCGGACCTTTTTCGGGGCGGGCGCATTCACCCAGACTGCAGCTTTACCCCCGTATCTCTACAACAGCAGGTAATACTGTTGACCGGTTTATACGGTCCTCGCTGGATAGTGTTAGTTAGATATGCGGATGTGATTTCTTTACCTGCACCAGCTGGTAGCTGCAGGATACTGGCAGACTGGGTAATAGCTATTAAATTATGCAGTTGCCATAACTGGTAGCGGTCCATACAAAGGACTAAAATAAATATGTGCATATATATCACGTAGTTTTGCTGCTTTGCTGGGTGATGACATTGTCACCTTCTGTCCCAATTTGGTGTGATGTAATTTTAACACTTGTTTTTTTGTTTGGCTTTTTTGCAAGGTTAAATAAATGCTAAAACTGACCTGCCAATATGATTATCCAGGTCATTACAAATTCATAGACACCAAACATGTCTAGATTCTTTTTTATCTAAGTGGTGAAAAAAGAAATCTAAACTTTGCTAAAAAAAAAAAAAAAAAAACGATTGCGCAATTTTCCGAGACCCATAGCGTCTCCTTTTTTTGCGCACCAAGCTGAAGTTTTTAATGATACTTTTGTGCAGATAGATAGATTTTAATCGATTTCGATTTTTAGCTATCGAAAAAAAAAGTAATTCTGGCGTTTCGATTTTTTTTCTCGCTACGCTGTTTAGCGATCAGGTTAATCCTTTTTTTATTAATAGATTGGGTGATTTTGAACGTGGCGTTAACAAATATGTGTTTGATTTTTTTTCATTGTTTTATTTTGAATGGGGAAAAAGGGGGGTGATTTGAACTTTTATATTTTTTTTATATTTTGAAAAAAAAAATTTTTTCCATGAGATTAGAAGCTGATACAACCCAATCGCCTCTGCTACATACAGGCGATGATCAGATCGCCTCTATGTACACTCCCTGACAGAAGTTTTGTCGCTTATCCATGTTATGTAAATAAAAGCTTATAACCGGATGTTAAACTCATCCATTGGTTGTATAAATTATTCTTTTGAAAGCTGAAACCTTCCGAAATGTGGTTTAGGTTAAGAAAATAAATTAGCAACGCAGAAATATTGATCAGTTAATGGACACAGAATGGTCAGATTTTGGCAAGACAAAAGTTTTGTCACCTGGTCATATAATTCACCCAATCCTATAGTATAGTATAGTATAGTTATTAAGGTTGAAGGAAGACTATATGTCCATCTAGTTCAACCCATAGCCTAACCTAACATGCCCTAACATGTTGATCCAGAGGAAGGCAAAAAAACCCCATGTGGCAAAGAGTAAGCTCCACATTGGGGAAAAAAATTCCTTCCCGACTCCACATACGGCAATCAGACTAGTTCCCTGGATCAACGCCCTATCAAGGAATCTAGTGTATATACCCTGTAACATTATACTTTTCCAGAAAGGTATCCAGTCCCCTCTTAAATTTAAGTAATGAATCACTCATTACAACATCACACGGCAGAGAGTTCCATAGTCTCACTGCTCTTACAGTAAAGAATCCGTGTCTGTTATTATGCTTAAACCTTTTTTCCTCCAACCGCAGAGGATGCCCCCTTGTCCCTGTTTCAGGTCTATGATTAAAAAGATCATCAGAAAGGTCTTTGTACTGTCCCCTCATATATTTATACATTAAAATGAGATCACCCCTTAGTCTTCGTTTTTCCAAACTAAATAGCCCCAAGTGTAATAACCTATCTTGGTATTGCAGACCCCCCAGTCCTCTAATAACCTTGGTCGCTCTTCTCTGCACCCGCTCCAGTTCAGCTATGTCTTTCTTATACACCGGAGACCAGAACTGTGCACAGTATTCTAAGTGTGGTCGAACTAGTGACTTGTATAGAGGTAAAATTATATTCTCCTCATGAGCATCTATGCCTCTTTTAATGCATCCCATTATTTTATTTGCCTTTGTAGCAGCTGCCTGACACTGGCTACTGAATTTAAGTTTGTCATCCACCCATACACCCAGGTCTTTTTCATTGACGGTTTTGCCCAGAGTTTTAGAATTAAGCACATAATTATACATCTTATTACTTCTACCCAAGTGCATGACCTTACATTTATCCCCATTAAAGCTCATTTGCCATTTATCAGCCCAAGCTTCTAGTTTACATAAATCATCCTGTAATATAAAATTGTCCTCCTCTGTATTGATTACCCTGCAGAGTTTAGTGTCATCTGCAAATATTGAAATTCTACTCTGAATGCCCCCTACAAGGTCATTAATAAATATGTTAAAAAGAAGAGGGCCCAATACTGACCCCTGTGGTACCCCACTGCTAACCGCTACCCAGTCCGAGTGTGCTCCATTAATAACCACCCTTTGTTTCCTATCCCTGAGCCAGCTCTCAACCCACTTGCACATATTTTCCCCTATCCCCATTATTCTCATTTTATGTATCAACCTTTTGTGTGGCACCGTATCAAAAGCTTTTGAAAAGTCCATATACACTACATTCACTGGGTTCCCTTGGTCCAATCCGGAACTTACCTCTTCATAGAAACTGATCAAATTAGTCTGACATGAACGGTCCCTAGTAAACCCGTGCTGATACTGGGTCATGAGGTTATTCCTCTTCAGATACTCCAGTATAGCGTCCCTTAGAATGCCCTCCAGGATTTTACCCACAGTAGAGGTTAAGCTTACTGGCCTATAGTTTCCGAGTTCAGTTTTTGTTCCCTTTTTGAATATTGGCACCACATTTGCTATACGCCAGTCCTGTGGCACAGACCCTGTTATTATGGAGTCTTTAAAGATTAAAAATAATGGTCTATCAATGACTGTACTTAATTCCTGCAGTACTCGAGGGTGTATCCCATCCGGGCCCGGAGATTTGTCAATTTTAGTGATTTTTAGACGCCGCCGCACTTCCTGCTGGGTTAAGCAGGTGACATTTAATTGGGAATTTTTATCACTAGACATTTTGTCTGCCATGGGATTTTCTTGTGTAAATACTGATGAAAAAAAGTCATTTAGCATATTGGCTTTTTCCTCATCCTCATCCACCATCTCACCCAGACTATTTTTAAGGGGGCCAACACTATCATTTTTTAGTTTCTTACTATTTATGTAGTTAAAGAATATTTTAGGATTATTTTTACTCTCTCTGGCAATGAGTCTCTCTGTCTCAATCTTTGCTGCCTTGATTTGCTTTTTACAGAATTTATTTAATTTTCTGTATTTATTTAATGCCTCCTCACTACCTACTTCCTTTAATTCTCTAAATGCTTTCTTTTTGTCCCTTATTGCGCCCCTTACAGCTCTATTTAGCCATATTGGTTTCCTCCTATTTCTAATATGTTTATTCCCATACGGTATATACTGTGCACAGGTCCTATCCAGGATGCTAATAAACGTCTCCCATTTTCTCTGTGTATTTTTGTGTCTCAGGATATCGTCCCAGTTAATTGCACCAAGATCCTCTCTCATCCGTTGGAAATTTGCCCTCCTGAAGTTTAGTGTCCTTGTAACCCCTCTACTACACATCTTTTTAAAGGATACATGAAAACTTATTATTTTGTGATCGCTATTTCCCAAGTAACCCCCAACCCTTATATTTGATATGCGGTCTGGCCTGTTGGTTAATATTAGGTCTAGCAGTGCCCCCCTTCTTGTTGGGTCCTGAACCAGTTGTGAAAGGTAATTGTCTCTCATAATTGTCAAAAACCGATTACCTTTGCTGGAACTGCAGGTTTCTGTTCCCCAATCTATTTCAGGATAGTTGAAGTCCCCCATAATAATGACTTCTCCTTGAGTCGCAGCTTCATCTATTTGCTTTACGAGGATATTCTCCATTGCTTCCATTATTTTTGGAGATTTATAACAAACCCCTATCAGTAATTTATTATTTTTTCCCCCTCCCCTTATCTCAACCCACAGGGATTCTACATTTTCATTAAATTCACCTATATTATCGCGCAGGATGGGTTTTAAGGATGATTTTACATATAGACACACCCCTCCCCCTCGCTTATCTGTACGGTCATTTCTGAACAGGCTATAGCCCTGCAAGTTAACAGCCCAGTCATGGCTCTCATCCAGCCACGTTTCAGATATCCCCACCATGTCATAATTATGCTCCAACAACATTAGTTCTAATTCGTCCATTTTGTTGGCGAGGCTTCTGGCATTAGTATACATGCACTTTATGTTCCTCTCTGTACTATTTCTTAAATTATTAACTGTTCTGACCCCACCCCCCATGCCACCGCCACCCCCAACTTCCTTATTTGTGCCCAGGACTCTGTCTGCACTATCTTCCCCTCCTATAAAATGAATACCCTCCCCCCCAATTCCTAGTTTAAACACTCCTCCAACCTTCTAGCCATTCTCTCCCCCAGCACAGCTGCACCCTCCCCATTGAGGTGCAGCCCGTCCCTAGCGTAGAGCCTGTAGCCAACTGAGAAGTCGGCCCAGTTCTGCAGGAACCCAAACCCCTCTTTCCTACACCAATTCTTGAGCCACTTATTAACCTCCCTAATCTCCCGTTGCCTCTCTGGCGTGGCACGTGGTACCGGCAGTATTTCGGAAAATACCACGTTGGAGGTCCTTGCTTTCAGCTTGCAGCCTAATTCCCTGAAATCATCTTTAAGGACCTTCCACCTACCTCTAACTTTGTCATTAGTGCCAATGTGCACCATGACCGCTGGGTCCTCACCAGCCCCTCCCAATAATCTGTTCACCCGATCAGCGATGTGTCGGACTCGAGCGCCAGGTAGGCAGCACACCGTTCGACGATCCCTGTCTTTGTGACAGATTGCCCTATCTGTTCCCCTAATAATTGAGTCGCCCACTACCAGCACCTGTCTGGCCTGCCCTGCTCTCCTATTTCCCTCCTTACTGGAGCAGTCACTCCTCCGGCTTTCAGAGGACATGCCTGGCTGCAGCAGTGCTACCCCTGTACTGGCACCCCCCTCATCTGCCAACTTAGCAAACTTATTGGGGTGTTCCAGATCAGGACTAGCCTCCCTGGCACTCTTCCCTCTACCCCGCTTCCTAACTGTCACCCAGCTTGCTACTTCATTGTCCTGCAGCTCCATCCCACCATCCCCCCCCTCATCTGTCCCATTGAGCGTCTGCTCCGTGAGCAGAAGACTCCTCTCCATGTTGTCTATGGATCTCAGTGTTGCCAGCTGCACATTTAGAGTCAGAATCTGGGTTTCCAAATGCACAACGTGCTCACATCTCGCACAGCAGTATGCACCCTCGATCGGCTGCTCAAGGACTGCATACATGTGGCAAGATGTGCACTGGATGGCATTAACAATCGTGGAGCACATTTCCTAATGGGGATTGCACCAGACAGAACAGTTCAATAAAAAAAAAAATAAATACAAAGTATTAATAAAAATCAGACAGCAATTCAGTAATTCCTCCCCTGAAAACTCCCTGACTCCAAAGTCACTGAATCACAAGTCACACTTACCGCCGTCCACACTTACACTCAGGCCACACTCAGCTCGCTCACACTCGCTCTGCTGAAGATTTATAGAGATTTTTTTTTTTTTTTCCTAGTTCCCCTCAACAGCAATCAACCTTGCTGTTCAAATGCACTTCCAAAAAGGACTTGAGCCCCAAACAGCTGCCCCTTATAAACCCTTAACTATGAGCCCCCACCCTAAGTTAACCCTTATGAATATAGCTACCCCCAATTCAGCAACTCACACCAATTCACACAGGTATTTGTTAAAGGCTTTCCAAATACCTCTTCACTGAATCACAAGTCACACTTACCGCCGTCCACACTTACGCTCTGGTCACACTCAGCTCGCTCACACTCGCTCTGCTGAAGATTTATAGAGATTTTTTTTTCTTTTTTCCTAGTTCCCCTCAACAGCAATCAACCTTGCTGTTCAAATGCACTTCCAAAAAGGAGCAATCCTAGTTTACATCCTCACCTGTGATTAGTAAATGATCGGTTAGTGTGTATAAAAAGAAACCCAGCACCCCAGGCCTTCACTTTAACTGCAACTTGAGCTCAGACAACATGCCAAAAATCCACCCTGCGACCAAAGCCTGGATTATCAAGAGGCTGAAGACCAGATCCACTGCAGAGGTGGCTGGCACCTTTAATGTGTCTCAGCGTCAAGTACAAAGAATTAAAAAAAGATTTGAAGAGACTGGAGATGTGTTTGACAAGCCCAGGTCTGGCAGACCCTGCAAGACAACTGCTCAGGGGGAACGTTTGTTGGTTAGAAAATCCAAAGCAAAACCCTCTTCCACTGCAGCAGAGCTCCAACAGGCCTGGTCACCACAAGTCCCTGTGTCAACTAGAACAGTTCGTAGGATTCTGTCTCGAAATGGCCTCCATGGTCGAATCAGTGCCCAGAAGCCAGCACTAAACAAAAGGCAAATAAAAAAACGTGTGTCATTTGCAAAGTCCCACAGCCTGCTAAACAGATGGACGCTGGAAAAGTGGCAGATGGTGCATTTCTCTGATGAATCTTCAGTAGAATTACACCACAGCCGCCGCAAATACTGCAGGAGACCTACTGGAGCCCGTATGGATCCAAAATACACCCAGAAAGCAGTTAAATTTGGTGGTGGAAAGATCATGGTCTGGGGTTACATTCAGTATGGGGGTTTGCGAAACATTTGTAAGGTGGAAGGCAAGATCAATAGCCTAAAATATCAAGAAGTATTAGCTACCTCTTATATTCCATATCATTAAAGGGGTCGAATTCTGCAGTAGGATGGTGCTCCATCTCCTACATCCATCTCTACAACAAAGTTCCTCCAGGCAAAAAAGATCAAGGTGCTCAGGGACTGGCCAGTCCAGTCACCAGACATGAACATCATTGAGCATGTTTGGGGTAGGATGAAAGAGGAAGCTTGGAAGACAAAACCAAAGAATCTAGATGAACTCTGGGAGGCATGTAAGACTGCATTCTTTGCTATTCCTGATGACTTCATTAATAAATTGTATAAATCATTGTTGAACCTCATGGATGCAGTCCTTCAAGCTCATGGAAGTCACACAAAATATTATATATGACTCTAATAGCACCACAACTTCATTCACCAATGTTATGCAACATATATTTGCATTTTAAGTTAATTATTTGTTTGAATATCACATTACTTTCTGTGGGCGACAAAATTTTTGTCTAGCCAAAATCTGACCATTCTGTGTCCATTAACTGATCAATATTTTGCGTTGTTGCCAATTAATTTTCTTAACCTACACTGCATTTCGGAGGGTTTCAGCTTTCAAAGAATAATTTATACAACCAATGGATGAATTTAACGTCAGGTTATAAGCTTTTATTTACATAACATGGATAAGCGACATAACTTCTGTCAGGTAGTGTAGTAGAATTACTCACTTGCTATGAGCGCTGACCACTGATGGTCGCTCACAGCAATCCGGCAGTGACAACCATAGATGTCTCCAGGAGACCTCTGGTTGTCATGCCAATGAACTGGTGACCGGCGATCACATGACGGGGGTCACCTATGGGCGGGTTTCCGGCCCTATGGCCGGAATCGAGAATTAAATGCCGCTGTCAGCGTCTGACACAATGGCAAATAGCCGCGGGTGAATCGCGATACCATCCGCAGCTATTCCAGGCATATGTCAGCTGTTCAAACAGCTGACATGTACCGGGAAAGATTTGGGTTTAACGCCGGAGCTCACATCAAAGGGAGGGAGTCCGACATCAGTGTACTATTAAGCCAGATGTCGGAAAGGGGTTAAAAAGCTCTTATTACTTTGGACTCTTATTAGGTTAGCGTTGTTCTTAGTACCTGATGGAAAAGGAGCATCCAAAAAGTCCATCTAATTTAAGTCCTACCCACGCACAGAAAAAGCATAAAGAGCCATCTTGAATGTGGACTACTGTAGTTAATTGGCAGGTTCTAAAAACCACAGTCTACATTTTTTTATCAAAAAAAGGAGCGCGGTCTGAATTTTTTTTACGTTATATCGTATTTTTTGGATTCTAAGACGCAACCCAAATTTTGAGGAGAAAAATAGGAAAAATGTTTCTCAGCGCTGAAATCTCATCTCCCGAGATGTCGGTCCCGAGATCTCTATCTGCGCATGCGCCACCCCCTGGCAGCCATTTTCCCAGAGTCCACCACATACGAAACCATGGAACTGCGTGGGCTCTAGCCTTTCACAAAATGTCGGCAGAGCTCTCCCGCAGCAGAACGAGACTGGAAACACCCGCAGCAGCACCGGGAAGCACCGTCGGACAGCCCCTCATCCCAGCCTATGGCCTGCAGCAACAGTACCGGTAAGGTATATACAGTGGGGCAAAAAAGTATTTAGTCAGTCAGCAATAGTGTAAGTTCCACCACTTAAAAAGATGAGAGGCGTCTGTAATTTACATCATTGGTAGACCTCAACTATGGGAGACAAACTGAGAACAAAAAAATCCAGAAAATCACATTGTCTGTTTTTTTAACATTTTATTTGCATATTATGGTATAAGTATTTGGTCAGAAACAAACAATCAAGATTTCTAGCTCTCACAGACCTGTAACTTCTTCTTTAAGAGTCTCCTCTTTCCTCCACTCATTACCTGTAGTAATGGCACCTGTTTAAACTTGTTATCAGTATAAAAAGACACCTGTGCACACCCTCAAACAGTCTGACTCCAAACTCCACTATGGTGAAGACCAAAGAGCTGTCAAAGGACACCAGAAACAAAATTGTAGCCCTGCACCAGGCTGGGAAGACTGAATCTGCAATAGCCAACCAGCTTGGAGTGAAGAAATCAACAGTGGGAGCAATAATTAGAAAATGGAAGACATACAAGACCACTGATAATCTCCCTCGATCTGGGGCTCCACGCAAAATCCCACCCCGTGGGGTCAGAATGATCACAAGAACGGTGAGCAAAAATCCCAGAACCACACGGGGGGACCTAGTGAATGAACTGCAGAGAGCTGGGACCAATGTAACAAGGCCTACCATAAGTAACACACTATGCCACCATGGACTCAGATCCTGCAGTGCCAGACGTGTCCCACTGCTTAAGCCAGTACATGTCCGGGCCGGTCTGAAGTTTGCTAGAGAGCATTTAGATGATCCAGAGGAGTTTTGGGAGAATGTCCTATGGTCTGATGAAACCAAACTGGAACTGTTTGGTAGAAACACAACTTGTCGTGTTTGGAGGAAAAAGAATACTGAGTTGCATCCATCAAACACCATACCTACTGTAAAGCATGGTGGTGGAAACATCATGCTTTGGGGCTGTTTCTCTGCAAAGGGGCCAGGACGACTGATCCGGGTACATGAAAGAATGAATTGGGCCATGTATCGTGAGATTTTGAGTGCAAACCTCCTTCCATCAGCAAGGGCATTGAAGATGAAACATGGCTGGGTCTTTCAACATGACAATGATCCAAAGCACACCGCCAGGGCAACGAAGGAGTGGCTTCGTAAGAAGCATTTCAAGGACCTGGAGTGGCCTAGCCAGTCTCCAGATCTCAACCCTATAGAAAGCCTTTGGAGGGAGTTGAAAGTCCGTGTTGCCAAGCGAAAAGCCAAAAACATCACTGCTCTAGAGGAGATCTGCATGGAGGAATGGGCCAACATACCAACAACAGTGTGTGGCAACCTTGTGAAGACTTACAGAAAACGTTTGACCTCTGTCATTGCCAACAAAGGATATATTACAAAGTATTGAGATGAAATTTTGTTTCTGACCAAATACTTATTTTCCACCATAATATGCAAATAAAATGTTAAAAAAACAGACAATGTGATTTTCTGGATTTTTTTTTCTCAGTTTGTCTCCCATAGTTGAGGTCTACCTATGATGTAAATTACAGACGCCTCTCATCTTTTTAAGTGGTGGAACTTGCACTATTGCTGACTGACTAAATACTTTTTTGCCCCACTGTATGCATTACACTGTGTGCAAAATAATTAGGCAAGTTGTATTTTGATCACAGGGTACTTTTGATTCATGTTGTCCTACTCCAAGCTGTTCAGGCTTGAGAGCCAACTACCAATCAAGTAAATCAGGTGATGTGCATCTCTGTAATGATGAGGGGTGTTGTCTAATGACATCAAAACCCTATATAAGGTGTGCTTAGTTATTAGGCAACTTCCTTTCCTTTGGCAACATGGGTCAGAAGAGAAATTTCACGGGCTCTGAAAAGTCCAAAATTGTGAGATGTCTTGCAGAGGGATGCAGCAGTCTTGAAATTGTCAAACTTTTGAAGCGTGATCACTGAACAATCAAGCGTTTCATGGCAAATACCCAACAGGGTTGCAAGAAGCATGTTAGGTAAAAAAGGTGCAAAATAACTGCATATGAATTGAGGAAAATCAAGCGTGAAGCTGCCAAGATGCCATTTGCCACTAGTTTTGCCATATTTCAGAGCTGCAACGTTACTGGAGTATCAAAAAAACACAAGGTAGGAAAGGATGAAAAACAACCACCTTTGAACAAGAAACATAAGATAAAACGTCAAGACTAGGCCAAGAAATATCTTAAGACTGACTTTTCAAAGGTTTTATGGACTGATGAAATGAGAGTGACTCTTGATGGGCCAGATGGATGGGCCATAGGCTGGATCAGTAAAGGGCAGAGAGCTCCACTCCGACTCAGACACCAGCAAGGTGGAGGTGGGGTACTGGTATGGGCTGGTATCAAAGATGAACTTGTGGGACCTTTTCGGGTTGAGGATGGAGTGAAGCTCAACTCCCAGACCTAACGCCAGTTTCTGGAAGACAACTTCTTCAAGCAGTGGTTCAGGAAGAAGTCGGTATCGTTCAAGAAAAACATGATTTTCATGCAGGACAATGCTCCATCACATGCCTTCAACAACTCCACAGCGTGGCTGGCCAGTAAAGGTCTCAAAGAAGAAAAAATAATGACATGGCCCCCTTCTTCACCTGATCTGAACCTCATAGAGAACCTGTGGTCCCTCATAAAATGTGAGATCTACAGGGAGGGAAAACAGTACACCTCTCGGAACAGTGTCTGGGAGCCTGTGGAGGGTGCTGCACGGAATGTTGATCCTAAACAGATCAAGCAACCGACAGAATCTATGGATGCAGGGCTGTTGAGTGTCATCATAAAGAAAGGTGGCTATACTGGTCACTAATTTTTTAGGGGTTTTCTTTTTGAATGTCAGAAATGTTTATTTCTAAATTTTGTGCAGTTATATTGGTTTACCTGGTGGAAATAAACAAGTGAGACAGGAATGTATTTGGTTTTTATTAAGTTGCCTAATAATTCTACACAGTAATGGTTACCTGCACAAACAGATATCCTCCTAAGATAGCCAAATCTAAAAAAAAAACAAAAAACACTCCAACTTCCAAAAATATTAAGCTTTGGTATTTATGTGTCTTTTGGGTTGATTGAGAACATACGGTAGTAGTTGATCAATAATAAAAATAATCCTCTAAAATACAGCTTGCCTAATCATTCTGCACACAGTGTATAAGATGCACCCCCATTTTCTCCCCAAATTTGGGGTAAAAAAAAGTGCGTCTTATATTCCGAATAAGGTATATACACTGCTCAAAAAATAAAGGGAACACTAAAATACTACACCCTAGATATCACTGAATTAAATATTCCAGTTGCAAATCTTTATTCATTACATATTGGAATGCGTTGAGAAAAATAAAACCTAAAAATGATCAATGCAAATCAAAATTAATATCCCATGGAGGTCTGGATTTAGAATGATACTCAAAATCAAAGTGGAAAATCAAATTACAGGCTGATCCAACTTCAGTGGAAATGCCTCAAGACAAGGAAATGATGCTCAGTAGTGTGTGTGGCCTCCACATGCTTGTATGACCTCCTTACAATGCCTGGGCATGCTCCTGAGGAGGTGTCAGATGTTCTCCCAGAACTGGATTAAAGCATCAGTTAACTCCTGGACAGTTTGTGGTGCAACGTGGCGTTGGTGGATGGAAACAGACATTATGCCCCAGATGTGCTCGATTGGATTCAGATCTAGGGAATAGGCAGGCCAGTCCATAGAATCAATGTCCTCATCATGCAGGAACTGCTGACAAGTCTTCAGCCACATGAGGCTTAGCATCAGAAGGAACCCAGGACTCACCACACCTGCAAATGGCCTCACAATAGGTATGAAGATCTCATCCCGGTACCTAATGGCAGTCAGGGTACCTCTGGCTAGCCAATGGAGGGCTATGCAGCCCTCTAAAGACATGCCTCCCAACATTACTGACCCATTGCCAAACCGGTCATTCTGATGATGTTTAAATCAGCAGAACGATCTCCACAGCATCCACTCACGTCTGTCATATGTGCTGAGCGTGAACCTGCTCTTATCTGTGAAGAGAACAGGGCATTAATATTGTATTTGACAATCTTGGTGTTCTCAGGCAATTGCCAGTCACCCTGTATGGTGTTGGGATGTAAGCACAACACCCACTTGTTGATGTCGGGCCCTCATACCTCAAGGAGTCTGTTTCTGACAGTTTGAGCAGACACATGGATGTTAGTGGCCTGCTGGAATTCATTGTGCAGGCTCTGGAACTGCTCCTCTTGTTCCTCTTTGCACATAAGAGGAGGTAGCGGTCCTGCTGCTGGGTTGTTGTCCTCTTACGACCACGTTTCCTGGTATACTGCCCTGTCTCCCTGAATCTGCTCCATGTTCTGGGCACTGTGCTGACAGACACAGCTACCCTTCTTGCCGTAGCTCGCATTGATGTGTCATCCTGGATGAGTGCACTACCTGAGCAACTTCTATGGGTTGTAGACACCGCCTCATGCTACTGTACAATACCTCTAGAAGGGAGAGCAATGACAAAATTCAAAAGTGACCAAAACAACAGCCAAAAAGGATGAGAACAGAGAAATAGTCTGTGGTCACCCCCTGCAGAACCACTCCTTTATAGGGCTTGTCTTGCTAATTGCCTATCATTTCTACCTGTTGTCTAATTCTATTTGCACAACAGCAGGACGGATTGATTCACAATCAGTGTTGCTTCACAACTGGAAAGGTTGATTTCACAGAAGTGTGATTGACTTGGAGTTACATTGTGCTGTTTAAGTGTTCCGTTTATTTTTTGAGCAGTGTGTATATCTCTCTATCTATATATATATATATATATATATATATATATACCGTATATTGTACCCATAAATATTTTTCTGAGAAAAAAAAAGTACACATATTTAGTACTGTCACAATCGGAACATCCTGATCTATAAAACTGTCCCACTAGTTAACCATTTCCATCATACCTCCAAACAAGGAGTTTAAGAAATATATTGTAGATAATATAATTAACTGACAACCATGAAAGATCGGTCATGTCTAACTAACATGTTGGGTTTCTATGAGGAGGTAAGTGCAAGTCTGGATGTTGGTAATGCTGCTGATGGCAGCTTTAACTGGACTTTGCAAAGCCATTTGGTACTGTATCACATAACAGCCTTAGAGTATGTTTCCTGTTGTGAATTCTGCTCTTGGGCTCCCTCCGGTAGTTATGAGTGGTAGTGCTGCTGTCTTTGGATCGCAGCATTCATCAGGTGCGTTCACTGTTATGTGTGCTTATGAAAGGTGTTATGAAGGCAATCCAGAGGCACAATGTGCCTAGCAATCAGAGCACACACAGTGATCTGACAAATACCCAAAAACAAAGAACGAGCTCTGAGACGTGGAAACTCTGTAGACTGCACACCTGATCCTATCCTAAACACAACTGAAGGCGGCTGTGGATTGCGCCTAACAACTACCTATGCAACTCGGCACAGCCTAAGAAACTAGCTAGCCTGAAGATAGAAAAATAGGCCTGACTTGCCCCAGAGAAATACCCCAAAGGAAAAGGCAGCCCCCCCACATATAATGACTGTGAGTAAGATGAAAAGACAAAACGTAGGGATGAAATAGATTCAGCAAAGTGGGGCCCGATATTCTTAGACAGAGCGAGGACAGTAAAGCGAACTTTGCAGTCTACAAAAAACCCTAAAGCAAAAACCACGCAAAGGGGGCAAAAAGACCCACCGTGCCGAACTAACGGCACGGCGGTACACCCTTTGCGTCTCAGAGCTACCAGCAAAACCAAAAGACAAGCTGGACAGAAAAAAGCAACAAAATAGCAAAAAGCACTTAGCTATACAGAGCAGCAGGTCACAGGAACAATCAGGAGAAGCTCAGATCCAACACTGGAACATTGACAAGGAGCAAGGATAGCAGCATCAGGTGGAGTTAAGTAACGAAGCAGCTAACGAGCTCACCAGAACACCTGAGGGAGGAAGCTCAGAAGCTGCAGTACCACTTGTGACCACAGGAGTGAATTCAGCCACAGAATTCACAACAGTACCCCCCCCCCCCCCTTGAGGAGGGGTCACCGAACCCTCACCAAAGCCCCCAGGCCGACCAGGATGCGCCACATGAACGGCATGAACAAGATCGGGGGCATGGACATCAGAAGCAAAAACCCAGGAATTATCTTCCTGAGCATAACCCTTCCACTTAACCAGATACTGGAGTTTCCGTCTAGAAACACGAGAATCCAAAATCTTCTCCACAATATACTCCAATTCCCCCTCCACCAAAACCGGGGCAGGAGGCTCAACAGAAGGAACCATAGGTGCCACGTATCTCTGCAACAACGACCTATGGAATACATTATGTATGGAAAAGGAGTCTGGGAGGGTCAGACGAAAAGACACAGGATTGAGAACCTCAGAAATCCTATACGGACCAATAAAACGAGGTTTAAATTTAGGAGAGGAAACCTTCATAGGAATATGACGAGAAGATAACCAAACCAGATCCCCAACACGAAGTCGGGGACCCACACGGCGTCTGCGATTAGCAAAAAGTTGAGCCTTCTCCTGGGACAAGGTCAAATTGTCCACTACCTGAGTCCAGATCTGCTGCAACCTGTCCACCACAGAATCCACACCAGGACAGTCCGAAGACTCAACCTGTCCTGAAGAGAAATGAGGATGGAACCCAGAATTGCAAAAAAATGAAGAAACCAAGGTAGCCAAGCTGGCCCGATTATTAAGGGCACACTCAGCCAACGGCAAAAAGGACACCCAATCATCCTGGCCTGCAGAAACAAAACATCTCAGATATGTTTCCAAGGTCTGATTGGTTCGTTCGGTCTGGCCATTAGTCTGAGGATGGAAAGCCGAGGAAAAGGATAGGTCAATGCCCATCCTACCACAAAAGGCTCGCCAAAACCTTGAAACAAACTGGGAACCTCTGTCAGAAACAATATTCTCAGGAATGCCATGCAAACGAACCACATGCTGGAAGAACAAAGGCACCAGATCAGAGGAGGAAGGCAATTTAGCCAAGGGCACCAGATGGACCATTTTAGAAAAGCGATCGCAGACCACCCAAATGACTGACATCTTTTGAGAAACGGGAAGGTCAGAAATGAAATCCATCGAAATATGTGTCCAAGGCCTCTTTGGGACCGGCAAGGGCAAAAGCAACCCACTGGCACGAGAACAGCAGGGCTTAGCCCTAGCACAAATCCCACAGGACTGCACAAAAGTACGTACATCCCGTGACAGAGATGGCCACCAGAAGGATCTAGCCACTAACTCTCTGGTACCAAAGATTCCAGGATGACCAGCCAACACCGAACAATGAAGCTCAGAGATAAGTTTATTAGTCCACCTATCAGGGACGAACAGTTTCTCCGCTGGACAATGATCAGGTTTATTAGCCTGAAATTTTTGCAGCACCCTCCGCAAATCAGGGGAGATGGCAGACACAATGACACCTTCCTTGAGAATACCCGCCGGCTCAGATAACCCTGGGGAGTCGGGCACAAAGCTCCTAGACAGAGCATCCGCCTTCACATTCTTAGAGCCCGGAAGGTACGAAATCACAAAGTCAAAACGGGCAAAAAATAACGATCAACGGGCCTGTCTAGGATTCAAGCGTTTGGCAGACTCGAGATAAGTCAAGTTCTTATGGTCAGTCAATACCACCACGCGATGCTTAGCTCCTTCAAGCCAATGACGCCACTCCTCGAATGCCCACTTCATGGCCAGCAACTCTCGGTTTCCCACATCATAATTACGCTCAGCGGGCGAAAACTTCCTGGAAAAGAAAGCACATGGTCTTAATCACTGAGCAACCAGAACCTCTCTGTGACAAAACCGCCCCTGCTCCAATCTCAGAAGCATCAACCTCGACCTGAAACGGAAGAGAAACATCTGGCTGACACAACACAGGGGCAGAACAAAAACGATGCTTCAACTCCTGAAAAGCTTCTACAGCAGCAGAAGACCAATTAACCAAATCAGCATCCTTCTTGGTCAAATCGGTCAATGGTTTGGCAATGCTAGAAAAATTACAGATGAAGCGACGATAAAAATTAGCAAAGCCCAGGAACTTTTGCAGACTCTTCAGAGATGTCGGCTGAGTCCAATCCTGGATGGCTTGGACCTTAACCGGATCCATCTCGATAGTAGAAGGGGAAAAGATGAACCCCAAAAATGAAACCTTCTGCACACCAAAGAGGCACTTTGATCCCTTCACAAACAAAGAATTAGCACGCAGGACCCGAAAAACCGTTCTGACCTGCTTCACATGAGACTCCCAATCATCCGAGAAGATCAAAATGTCATCCAAGTACACAATCAGGAATATATCCAGATACTCACGGAAGATGTCATGCATAAAAGACTGAAACACTGATGGAGCATTGGCAAGTCCGAACGGCATCACTAGATACTCAAAATGACCCTCGGGCGTATTAAATGCAGTTTTCCATTCATCTCCTTGCCTGATTCTCACCAGATTATACGCACCACGAAGATCTATCTTAGTGAACCAACTAGCCCCCTTAATCCGAGCAAACAAGTCAGATAACAATGGCAAGGGATACTGAAATTTAACAGTGATCTTATTAAGAAGGCGGTAATCAATACACGGTCTCAACGAACCATCCTTCTTGGCTACAAAAAAGAAGCCTGCTCCCAGTGGTGATGACGATGGGCGAATATGCCCCTTCTCCAGGGATTCCTTCACATAACTGCGCATAGCGGCGTGCTCAGGCACGGATAAATTAAACAAACGACCCTTAGGGAATTTACTACCAGGAATCAAATTGATAGCACAATCACAATCCCTATGCGGAGGTAGGGCATTGGCTTTGGGCTCTTCAAATACATCCTGATAATCAGACAAGAACTCTGGGACCTCAGAAGGGGTGGATGACGAAATCGACAAAAATGGAACATCACCATGTACCCCCTGACAACCCCAGCTGGATACCGACATGGAATTCCAATCCAATACTGGATTATGGGTTTGCAGCCATGGCAACCCCAACACGAACACAAAGCCAGCAAATTTTTCTCAGCCTGATCCACTGAATTAGGCTCATCGTACAGTAATCCGAGCGCCAGGAAAAACGCATTGACACTACTCAATGCAGGGTCTCCTGGCGCAAGAGAAAATGCCCAGTCTTGAGGGTCGCCGCGCAAAAAAGAAATAATAATCAAAACCTGTTGAACAGGATTACCAGAAGAACGAGGTTTCAAGGCCAGAAATAGCTTACAATTATTTTTGAAACTTAGAAACTTAGTTCTATCTCCAAAAAACAAATCAGGAATAGGAATTCTTGGTTCTAACATAGATTTCTGATCAATAGTATCTTGAATCTTTTGTACATTTACAACGAGATTATCCATTGATGAGCACAGACCCTGAATATCCATGTCCACACCTGTGTCCAGAATCACCCAAATGTCTAGGGGAAAAAAAAAAGTGAACACAGAGCAGAAAAAAAAAATGATGTCAGAACTTTTTCTTTTCCTCTATTGAGAATCATTAGTTTGGCTCCTTGTACTGTTATGTGTGCTTATGAAAGGTGTTATGAAGGCAATCCAGAGACACAATGTGCCTAGCAATCAGAGCACACACAGTGATCTGACAAATACCCAAAAACAAAGAACGAGCTCTGAGACGTGGAAACTCTGTAGACTGCACACCTGATCCTATCCTAAACACAACTGAAGGCGGCTGTGGATTGCGCCTAACAACTACCTATGCAACTCGGCACAGCCTAAGAAACTAGCTAGCCTGAAGATAGAAAAATAGGCCTGACTTGCCCCAGAGAAATACCCCAAAGGAAAAGGCAGCCCCCCCACATATAATGACTGTGAGTAAGATGAAAAGACAAAACGTAGGGATGAAATAGATTCAGCAAAGTGGGGCCCGATATTCTTAGACAGAGCGAGGACAGTAAAGCGAACTTTGCAGTCTACAAAAAACCCTAAAGCAAAAACCACGCAAAGGGGGCAAAAAGACCCACCGTGCCGAACTAACGGCACGGCGGTACACCCTTTGCGTCTCAGAGCTACCAGCAAAACCAAAAGACAAGCTGGACAGAAAAAAGCAACAAAATAGCAAAAAGCACTTAGCTATACAGAGCAGCAGGTCACAGGAACAATCAGGAGAAGCTCAGATCCAACACTGGAACATTGACAAGGAGCAAGGATAGCAGCATCAGGTGGAGTTAAGTAACGAAGCAGCTAACGAGCTCACCAGAACACCTGAGGGAGGAAGCTCAGAAGCTGCAGTACCACTTGTGACCACAGGAGTGAATTCAGCCACAGAATTCACAACAGTTCACTTATTGCAATTTGGACTGGGCTATTTAGCCTGGCTTGATTCTTTAGTCTGTGCCAGTTGTCCATTGTTTTTGGAGGATTCACATCCCTGACTGGTCTCTCCTGTTTTGCAGTCCATGTCTACAAAGATAAGTTCTGGCTTTGTTTTTGCAGTTCACATGCTGTGGGCTTAGTAGTTCAGTGCATTTTCTTGTTTTGTCTTGTCCAGATTTGTCTGTGTAGGGATTCCTTCAGCCATGCTGGAATCCCTGGATATGCAGATATACCCTTCATGTCTTTAGTCAGATGTGGAGTTTTTGTATTTTCTGTGGTGGATATTTTCTAGTGTTTACTGAATGCATAGTACTCTGTCCTATTCTTTCTATTTAGCTAGAATGGCCTCCTTTGCTAAATTCTGATTTCAGTCTGCGTATGTCACTTCCCTCTCCTCTTACCGTCAATATTTGTGGGGGGCTGTCTTTCCTTTGGGGATTTTCTCTGAGGCAAGATAGTTTTCCGTTTCTATCTTTAGGGGTATTTAGTCCTCAGGCTGTGTCGAGGTGTCTAGGGAGCGTTAGGTACATCCCACGGCTATATCTAGTTGTGTTGTTAAGTTCAGGGTCTGCGTTCAGTACAGGTACCACCTTCTCCAGAGTACGTCTCATGCTGCTCCTAGGCCACCAGATCATAACAGTTTCCACATGGCGTATTTGCTGCGGATTCAACGCTGTGTACAGCCGCAGCATCCAGATGTTACAGTATAGTGGATGGGATTTTATAAAATCCCATATCCACTATGCGTACGAATACTCAGGTGGCAAACCTGCGTTTACGCACATGCGGCACGTCTTTATAGATTGCAGCATGTCTATTAATCTTGTGGAGACGTTTTTTCCACGTGTTTTTAATGCGTTTTTTCATTGCATGCATTTTTTTGGTCACTTGAAATAAATCTTATTGAAAGTTGGCTTCTGGGAAGGAAAAAAAGTGATTTCCTGTTTGCAGATAGTGTATGTGCACAGTCAGTAAACGCTGCAAGTTGGACGCTGCATACATCTGCAGTGTCCAACCTGCAGCAGCCAGATGTTACAGCATAGTGGATGGGATTCCAAGAAATCCCATCTTCACTATGTGTTCAAAGATGCAGGCGGAAGACCCGCATTAACAGACATGTGGCTCGTCTTTATAGACCGCAGCATGTCTGTTTACGATGTGGAGACGCTCAGTCCCCGAGGCATAAATTTCCTATACAATATCATTAGGTAAAACCACATCTAATTATTAGTCAAATGCATAATAACTGCGGAAATGCAGCTTACTACGCATGTGTACTAATTTACATATGTTGAATCTTGTGTCACATCCGGAAGTACATGACAGGCCGTTGTTACACTTGTGAGTGTGATGTGACAAACTTGCGAAAGTCTCTCGCATCAACACCTGGCACTGCCGTTGGCACTCGGACCGGCATGTGCAGCTGCATAGAAATACATGCAGCCGCACACTATGGTCCCGAGTGCCGAGTGTTGATGCGAGAGACTAGTGTGAGTTTCTCACATCACACTCACAAGTGTGACAACGGCCACACAGGAAGTTTCCGAAAGCAGAGAGAGTTATATGTAATGTCGTTTCCTTTTTTATATATATATATATATATATATATATATATATATATATATATATATATATATTTTTTTTTTTTAAAACAATTTTCCAAACCAGCAGAGGGAAAGCCAGCGACTGGAGATAGATGTTTATAGCCCGGGAAGGGGGCAATACCCACGGAGCTTCCCAGGCTATTAATATAGACTCACAGCTGTATATTTAGCCTTTACTGGCTATTAAATGTTGGGAACCCCCCAAAAAAATGACGTGGGGTCCCCCCATAATTGTTAACCAGCAAAGGCTATGCAGACAGCTGCGAGCTGATATTAATAGCCTAGGAAGGGGCCATAGATATTGCCCCCTCCCGGCTACAAACATCAGCTCACAGCCGCCCCAGAAAAGGTGCATCTCTAATATGCGCCAATTCAGGCACTTAGCCTCGCTCTTCCCACTTGCCCTGTAGCGGTGGCAAGTGGGGTAATAGTTGGGGGTTAATGTCACCTTTGTATTATAAGATGATATCAAGCCCAGCTTAGTAATCAATAAGACACCTATCCATTACTAATCATATAGTTATATGGTAAATAAAGATGCAGCCAGAATAAAGTCTTTTAATTAAATAAATCACAACAGTTTCTTATCTTTATTGTACTCCTAATCCATGCGACTCCCTCAATTTGCCACAAAAAATAAAATAACAAACCAACACAAATACTCCCTGTTCCAACGTAGTCCTTAATCACGAGTGTCCCACGACGAGTCCAGCTCTGCTACATCTGGATGCCTGACATCCAGATGTAGCAGAGCTTGTAGATGCCCGCCGGAGATAAATCTCCGGCAATCACCTGCACTGCAGTTCTCACGATCAGCTGACTGTGAGAACCAGCCTAGTGACCGATAATTGCAGTGGACGTGGACTTTCGGCGGTCACAAGGTAAGAGAATATTTAAATTAATTTGCATGCGCAGTAAGCTGCGTTTCCGCAGTTATTATGCATGTGACTAATAATTAGATGCAATTTTACTGCATCTAATGATAGTCATTGGGAAAATTACGCTGCGGGGACAGAGCGTCTCCGCATCATAAATAGACATGCTGCGGTCTACAAAGACGTGCCGCATGTCCGGTTACGCAGGTCTGCCGCCTGCATCTTTTAATGCATTGTGGAGATGGGATTTCATAAAATCCCCTCCGCTATGCTGTAACATCTGGACGCAGCATCAAACTCGGAGCGTTTCCTGACCGTGGAAACATACCCCTTCACTGAAGCTACAGAGGCAAAAACTGCAGGAAACTATATGCAGATGAGTAAGGACTTCGCTAAATGACAGAAAACAAAGAGTCACAATAAATGGTATGTTCTCAAAATGGGATATAGTCAGCAGTGGGGACCGCAGGGATCTGTGCTAGGAAAGATTCTTTTAAACCTATTAATGACCTTTTGAATGGGATTGAAAGTAAAATGTCTTTGCTGAAGACACCAAACTATGTAGGATACTAAAATCTGACCTTGACATAAAATGTCTGAATGGGCAAACACTTTGCAAATGAGATTTAATGTAGATAAATGTAGAGCAATGCACATGGATGGAGCAATCAAAGAGGGACCATAATTGGGACTACAGAACAGGAGAAGGACTTGGGTATTCTGGTTATTAGTAAGCTGAGCAGTAGTTCTCAATGTCAAGCAGAAGGCGCAAAAGCAAAAAGGATTTTAGGGTGCATAAAAAGGATAAAATCCCGTGATCCAAACGTATTGTTGCCACCTTTATAAATCGCTTGTGAGGCCACATCTAGAATATGGGATCTATTTTTGGCCTCACATTTAAAAAAGGACATTCAGAAATGAGTCAGTTCAAAGGTAGTCAACTAGATTATTATAAGGGATGTAGGCCTCTCATATGATGAGCGGTTGAAAAAGTTGGGCTTGTTTAGCTTAGAAAAAAGATACCTCACAGGCGATCTCATTTACATGTATTAATATATTTGTGGCCAGTACAAAGGACTGGCATATGACTTATTCCTTCCAAGGACCATACTAAGGACCAGGAGGCACTCATTAAGGGTGGAAAAAGGCAATTCCGACAGCTAATTAGAGAAAGGTTCTTTACAGTTAGAGCAATCAGACTGTGGAATGACGACCACAAGAGCTTTTAAAAAGGGCTGGAAATCGTAATCACTACACATACCGTATATACTCGAGTATAAGCCGACCCGAGTATAAGCCGACCCCCCCTAATTTTGCCATAAAAAACTGGGAAAACTTAATGACTCGAGTATAACCTAGGGTGGAAAATGCAGCAGCTGCTAGTAAATTTCAAAAATAAAAATAGATACCAATAAAAGTAAAAGAAATTAAGACATCAGTAGGGTAAGTGTTTTTGAATGTCCATATTGAATCAGGAGCCCCATATAATGCTCCATACAGTTCATGATGTCCCCATAAGATGCTCCATACCAAATACTACCCATATAATGCTCCATACAGTTTATGATAGGCCCCTTAAGATGCTCCATATTAAAATATGCCCCATATAATGCTGCACAAATGTTGATTATGACCCCATAAGATGCTCCATACAGACATTTGCCCCATACAATGCTGCACAAATGCGGATTATGGCCCCATAAGATGCTCCATAGAGATATTTGCCCCATATAATGCTGCACATGGAGTCATAAGATGCTCCATACAGGTATTTGCCCCATATAATGCTGCCCATGGCCCCATAAGATGCTCCATAGATATTTGCCCTGTATAAGGCTGCACATGGCCCCATAAGATGCTCCATACAGATATTTGTCCCATATAACGCTGCACATGGCCCCATAAGATGCTCCATACAAATATTTGCCCCATATGCTGTTGCTGCACTTACAATATTCACCTGCTCCATGTTCCAGCGCCGACCGCCGCTGTGTCTTCCCCGTCCTCCGCATTGACTGTTCAGGCAGAGGGCGGCGCGCACTAATCGCATCATCGCGCCCTCTGACCTGAGGTTCAGTGAAGAGAACGGGGAAGTTGCAGCGGCGCCAACAGTGGAACGGGGAGCAGGTGAATATCGCGCACTGCCCCCGTCATACTCACCTGCTCCTGGCGCTGTCCCTTCACGTCTGTTCCCCGACGTCGGCAGCTTCTTCCTGTAGTGAGCAGTCACATGATTCCGTTCATTACAGTAATGAATATGCGGCTCCACCCCTATGGGAGTAGAGTCGGGTCCGTATTCATTGCTGTAATGAGCGGTACCATGTGACCGCTCACTACAGGAAGAAGCTGCTGGCGCCGGGGAACCAGAGACACCGCGCCAGGAGCAAGTGAGTATTATTACAGCTGCCGCTCCCCCTCCCCTGCCGACCCCTGGGTATGACTCGAATATAAGCCGAGAGGGGCAATTTCAGCCTTAAAAAATGGGCTGAAATTCTCGGCTTATACTCGAATATATACGGTAACATTTCGGGATATAGCTAATTTAATGACAAAATAAACAATTAGTGGAGAAAGGTTGAACTTGATGGACCTAGGTCTTATTGCAACCTATGTAACTATGAATAAACGCGATCAAAAGGATAAACGTAAATATGGTATCTCTGAAAATGTCATCTTGTCCAGCAAAAAACAAGCCGCCATATAGTTTCATCAGTGGAAAAATAAAAAAGTTATAAATCTCAGAACAAAGCAATGCAAAAATAATTAATTTTGCTATAAAATAGTTTTTATTGTGAAAAAATTCCAAAACATAAAAAAATATTAATGACGTTTTGCTGTAATTGTACTAACACGAAGAATAAATTCACAAAAATATCACTTATAACGCACAAGGAACAGCGTTAGAAAAATAAATAAAACCAATTCTTCACCTGCTTTTGATTTTTTAATTTTGCCTCCCAAAGTAAGTAAGATCACAGGGTGGGCTCACATTTATCACATTTATCCTGCGCTCTACCCTGTGTGCTTACACCAGGGTTTATGTGTAAATCTATGAAATACTTGATTCAGATAGAACCCCCAGCAGAAAAGTCCCTATAATGATGTAGATGGAAGCACTGTGAACTCTGTCTATGCCTATGATGCAGCGGTTTACATCTTTTTATAGGGGACCTGTCAGCAGGATTGTGCACAGTAACCTGCAAATACTGTCAGGTTGGCGCTGTTATACTGATTACAATGATACCTTGGTTGATGAAATCCGTGTTATAGTTGTTTTTTAATCTTTATTTTCAGTTTTGTGTTAACGAGATTCCCATGCCCTAACGCGGGGTTGGTGCATGTGGTGCTCTGATTAGCTATTCATAATGTAGACTGCTGACAGGTCACTGATCCCTCACTGACCTGCCTTCTAGTTTGCATAATGAAAATTTGTATATATTTAGAAAACAATAAACATTTTTTTTCAGGTTAATCAGTGTTAGGGCTGGCGGAACGCACCGAATAAATATAGAGATGGTAATAAGGTGCGTTGGCAGCCCGGGGTCCACCATGCAGAGATGGTATCTGCTGCTAGGTAATAGTGGCACTATATGGCAGTACAATGCCAGAATAAACACAGGTAAAGTCACGCGGTATGAACTGATGCAAGCTCTGTTGCTTCACAGAGGCTACAGCATTTTTAAGCGCAAACTCCGCCCTTGGTAGCAAGGATTCCCAGTCATCCTGCCTGGCTGAAACAAAATGTCGCAGGTATGTGACCAGGGTCTGGTTGGCCCTCTCCACCAACCCATTTGTTTCGGGATGGTATGCTGAAGAGAGATTCAGCTCGATGCTGAGTAGACGACAAAGCTCTCTCCCAAACCGAGATGCAAACTGCGGACCCCAGCCACTGACAATTCTGTCTGGCACACCGTGTAGGCGGAAAATGTGTTTAATAAACGCTGTCAAGGCCCGTAAAGAAGGTAACCGTGGAAGAGGCACCAAGTGCACTATTTTGAAAAAATGTTCGGTGATTACCCAAATAATGGTGCAGCTACAGGACTTGGGTAAGTCCACCACGAAGTCCATCCAGACCATTTCCCAGGGCCTGTACGCCACCGGCAGGGGGTAAAGTAGCCCAGCAGGCCGTTGTCGAGGAGACTTATTCTTGGCGCAGGAGACACACGCCCGAATATAGTTTCCGACGTCACGGGCCATATGCGGCCACCCGTACGTCCTCGCTAGAAGCTCAGCTGTCCTCTTGGTCCCAAAATGTCCATCCACCCTGGACGAGTGAGCCCAAAAGAGAACCTCTGGTCGAAAATTAGATGGCACAGAAGTCTTGCCAGGGGGCACAGACTCTAGCGAAACCGGGGTCATGGTCCTCAGACTCTCCGAAGGGACAATTAGCCGAGGCTCCTCCTCCTCCTCTACTGATGACACTACGGAGCGGGAGAGAGTGTCGGCATGGATGTTCAAGTGGAAACGGGAGAAGAACAATCATCTAGCCTGCCGAGAGTTTAGCCACTGGGCAGTCTGCAAATAAACCAAATTTTTGTGGTCGGCATACACTTGGAAGGGAAAACGAGCCCCCTCCAGAAGGTGTCTCCACTCCGAGAAGGACAACTTCATAGCTAGCAACTCCCTGTCCCCGATGGAGTAATTGCTCTCCACGGATGAGGCATCCACCTCCATTATGAATGGTTTATCTACATCGGGGCGATGTAGAATGGGAGCGCTAGCAAAATGAGACTTAATAGAGCGGAAGGCCTTGGAGACCTCCCTCGACCACAATTTGGGATTTGCTCCCTTCTTGGTGAGGGCAACCAAGGGAGCTACCAGAGTTGAGAAGTGAGGAATGAACTGGCGATAATAGTTAATGAACCCCATAAAGCACTGCACCGCTTTGATAGAATGGGGTTCCTGCCAGTCCATCACAGCCTGTAGCTTGGCAGAATCCATAGCCAGTCCCTGGGTGGAGATGATATAGCCAAGGAAAGGCAAGGACTCCTGCTCAAACACACACTTCTCCATCGTGGCATAGAGGGAGTATGCCCATAGGAGATCGAAGAATTTGCAAACATCTCTCTGGTGGGAATCTAAATCTGGAGAGTAGATGAGAATATCATCCAGATAGACTACCATTGAGGTGGAGAGCATATACCAGAAGATATCGTTCACAAAGTCTTGGAAAACGTCTGGGTATTACAGAGACCGAAGGGCACCACCAGGTATTCATAGTGCCCATCCCTGGTGTTAAAAGCCGTCTTCCATTCGTCCCCCTCACGGATGCAAATCAGGTTGTAAGCACCCCGCAGATCTAGTTTAGTAAATACCCTTGCTCCCTGTAGCCTATCGAAGAGCTCAGATATCAGGGGCAAAGGGTACTTATTCTTAATGCTGATGGTGTTAAGACACCTGTAGTCTATGCATGGACGTAGTTCTCCATTCTACTTCTGCACGAAGAAGAACCCCGCCCCTGCAGGTGATACTGACTTCCTAATGAACCCTCTTGCCATATTCTCTTAGATGTATTGAGTCATTGCCTCCGTCTCCGGAAGGGACAGGGGATAGACCCGACCCCGGGGAGGCTCTGACCCAGGGAAGAGATCAATAGGACAGTCATAGGGACGGTGAGGTGGAAGGGTCTCTGCAGCCCTCTTGGAGAACACGTCCACATAGGAACAATAGCGCTTGGGGAGAGAGGAAAGATCTGCGGGTACCTCTGTAGCAGCAACCTGAACGCACTCCCTCAGACATCTGCCCTCACATGATTCACTCCATCCCAAAATTCTCCCTGGGGACCACTCTATATGATGGGAGTGGTAACGTAGCCAAGGTATCCCTAGCAGGATCTCGTCTATTCCCTTGGGAATGACAAGGGAAATAATCTCCTGATGGGATGGAGACATAGATAACGAAAATGAAATGGTCTGTTGTGTTATTTGTGAGGGCAGTGTCGACCCATTCACCACTCGTACAGTCACCGGCTTGGCGAGCATCACCAGGGGTATTGTGTGGCGTTGAGCGACGGCAGAGGACATGAAATTCCCCTCCGCCCCGGAATCCCCACAAAGCTCGGCTGTAAGAGTGGATGAGCCTTTATCCGGCCACTCCAGCTCAGATGCTAAAGTCCGGAAGTGGACGGCGAAATGACTGACCATGGACGAGCCCTGTGTCAATGCCAGCAGTTTGAGCGCCGTATCATGGGTGACACGAGGTCCCATAAAGACCTGTTTCGGAGAGTCCAGGAAGCGAGGAGCACTCTACGCCACATGATCGTGACGCTCCCACAGCGGCGTTGCCCACTCCAATGCCCTGCCCGACAGAAGGGATATAATAAATCTCATTTTAGCCCGTTCCGTGAGAAAACGTGCAGCGAGAAGCTCAAGATGTATGGCACACTGGCTCACGAAACCCCGACACAGCTTAATGTCACCAGCAAACTTGTCAGGTATCGGGAGACGGGAAAATGTCGGAGCAGGGGTGGCAGTGGATAAACTGGCTGCAGCTACGCTAGCAGCCTGAACAGCGACTGTGGTAACATCCACAGCCGAGGTTGTGCGCTCAAGAGCCGCCATCCTACCCTCCAGTTGCTGGATGTACTGTTGTAGACGGTGATAGTCCGCCATTACTAGCCAGACCCGAGCACTAGTATACTGTTAGGGCTGGCGGAACGCACCAAATAAATATAGAGATGGAAATAAGGTGCGTTCGCAGCCCGGGGTGCACCATGCAGAAATGGTATCTGCTGCTAGGTAATGGCGGCACTATATGGTGGTACAATGCCAGAACAAACACGGGCACAGTCTCACGGTATGAACTGATGCAAGCTCTGTTGCTTCACATAGGCGTCGGGAAACAAAGGAAACACAGTGCCCTGATAGCAGTCACAGGGTGCAGCAGATGGATGCTAGTGGGATCCCTGAAATTCACCCCCCAGCTAGATAGCTCCAACATTCGCAGGCATTCAACATCACTAGGAATGGAAATGATTAAAGGTACCGTCACATTTAGCAACGCTGCAGCGATCTAGACGATGCCGATCGCTGCAGCGTCGCTGTGTGGTCGCTGGAGAGCTGTCACACAGACAGCTCTACAGCGGCCAACTATGCGAAATCCCCTGGTAACCAAGGTAAACATCGGGTTACATTCCGGTGTCTGTCCCCCGGCGCTGTGCTTTCCTGCACTGACTGTGAGCGCTGGCTGGCTGTAAAGCACAGCGGTGACGTCACCGCTGTGCTCTGCTTTACGGCCGGCCAGCGCTGACAGTGCAGGGAAGCAGAACGCCGGGGGACGCGACAGACACCGGAATGTAAGTATGTAGTGTTTGGGTTTTTTTTACATTTACACTGGTAACCAGGGTAAACATCGGGTTACTAAGCGCGGCCCTTACCAGTGAAGACTGGTTACCAGTGAAGACATCGCTGAATCGGCGTCACACACGCCGATTCAGCGATGTCTGCGGGAGATCCAGCGACGAAATAAAGTTCTGGACTTTCTGCTCCGACCAGCGATGTCACAACAGGATCCAGATCGCTGCTGCGTGTGAAACACAACGATATCGCTATCCAGGACGCTGCAACGTCACGGATCGCTAGCGATGTTGTGAAGTTGGTCAGTGTGAAGGTACCTTAAGGAGCATTCAACAGAACAGGCATTCATACACACACGATAACAGTTTTATACTAGCGCATGGCCGTGCGGCCATGCGGACCTTTTATAGCTGTAGCTCTCCAGGACTTTCCTAGTAGTCCAATACGAGCTACCACAGGACCTGAGCATGTGACCCCCGACCTCCAATGAGAGGTCTTCCTTTGGGCATGCTCAGAAGAAGAAAAGCAGGACTTAGTCCCTGGAGCGCCTGAGACCAGAGCGTTCAGCTACAGAGAAATACATGCAGCTGCACGCTCCGGTCCTGAGTGTCGGCAAATAACGCTTCATTCCTCCCAAGTCTCTCTATATGGCTAAGTAGTTGTCATGATCCAGGGAGAGGTTTGTTACATGTCATTCTCTCCCCGGTCTGGTCATGTGGGGGTTAACCTTCTCTGCCTCGTTTTGGATTCTGTGTGGTACTTCAGTCTGCTGTGGCCTGCAAACCAATGTCAGTGAAAATTCATGCTCCCAGGCTGGAGCAGCTGACCCCTTGATAACGTGTTTTGTCCTCTGCCCGTTAGCTCTGTTCCCGTGACTTGCCTTTCCTGCCACCCCGCTTGTCTTAGTGTTTGCTCCTTGTGCTTGGACCTCTTCGTACGTGATCCGGCTTGTCCTCTGACCTGTTTGACCGTCTATCGTCTTTGTTATCTCTGCTCCCGTCTGGCTCTGGCTTGTATTTGACCACGTGTATTGCTGTGACCTCTGGTACTTCTTGTCCTGACTGTTTCTGACTCGGCCCGTCGGACCACTCTTTCACCACCAGGTGGCGCTTGTGTTGCTGCTCAGTGGTGTTGTGCTGTGCGTGCAACCTCTCTTCCCTCACCAGCATCCCCTGGTGAAGGTTGCGCATTACTGCACTGCAGCAGCATTACTACAGTACTGTACAGCCACATATGGGGTATTTCTAAGGCTAGTTTCACATTTGCGTTAGAATTCGCGGCGTTTAATCCGCAACCGCAAATGAAGGAAAAACCGGTTTGAAACGCGTATAAACGCAGCGCTTAGACGCATACGTTAACACATGCGTTTAAAAAACGTGGCTTTTCAAGCTTTTCCACGCGTTTTGCATGCGTTTGCGTTTTTTGTACGCATGGTGAAAAATGTAACAGGAGAAAAATCTAGATAACCAGACACCGCTAATGGGACTACAGTCGGCGTGTATTATGGGATATCTATATATAGACCCCTGGACTGCTGAAATCTTCACAGTTTGCTGTATCCTGTGTTATGATGGATCTTCGCATGGAGAGCTTTTATTTCAACCTGGATTTAAGCTTCAGTTTCTTGCCTGTGCGTTTGCTTGGGAGCAACAAAAAAACAGAGAACGACATAAGAACACGGCGTAGGCGTTTTTGGAGACACCCCATTATTGAACTCCGGGAGAGCCGTGGAGCCTACCACACGCTATATGGCGAGATTAATGCCATCCCGGACAAATTTCCCGAATATACCAGGATGTCTCAAGAATCTTTCCGGGAATAGCTTGGTCATGTCAAAGCAGCCATCTGGAGACAGGACACCCAGCTCCATAGAGCGATTCCAACAGAGGAACGTCTCCTGGTTACATTAAGGTACGTAATAATTCTAATCAAATGCCGGTCATAATTATAGTTGGTCTGCCATGTATTTGCATTTTCCTTTAGGTCTTTAGCTAAACACCACCATAAATGGGATTGATTGTAAATTTATTTTTTTATTCTTATTTCAGATTTCTGGCAACCAGAGAGAGCTCATCATCCCTCCACTTTCAGTACTGGCTTGGAATTTCCACCCTGTCTGGAATAGTTGCGGACAACTGCCAGGCTTTGTGGAATGTTCTCCGGGATGAGATTATACCCCTACCCACGGAGGACATGTGGATTGAAATTGCTGAAAAATTCTGGAGCGTGTGTGATTTCCCCAACTGTTTTGGAGCGGTGGATGGAATGCACATACGCATTATCAAACTCGCCAGAACTGGATCGGAGTACTTCAACTACAAAAAATATTTTTCAGTTGTGCTCATGGCAATAGCAGATGCGGACTGTCGCTTCATCGCCGTGGACATTGCAGCTTTTGGCCGTGGGAATGACTCACAGACTTTCAAGAACTCGGATATGGGCCGACACTCAAGGCCCACCGATGCCATTTGTTATGGTTGGGGATGAGGCCTTTCAGATGTGTGAAAACCTACAGAAGCCATATTCCAGTCGGGACTTGAACCACACTAGAAGGATCTTTAACTACAGACTGAGCAGGGCCCGAAGAACAGTACAGTGTACCTTTGGCATTCTGGTCACTAAATGGCACATTCTTGCAACAGCCATTAATCTAAAAATGGAGACAGTAAATGAGGTGGTCAAAGCCTGTGTGGTTCTCCACAATTACATAATGGTTAAGGAGCGACCCAACATTGAACTGGATGAACCTGTTGCAAACCCATTGCCAGATTACCAGCATCACCCGCTGCGGTCAACAGTTGAAGTTGGCCACATGTGGAACTAATTTTCTGCCTATTTTGACAGAGTCTCCTATGTATTTCCTCTAAAAATCACTTATGTTGATAGTGGAAAGGTAGTTGATGTCATTATGTCCAGATTCTGTTCTGCAGTAACTATTGGACGCAGACTGAAGAGAAGATGGAGGTATAATAAAAAGCAGATCTACACTCAAGTCAGGTGTCAGAAATAATGAATTCATGAGGCAAAAATAACAGCCTCATGAATTCACTATTTCTGACACCTGTCCAGGTGAGTATAGATATGCCTTGTATGACCTATCTCGTCTCTTTGGTTTGTGTGAAATAGATGACGTACACAAGGCAGTTCTCTACTCACCAGGTCAGGTGTCATATATAATGAATTCATGACGCAGAGGTTTGTGCACCATGAACTCACTATTTATGACACATGATCAGTTGAGTATAGTTCTGCTTTGTATTACTGCTATTTTCTCTTCAGTCTGCGACACAGATTAATCAGACTGAAGAGATTATGGAGAAAATACAAGTTATATTTTTTTTTTGCCCCCTCATAGCTCTATACCCAAACACACAAAGGTGCAGTGTTGTACTTAATAACTACTGGACCTATGAGTTGGCAAAAAAATATAGTGTGCGGCAGTGTTTTATTAGGCGCACGGTGTGTGTTGCCGGCGGCAAAATACACAAATTAAACATTATTGGGGGCAAAAAACATTATATATTTTTTAGCAAAAAAAAAAAAAAATTAACTGTGCCTGCTTGGGGTAGAGTGACGGAACTAGGGGGTGTGTAGCTGTGAGACCTGGCTAAGTGTGGATGACGCAGGGGTGGCAGGAGAAGGGGCAATTAATGTAGTGGGGTCTGGGAGTTCGGGGATGGGGCTTGACACGAGAGGCCTGAGACAAACTGGAAGGGTGAGACAAACCTAACATTACAGACACATTGGGAGGTGATGGGGGGAATACAGATAGTACGCTGTTTGTTTTTTTCCCTTTTTTGGATCTACATGGTCTGGGGAGCCTCGGTGGGCTCATTTGTTGCGGCCTGGTCGTGGTGGGCAACCTGTATGGGTCCGGCTGCTGCATTGTGTTCGTAGAGCGTACAGCCATGCCAGAGTCCATTGTGCTTGACGAAGGTCCTTGTTGAAGCGATCCTTCATTGAACGCCAACGTGTTTTGACTTTGAGCACTGTTGAAAAAACAAATAAGAATGGTTAGACAATGGACTTTTTGGACTTTTGGCCGTGATCACATAACTGTGTGTGATGAGAGAAACTCTTATGAGTTTCTCTCATCACATACAGTTGTGTGATCCCGGCCAAGGTCACTGCTGCAGCACACCGCATTGCAATACTTACAAAACGCATTTCGGACCAGAGTCGGGGCATTGTCCCAGCCATCCCACATCGATTTGGCCACCTCATTCCATAGCCGCCAGATCGTCACGTTGTCCGAGTGCTGCGAAACCCGGGTGTCCCACAACGGGACTCGCTCATGGACCAGGGAGATTAGGAGGTAATTTTCAATGAGGTCCTCATACCGTTCTGGAACCTAAAAAATAAATTAATGTTGGAGAGATTAACATAAGAAAAAGAAAGAAAACAGAGACAGAAAACTGGCATGAATAGTGAAAGTCAAGAAAAAAAAAGGAGTAAAGAAGAAAAAGGTAAAGAAAGAGGAAAGTAAATAAATGAACATTCAAGAATAGTACAGGGATGATACAATAAACAGTCAGCCAGGTATACTTGCACGCTGCCGCTTTGCCACCCGACCGTGAACCCGCAGCTCCTGCTCAGCCTCTGCCGCAGTGGAAGAAGTGCTCTAAAGAAAGGGGAAAAAAATTGTCATATGTGTAGATGTGACAGTGAATACTTACCAATCTGAGGAGGTGAGTACTCACTTCACTGACATGTTCGGTTTGTGCAGGCCCAGGCCTTTGCTCCTCCTCCGAAGATGACATTCTGATGCATACAGAAAGAAAAAAATGGCAGAAATTAGGACATATAGAGACAGAAAATAGAAAATAAAGGCATTGGCTTTGATATACTCACATTGTTCAGAGTCTTGTTTCCTCCAAGGTGCTTTCCTCTGTCTGGTTTGCTTCCCAGTCTGCTGAGTAGTGACCTGCAAATGCCCACTCCTTCCTTTTATCAGTTTGTACAGTATGTGGGGGGTGGCTAGTCAGTGTCTAGACATGTTTTCCTGTGATGGGACGCATGCGTTTACAAACGCAAGCAAACGCATGTGCTTGCGAACGCATGCGTTCACATAAACCGTAATGCGTTTTTTTGCCGCATTCTTTCCGCTAACAACTGGATACGTTTCTAGGCGGCAAATTGACGCCTCTAAAACTTCTACATGTTGCGTTTACCACAGACGACGAAACGACGCATGCGTCGTCAAACGCGGCAAAACGCAACCGATCGCAGACATTTGAGTCCCTAATGTTAAATATAGGAATACACGACGCATGCGGATAATTGCGGAAAAAACGCTGCGGACACAACCGCAAATGTGAAACCAGCCTAAGCTCAGCAGAAAATGTGGGACAAATTTTGTTTCAATTTTAAACCCATTTCCCAGTGTGAACATGTAAATTCTGTGCCGAAAACCAAATTTTGGTGGTAAAAATAGGCATTAGTCCTACAAGTTATTATGTTTTCAGGAGTCCATCCTGACAGCACCATGGAGGACGTCCTCCTCCCCCTTGATGGGACAGGAAACACACGAGAGTTTAAAGGTAATGTCCCACCCCCAAATCCTCAGTGTTGTAACAAGAACCGCTTCATGGAAATGCAAATAACACTTTAATGACAAAAAACATATTACATCCTATGTCAGAAACACATTACATGTTATGTCATCACATCAAACCAGGGAGGGAACTACCAGTGCTGTCAGGATGGACTCCTGGAAACATAATTACCGATAGGACTAATGCCTATTTTCCAGGACGTCCCTCCTGACAGCACCATGGAGAGTACCAAAGCACCTCCTTAGGGTGGGATTACCGCTTGGAGAACCTTTCTCCCAAATGCAGTATGCTGACCAGACAAGACATCAAGTTTATAATGTTTACAAAAGGTATTGGTGCTTGCCCATGTTGCTGCCCTACAAATCTGCTCAAGAGAGGCACCTGCCCTCTCAGCCCAGGAGGTAGATATCCCTCGAGTAGAATGGGCATGAAGATCCCCTGGAGGAGGAACCCCTTCAGACAGGTAGGCCTCGGAAATCACAGATGTGATCCAATGAGCAATGGAGGCCTTAGAGGCCCTCTTACCCCTATTCTTTCCCCCAAAAAGAATGAACAGGTTTGGATCTACCCGCCAGAAACTAGTGGCTGCTAGGTAATCTAAGACTGCTTGCCTGACATCAAGGGAATGAAGGGCTTTTTCTTTTGCGTTGGCAGGGTTATTACAAAATGAAGGCAATACAATCTCCTGATTTCTGTTTTTGGCTGAGCATACCTTTGGGGTAAAAGAGGGATCAAATTTAAGGATTAGACTATCCTCTCTAATCTGTAGGTACGGATCCCTAGTGCATAGGACCTGGATTTCCCCCACCCTCTTGGCCGTGGTGAATGCCACTAGAAATGCTGTCTTTCGTGTGAGTGCTGAGATGGGCATATTATCAGACGAGGCGTATGCGCCTTTACACAGGAATCTGAGGACCAGGTTAAGGTCCCAGGGAGGAGTCAATTGCCTGATGGTGGGGCGCAACCTCTGAGTAGCTCTAATAAATCTAACCACCCATGGGTGAGAAGCTATGGGGTAGTCAAGGAAGGAGCTAAGTGCCGAGATCTGCACCTTCAGAGTGCTTGGCCTAAAGCCCTTGTTGAACCCAGCCTGCAGAAAATTTAGGATTCTAGGAATGTCCGGAGTGTCTGCCGCAACTTCAGACTGCCACCCTCCAGACAGAAGCGCTTCCAGATCTTTAAGTATATAGCTGATGTGACCGGCTTCCTACTGGCCTTGATAGTGGCTATCACCTGATCTAATAAGCCTCTAGCCTTTAAGATGTCCCTTTCAGGATCCATGCTGAGAGATGGAGTTTCCCTGGATTCGGGTGGTAAATCAGACCCTGGTGGATTATATCTTCCCAGAGAGGAAGCTCTATTGGGCTTTTGATCTCCAGGTTCCCTAGCTGAGGGAACCAGCTTCTTCTTGGCCAGTATGGGACAATAAGAATAACCTGGGCTCGCTCCTCCTTGACCTTTCTGAGAATGGCTGGGATCAGCGCCAGAGGTGGGAATGCATATGAGAGGGGTTCCTCCCAGTCCTGGCTCAGAGCGTCTACCCCTTCCGGTAGATCCAATGGGTTCAGAGAGAAGAATCTTGAGACCTTCGAGTTTCTTCTGGTTGCAAACAAGTCTATACTGGGAGTTCCCCAACGAAGGCATAACTCCTGGAAGACATCCTGGCTGAGTTCCCACTCTGTTGGGCACACCCGCCTTCTGCTCAGATAATCTGCTATCACATTCTGCGAGCCCTCCAGGTGAATTGCAGATATGGATTGGACGAATTTTCTGCCCAGCGGAATATTCTTCCCGCCAGATCCTGGAGCGGATGGTGTCTTGGGCCTCCCTGATGTTTCAGGAATGAAACCGTTGTCACATTGTCGGATAGTATCCTGTCATGACGATTTGCCAAAGTGTGTCGGTTTCTTCTCAAAGCTTCCCAGACGGCATACAGCTCCTTGAAGTTGGATGAGTTGTGAATGACATGTGCTAGCCACCTGCCCTGTAGAATTCTGCCCTTTAGATGGGCTCCCCTGCCCCATGCGCTGGCATTGGTAGTGATCACTACGTAGGGGGACGTAGACCATAGGACTCCGACTCTTAGGTTCTCTGGCTGTGTCCACCAGTGGAGAGACCTTCGCACTAGATCTGTTATCATCAAGGCACTGTCCAGTGAAGACTGTCGGTGATCCCATTTGGAGAGGATCAATCTCTGCAGAGGTCTCGAATGTGACTGTGCCCATCTGACGCATGGTATGCATGCAGTCATTAGTCCTAACACCCTCATGGCCATCCTTATGGAAACTCTGTGTTCCAATAGGTGTCTGATCTGGATCTGGATTGCCTGCAGCCTGTCTTCGGGCAGTAAGGATATTCTGCTTCTGGAGTCTAGGCACACTCCCAAGAAGGTCTTCCTGTGTTCCGGGATCAGGTCGGATTTCTGCCAGTTTATGACCCAGCCTAATCGTTTAATTACTGATATAGTCCGGCTTCTGTGGGCTGATAGTGCCTCTGGCGATCTTGCTACAAGGAGAAAGTCGTCGAGGTATGTAACTATTATGGTCCCCTGGCTTCTCATGAAGGCAACAATCTCCGAGATGAGCTTTGTGAATATACGAGGTGCTGAGGCAAACCCGAAAGAAAGGCATTGAAACTGGTAGTGACAGGTCCGGGTCGGCAGAGGTACAGCAAACCTCAGAAGCCTCTGAGATGAGGGATGAACTGAAACCTGGTAATAGGCACTCTTCAGATCGAGAGTGCACATCACGGCGTCCCGATCTATGAGGTGAATTGCTGATCGTATGGATTCCATACGGAACCTTTTGTACCCGACCCAGGCATTTAAAGGTTTTAAATTTATTATCGTGCGGGAGTTGGCGGATGGTTTTGTGATGGAGAATAGGGAAGAGTAGTGTCCCTGGCCTACCTCTAGTGGAGGGACCGCAATTATGACTGCTGAGAGCATATCCTGCAAATCTACGGTAGGAGCGATGTATCTTTCTGGAGGAGGGGAGTAGAGCTCGATGCTGTATCCCTCTGCCACGGTTCGGAGGACCCACTGATTCTGAGTGATCTGGGCCCAGTTTCCCGCAAAGTGGCAAAGCCTCCCCCCAATATATGTGGCGTCATTGTGTTTTAGATCTAGAGGATGGGCTAAAGAAGAAGTTCCTGTTCTTATTGCTCTGGCTACGGGAACCCCTGTATGATCCTCTATTGGATCTACCCCCTCTGAAATCATACTGTCTCCTGAAGGGGAATCCTTTCCGAAAGGACTGAGGCTTTTTTGGCTTGTCCTCTGGGAACCCCTTCTTTTTATCAGAGGAAGACTTTAGAATAGTATCTAGAGAAGGTCCAAATACTCTTGGCCCTGAAAAGGCGATTGAGCAGAGCTTGGTTTTAGAGGCATTATCTCCTGACCAGGATCTTAACCAAACTGAAATAGATTGGGGAACAGAAACCTGCAGTTCCAGCAAAGGTAATCGGTTTTTGACAACTATGAGAGACAATTACCTTTCACATCTGGTTCAGGACCCAACAAGAAAGGGGGCACTGCTAGACCTAATATTAACCAACAGGCCAGACCGTATATCAAATATAAGGGTTGGGGGTCACTTGGGAAATAGCGATCACAAAATAATAAGTTTTCATGTATCCTTTAAAAAGATGTGTAGTAGAGGGGTTACAAGGACACTAAACTTCAGGAGGGCAAATTTCCAACGGATGAGAGAGGATCTTGGTGCAATTAACTGGGACGATATCCTGAGACACAAAAATACACAAAGAAAATGGGAGACGTTTATTAGCATCCTGGATAGGACCTGTGCACAGTATATACCGTATGGGAATAAACATATTAGAAATAGGAGGAAACCAATATGGCTAAATAGAGCTGTAAGGGGCGCAATAAGTGACAAAAAGAAAGCATTTAGAGAATTAAAGGAAGTAGGTAGTGAGGAGGCATTAAATAAATACAGAAAATTAAATAAATTCTGTAAAAAGCAAATCAAGGCAGCAAAGATTGAGACAGAGAGACTCATTGCCAGAGAGAGTAAAAAAAAAATCCTAAAATATTCTTTAACTACATAAATAGTAAGAAACTAAAAAATGATAGTGTTGGCCCCCTTAAAAATAGTCTGGGTGAGATGGTGGATGAGGATGAGGAAAAAGCCAATATGCTAAATGACTTTTTTTCATCAGTATTTACACAAGAAAATCCCATGGCAGACAAAATGTCTAGTGATAAAAATTCCCAATTAAATGTCACCTGCTTAACCCAGCAGGAAGTGCGGCGGCGTCTAAAAATCACTAAAATTGACAAATCTCCAGGCCCGGATAGGATACACCCTCGAGTCCTGCAGGAATTAAGTACAGTCATTGATAGACCATTATTTTTAATCTTTAAAGACTCCATAATAACAGGGTCTGTGCCACAGGACTGGCGTATAGCAAATGTGGTGCCAATATTCAAAAAGGGAACAAAAACTGAACTCGGAAATTATAGGCCAATAAGCTTAACCTCTACTGTGGGTAAAATCCTGGAGGGCATTCTAAGGGACGCTATACTGGAGTATCTGAAGAGGAATAACCTCATGGCCCAGTATCAGCACGGGTTTACTAGGGACCGTTCATGTCAGACTAATTTGATCAGTTTCTATGAAGAGGTAAGTTCCGGATTGGACCAAGGGAACCCAGTGGATGTAGTGTATATGGACTTTTCAAAAGCTTTTGATATGGTGCCACACAAAAGGTTGATACATAAAATGAGAATAATGGGGATAGGGGAAAATATGTGCAAGTGGGTTGAGAGCTGGATCAGGGATAGGAAACAAAGGGTGGTTATTAATGGAGCACACTCGGACTGGGTAGCGGTTAGCAGTGGGGTACCACAGGGGTCAGTATTGGGCCCTCTTCTTTTTAACATATTTATTAATGACCTTGTAGGGGGCATTCAGAGTAGAATTTCAATATTTGCAGATGACACTAAACTCTGCAGGGTAATCAATACAGAGGAGGACAATTTTATATTACAGGATGATTTATGTAAACTAGAAGCATGGGCTGATAAATGGCAAATGAGCTTTAATGGGGAAAAATTTAAGGTCATGCACTTGGGTAGAAGTAATAAGATGTATAATTATGTGCTTAATTCTAAAACTCTGGGCAAAACCGTCAATGAAAAAGACCTGGGTGTATGGGTGGATGACAAACTCATATTCAGGGGCCAGTGTCAGGCAGCTGCTACAAAGGCAAATAAAATAATGGGATGCATTAAAAGAGGCATAGATGCTCATGAGGAGAATATAATTTTACCTCTATACAAGTCACTAGTTCGACCACACTTAGAATACTGTGCACAGTTCTGGTCTCCCCTGTTTAAGAAAGACATAGCTGAACTGGAGCGGGTGCAGAGAAGAGCGACCAAGGTTATTAGAGGACTGGGGGGGTCTGCAATACCAAGATAGGTTATTACACTTGGGGCTATTTAGTTTGGAAAAACGAAGACTAAGGGGTGATCTTATTTTAATGTATAAATATATGAGGGGACAGTACAAAGACCTTTCTGATGATCTTTTTAATCATAGACCTGAAACAGGGACAAGGGGGCATCCTCTGCGTTTGGAGGAAAAAAGGTTTAAGCATAATAACAGACGCGGATTCTTTACTGTAAGAGCAGTGAGACTATGGAACTCTCTGCCGTATGATGTTGTAATGAGTGATTCATTACTTAAATTTAAGAGGAGACTGGATACCTTTCTGGAAAAGTATAATGTTACAGGGTATATACACTAGATTCCTTGATAGGGCGTTGATCCAGGGAACTAGTCTGATTGCCGTATGTGGAGTCGGGAAGGAATTTTTTTCCCCAATGTGGAGCTTACTCTTTGCCACATGGGGTTTTTTTGCCTTCCTCTGGATCAACATGTTAGGGCATGTTAGGTTAGGCTATGGGTTGAACTAGATGGACATATAGTCTTCCTTCAACCTTAATAACTATGTAACTATGTAACTGTACTCCTTCTAGCTGCGTTAGATAAAGAGCCGCTCCTGGCTGAAAATCTAACTGACTCTGCCGTCATATCGGATAGAAATGCCATGGCAGATTTCATAATGGGAAGGGAGCTTATAATGTCGGACCTCGGGGCTTTATTGGACAGATACTCATCCAACTGACCCAACCATAGATACATAGATCTGGCCACCGAAGTGGCTGCTATGTTAGTCTTAATTAAGGCCGCGGAAGATTCCCAGGCCCTTTTAAGAAGTATATCAGCCTTTCTGTCCATAGGATCACGCAAATTAGATGAGTCCTCAAATGGTATGGCAGTTTTTTTGGCGACCTTTGCCACCGGGACATCTATCTTGGGAATTTCTTCCCATAGTTTGACTTCTTCAGGGTTGAATGGTAAGTGACCCTTAAAGTCACGAGACAGTACCAGCCGACGTTCAGCCTCCTTCCACTCTTCCAGTATCATAGCTTTAATATGCTCACTAACGGGAAAGACTGTTTGTCGACGTGACATAAGTCTCCCGAACATCAGGTCCTATCTGGACTGCAGCTTGGATGTCTCTTCTATTTGCATTGTGCTTCTCACAGCCTGGACGAGGTCGTTCGTCTCCTCCGCCTGGAAGAGATATTTCCTATGGTGGTCTTGGCTCCCTGAGGGGAGCTCCCCCTCCTCTTTTGAGACGGAGTCCTCTGGGTCGGACCTGTCTTCAGAACTAAACTCCGGCTCTCTCAGGTCTCGTTCCCGTCTGGCTCTCTTGCGGCCCGGGATGGGGCTGGACTGCCCTGAAAGGCTGGACATAGAAGCATGGACCTCTTCCCGGATTAGGGATCTCATTTCTGAGAAGTGAAGATTGTTCGTCCTTCACAACCTCAGATGTGCAAGCTGCACACAAGGTCTTGCCATGGGAGTCCGGGAGTTTCACGTGGTATATGGGGCATCTGTTGGATTTTGTAGAGACCTTGCCGGGTTTCTTAGGTGGAGCAGGGGGGGAGGGGGGCAGCGGGGGTTCCCTTATCCTTAAATGACATAAAATAGGGAATGAATATGATGGGTCCAGATGAGCCGTGGGGGTGGTCTGCGCTATGCGCATTTACCCCTTCATCGCCGGGCATGTCTCCTTCCATGGCGCCTCTGCAGCAGCAGTCCGAAGGTCCACAAGTTCCAAACGCTGTGGAGGAGCGCCCGTGCTGCTATGCGTTCCACCGCTGGAGCGTACGCACTTCCCCGCTTTTACCGCGTCACCGGAAGTGACGTTTACCGGATGCGGCGATACCGGAAGCGACGCGGTTCCCTCGGAGATCCGGAAGACGCTTGTCAGAGCGAGACGCTGCTCAGGATGCCGTGACCCGCTGTTTCATGGAGCCGCATCCGCAGCCGAGAGCCTCCCCCCGGGAGGAGCGGCTGCCACCAGGAGCCTCGTCCCGCTCCTGGTCTTTGGAGCAGAGGGACTCCCCACCGGACAGTTTCTGCCCTGAGCCTCTTGACAGGGGGAATTGTATTGGCAAGCTGCAAGATCCCCCTGAGCTCCAGTAAGCTTGCGCAGCTTCTCTCGTGCGTCCCTCCTTGCAGGGACAGGAAAAACACTGAGGATTTGGGGGTGGGACATGACCTTTAAACTCTCGTGTGTTTCCTGTCCCAGCAAGGGGAGGAAGACGTCTTCCCTGGTGCTGTCAGGAGGGACGTCCTGGAAAATGTAATACATTTTTCTTCACTGCCCAATAGTAAAAAATTATTTCACCCACCTGTGGTGTGAATATGATCACTGCACCCCTAGATGAATTCATTGAGAGGTGCAGTTTGTAAAATGGGGTCACTTATAGGGAGGGGGGCTCTGCCACTGTGGCATAACACCCTCAAATTATTCCAGCAAATTCCGAACTCCATTATTGTGCTTCTTCCCTTCTTAGCTTTGCACTGTGCCTCAAAAGTAGTTTTATAACACATATGAGGTATCAGTGTTCTCAGAAGAAATTGTTCAACAAATTTTGGTGTCCATTTTCTCCTGTTATCCTTGTGAAAAAGGAAAAAAATTGGGGCTGAAACAAAATTTGTATGAAAAAAGTTTTGTCTTCATTTTCAGTTTAAATTTGTAAAACTCTGTGAAGCACCTGTGGGTTCAAGGTGATAGCACACATCTAGATGAATTCCTTGAGGGATCAAATTTCCAAAATGGGGTCACTTTTGTGAGAGTTTCCACTGTTTAGGCACATCAGAGGCTCTCCAAATGTGACATGACACCCATCATCACTCCTTCCTTTCTGAGCTCTGCGCCATAACAGTAGTTTTCCCCCACATATTGGCTATCAGCGTACTTAGAACTTGCCCAACAAATTTTGTGGGCCATTTTCCTCTGTTACCTTTGTGAAAATGCACAAATGTAAGGCTAAAGTAAAAACTTTTAGAAAAAAAATAAAATGTTCATTTTTTTCCTTCTACATTGCATTAATTCCTGTGATGCATCTGAAGGGTTAATAAACTTGAATATAGATTGAGAACTTTGAGGTGTGCAGTTTTTAGAATGGTGTCACTTTTGGGCATTTTCTGTCAAATAGGCCCTCCAAATTCACTTCAAATCTGATGTTGTCCCTACAAAAATGGTTTTGTAAATTTTGTGGGAAACATTAGAAATCGTTGATCAACTTTTAACTCTTCTAGCTTTCTAACAAAAAAAAAATGTTAAAAAAATGTGCTGATGTCAACTAGATATGTGGAAAGTGTTATTTATTAAAGGGATCTGTCACCCCAAAATCGGCCTATAAACTAAGGCCACCTGCCAGGGCCGGCGTCAGCACCCGGCGTACCCGGGCAAGTGCCGGGGCCCTGGCGAGACAGGGGGGCCCATTCAAGCCCGGCGTTAGGGGCAGGCAGCTGCCAGTGCCTAGGACCACCGCTCCCCCAGGGGCCCTCAGCTAGCGGCACATAATGGAGCTGACTCGGCAGGGGAGGGGGATCGGCCGGGGCTGTCTAATTATACTCACCTACTCCTGGCGGCTGGCGCAGTCCCTGCAGGTCCCCGGCTCCCCAGCTTCTTCCTGTACTGAGCGGTCACATGGTACCGCTCATTACAGTAATGAATATGCGGCTCCACCTCCCATAAGGGTGGAGTCGCATATTCATTACTGTAATGAGCGGTAAAGGTGACCACTCAATACAGGAAGAAGCTGCCGGCGCCGGGATGCAGGGATTGCACAGCGCCAGGAGCAGGTGAGTATAACGGGGAGGGGATCGCTGCGCTGCACGATATTCACCTGTTCCAGCCGCCACTCCGTCTTCAGCATCTTCTGCAGTGACACTCAGGTCAGAGGGCGCGGTGACGTGGTTAGTGCGCACCCTCTGCCTTAGCGTCAGTGCAGAAGACGCTGAAGAAGATGGAGCGGCGGCTGGAACGAGGACATGTGAATAATGAAAGTGCCGGGGGCCTGAGCGACGGAGAGGTGAGTATGTTTTTTTTTTTATCGCAGCAGCAAATGGGGCAAGTGTCTGTATGGAGCATCTTATGGGGCCATAATTAACGTTTGTGCAGCACTCTATGGGGCAAGTGTCTGTATGGAGCATCTTATAGGGCAATAACGTTTGTGCAGCACTATATGGGGCAAGTGTCTCTATATACTACAGGGCTGTTCTATATACTACGTGGGCCGTGTTATATGCTACGTGGGCTGTGCTATATACTAGATGGCTGTTCTATAAACTACGTGGGCCGTGTTATATACTATGTGGCTGTGCTATATACTATATGGGATGTGCTATATACTACATGGCTGTCTTATATGCTACGTGGCTGTGCTATATACTACGTGGGCTGTGTTATATACTACATGGCTGTGTTTATATGCGATCATGAATCGTGGTATGTGTTAAAGGGGGGGCCCACTGAGACTCTTTCGCCCGGGGCCCTCAAAAACCTGGAGCCGGCCCTTCCACCTGCATCGGGGCTTATGTACAGCATTCTGTAATGCTATAGATAAGCCCCCGATGTATTCTGAAAGAGAAGAAAAAGAAGTTCGATTATACTCACCCAGGGGGGTCCCACTGTGGTCCAGTCCAATGGGCGTCGCGGTCCGGATCCAGCGCCTCCCATCTTCATACGATGTCATCCTCTTCTTGTCTTCCTGCCGCGGCTCCTGCGCAGGCGTACTTTATCTGCCCTGAGGGCAGCGTAAAGTACTGCAGTGCGCAGGCGTGATGAAGGTGGAAACAGGCTTGGGGGTGATGAAGGGGCTAAAGGACCTTTGGTGACATCATGGTCACATGACCAGATGTCATCAAATGTCATTAGGAAGTCTTAACCTCGGAATAGAAACGCTGGGGACCTCTATGAGATTGGGGGTCCTGGTCAATTACCCAGTTTGATCCCCTGATGCCAGTCCAGTCTGGAACTAGGACTTAGTTTTGGGCTGGGCCTTACATTTCAAGCATACTCCAAAAAAAGCTTATTTTAGGGGTAGGTTTTATATCCAGGAAAACACGGTATTTATAAAGGGCTTGTCCTAGTAGAGAACAACATCTTTAAGAGAATAAAATCAGACTTACTTGTTTCGATGACCTCTCAACTTTACCTGCTGAAGAAAGAAAGAATGCAAAGTATTTAGGATTTATACAGAGAGTGTTGCCACGCATCAAACACAAGTCACTCCAGCCTGGCCCAAACAGGTACTGGGTAGTAAAATGGTCATCAAAGCTATTAGCTAATTTTCAGAGATTTGAATTACCGTAAGTAACTGGTGTCTTTAAAACACTAAATGACCTTTGGCCATTGATCTCACACCAACATCACACAAATAGTGATGCCCTAATATATATAACTAGCTATTGAACCAGTTCTACGCCCGGGTGGCGAGCATTTATATTGGTATATGGTCTCCATCCTGGTATGTGCTGCTCCATCCTGCGTCCCCATCCTGTCATGTGCTGCACCCATCCTGCGTCCCCATCCTGCGTCCCCATCCTGTCATGTGCTGCACCCATCCTGTCATGTGCTGCACCCATCCTGCGTCCCCATCCTGTCATGTGCTACACCCATCCTGCGACCCCATCCTGTCATGTGCTGCACCCATCCTGCGACCCCATCCTGCGTCCCCATCCTGTCATGTGCTGCACCCATCCTGCGTCCCCATCCTGTCATGTGCTGCACCCATCCTGCGTCCCCATCCTGTCATGTGCTGCACCCATCCTGTCATGTGCTGCACCCATCCTGCGACCCCATCCTGCGTCCCCATCCTGTCATGTGCTACACCCATCCTGCGACCCCATCCTGTCATGTGCTGCACCCATCCTGCGTCCCCATCCTGTCATGTGCTGCACCCATCCTGCATTCCCATCCTGTCATGTGCTGCACCCATCCTGCGTCCCCATCCTGTCATGTGCTGCACCCATCCTGTCATGTGCTGCACCCATCCTGCGACCCCATCCTGCGTCCCCATCCTGTCATGTGCTACACCCATCCTGCGACCCCATCCTGTCATGTGCTGCACCCATCCTGCGTCCCCATCCTGTCATGTGCTGCACCCATCCTGCATTCCCATCCTGTCATGTGCTGCACCCATCCTGCGTCCCCATCCTGTCATGTGCTGCACCCATCCTGCGACCCCATCCTGTCATGTGCTACACCCATCCTGCGACCCCATCCTGTCATGTGCTGCACCCATCCTGCGTCCCCATCCTGTCATGTGCTGCACCCATCCTGCGTCCCCATCCTGTCATGTGCTGCACCATCCTGCGACCCCATCCTGTCATGTGCTGCACCCATCCTGCGTCCCCATCCTGTCATGTGCTGCACCCATCCTGCATTCCCATCCTGTCATGTGCTGCACCCATCCTGCGTCCCCATCCTGTCATGTGCTGCACCCATCCTGCGACCCCATCCTGTCATGTGCTACACCCATCCTGCGACCCCATCCTGTCATGTGCTGCACCCATCCTGCGTCCCCATCCTGTCATGTGCTGCACCCATCCTGCGTCCCCATCCTGTCATGTGCTGCACTCATCCTGCGTCCCCATCCTGCGTCCCCATCCTGTCATGTGCTGCACCCATCCTGCGTCCCCATCCTGTCATGTGCTGCACCCATCCTGCGTCCCCATCCTGTCATGTGCTGCACCCATCCTGCGTCCCCATCCTGTCATGTGCTGCACCCATCCTGCGTCCCCATCCTGTCATGTGCTGCACCCATCCTGCGCCCCCATCCTGTCATGTGCTACACCCATCCTGCGTCCCCATCCTGTCATGTGCTGCACCCATCCTGTCATGTGCTGCACCCATCCTGCGTCCCCATCCTGTCATGTGCTGCACCCATCCTGCGTACCCATCCTGTCATGTGCTGCACCCATCCTGCGCCCCCATCCTGTCGTGTGCTACACCCATCCTGCGTCCCCATCCTGTCATGTGCTGCACCCATCCTGCGTCCCCATCCTGTCATATGCTGCACCCATCCTGCGTCCCCATCCTGCGTCCCCATCCTGTCATGTGCTGCAGCCATCCTGCGTCCCCATCCTGTCATGTGCTGCACCCATCCTGCGTCCCCATCCTGTCATGTGCTACACCCATCCTGCGACCCCATCCAGTCATGTGCTGCACCCATCCTGCGACCCCATCCTGTCATGTGCTGCACCCATCCTGCATCCCCATCCTGTCATGTGCTGCACCCATCCTGCGTCACCATCCTGTCATGTGCTGCACCCATCCTGCGTCACCATCCTGTCATGTGCTGCACCCATCCTGCGTCCCCATCCTGTCATGTGCTGCACCCATCCTGCGCCCCCCATCCTGTCATGTGCTGCACCCATCCTGCGTCCCCATCCTACGTCCCCATCCTGTCATGTGCTGCACCCATCCTGCGTCCCCATCCTGTCATGTGCTGCACCCATCCTGCGTCCCCATCCTGTCATGTGCTACACCCATCCTGCGACCCCATCCTGTCATGTGCTACACCCATCCTGCGACCCCATCCTGTCATGTGCTACACCCATCCTGCGACCCCATCCTGTCATGTGCTGCACCCATCCTGCGACCCCATCCTGTCATGTGCTGCACCCATCCTGCGTCCCCATCCTGTCATGTGCTGCACCCATCCTGCGTCCCCATCCTGTCATGTGCTGCACCCATCCTGCGTCCCCATCCTGTCATGTGCTGCACCCATCCTGCGTCCCCATCCTGTCATGTGCTGCACCCATCCTGCGTCCCCATCCTGTCATGTGCTGCACCCATCCTGCGTCCCCATCCTGTCATGTGCTGCACCCATCCTGCGTCCCCATCCTGTCATGTGCTGCACCCATCCTGCGTCCCCATCCTGTCATGTGCTACACCCATCCTGCGACCCCATCCTGTCATGTGCTGCACCCATCCTGCGACCCCATCCTGTCATATGCTGCACCCATCCTGCGTCCCCATCCTGCGTCCCCATCCTGTCATGTGCTGCACCCATCCTGCGTCCCCATCCTGTCATGTGCTGCACCCATCCTGCGTCCCCATCCTGTCATGTGCTGCACCCATCCTGCGTCCCCATCCTGTCATGTGCTGCACCGATCCTGCGTCCCCATCCTGTCATGTGCTGCACCCATCCTGTGACCCCATCCTGTCATGTGCTACACCCATCCTGCGACCCCATCCTGTCATGTGCTGCACCCATCCTGCGACCCCATCCTGTCATGTGCTGCACCCATCCTGCGTCCCCATCCTGCGTCCCCATCCTGTCATGTGCTGCAGCCATCCTGCGTCCCCATCCTGTCATGTGCTGCACCCATCCTGCGTCCCCATCCTGTCATGTGCTACACCCATCCTGCGACCCCATCCTGTCATGTGCTACACCCATCCTGCGTCCCCATCCTGTCATGTGCTGCACCCATCCTGCGTCCCCATCCTGTCATGTGCTGCACCCATCCTGCGTCCCCATCCTGTCATGTGCTGCACCCATCCTGCGTCCCCATCCTGTCATGTGCTGCACCCATCCTGCGTCGCCATCCTGTCATGTGCTGCACCCATCCTGCGTCGCCATCCTGTCATGTGCTGCACCCATCCTGCGTCCCCATCCTGTGTCGCCATCCTGTCATGTGCTGCACCCATCCTGCGTCCCCATCCTGTCATGTGCTACACCCATCCTGCGACCCCATCCTGTCATGTGCTGCACCATCCTGCGACCCCATCCTGTCATGTGCTGCACCCATCCTGCGTCCCCATCCTGCGTCCCCATCCTGTCATGTGCTGCAGCCATCCTGCGTCCCCATCCTGTCATGTGCTGCACCCATCCTGCGTCCCCATCCTGTCATGTGCTACACCCATCCTGCGACCCCATCCTGTCATGTGCTACACCCATCCTGCGTCCCCATCCTGTCATGTGCTGCACCCATCCTGCGTCCCCATCCTGTCATGTGCTGCACCCATCCTGCGTCCCCATCCTGTCATGTGCTGCACCCATCCTGCGTCCCCATCCTGTCATGTGCTGCACCCATCCTGCGTCGCCATCCTGTCATGTGCTGCACCCATCCTGCGTCGCCATCCTGTCATGTGCTGCACCCATCCTGCGTCCCCATCCTGTCATGTGCTGCACCCATCCTGCGTCGCCATCCTGTCATGTGCTGCACCCATCCTGCGTCCCCATCCTGTCATGTGCTACACCCATCCTGCGACCCCATCCTGTCATGTGCTGCACCATCCTGCGACCCCATCCTGTCATGTGCTGCACCCATCCTGCGTCCCCATCCTGCGTCCCCATCCTGTCATGTGCTGCAGCCATCCTGCGTCCCCATCCTGTCATGTGCTGCACCCATCCTGCGTCCCCATCCTGTCATGTGCTACACCCATCCTGCGACCCCATCCTGTCATGTGCTACACCCATCCTGCGTCCCCATCCTGTCATGTGCTGCACCCATCCTGCGTCACCATCCTGTCATGTGCTGCACCCATCCTGCGTCCCCATCCTGTCATGTGCTGCACCCATCCTGCGTCCCCATCCTGTCATGTGCTGCACCCATCCTGCGTCGCCATCCTGTCATGTGCTGCACCCATCCTGCGTCGCCATCCTGTCATGTGCTGCACCCATCCTGCGTCCCCATCCTGTCATGTGCTGCACCCATCCTGCGTCGCCATCCTGTCATGTGCTGCACCCATCCTGCGTCCCCATCCTGTCATGTGCTACACCCATCCTGCGACCCCATCCTGTCATGTGCTGCACCATCCTGCGACCCCATCCTGTCATGTGCTGCACCCATCCTGCGTCCCCATCCTGTCATGTGCTGCACCCATCCTGCATTCCCATCCTGTCATGTGCTGCACCCATCCTGCGTCCCCATCCTGTCATGTGCTGCACCCATCCTGCGACCCCATCCTGTCATGTGCTACACCCATCCTGCGACCCCATCCTGTCATGTGCTGCACCCATCCTGCGTCCCCATCCTGTCATGTGCTGCACCCATCCTGCGTCCCCATCCTGTCATGTGCTGCACTCATCCTGCGTCCCCATCCTGCGTCCCCATCCTGTCATGTGCTGCACCCATCCTGCGTCCCCATCTTGTCATGTGCTGCACCCATCCTGCGTCCCCATCCTGTCATGTGCTGCACCCATCCTGCGTCCCCATCCTGTCATGTGCTGCACCCATCCTGCGTCCCCATCCTGTCATGTGCTGCACCCATCCTGCGCCCCCATCCTGTCATGTGCTACACCCATCCTGCGTCCCCATCCTGCGTCCCCATCCTGTCATGTGCTGCACCCATCCTGTCATGTGCTGCACCCATCCTGCGTCCCCATCCTGTCATGTGCTGCACCCATCCTGTCATGTGCTGCACCCATCCTGCGCCCCCATCCTGTCATGTGCTACACCCATCCTGCGTCCCCATCCTGTCATGTGCTGCACCCATCCTGCGTCCCCATCCTGTCATGTGCTGCACCCATCCTGCGTCCCCATCCTGTCATGTGCTGCACCCATCCTGCGTCCCCATCCTGTCATGTGCTGCACCCATCCTGCGCCCCCATCCTGTCATGTGCTGCACCCATCCTGCGTCCCCATCCTACGTCCCCATCCTGTCATGTGCTGCACCCATCCTGCGTCCCCATCCTGTCATGTGCTGCACCCATCCTGCGTCCCCATCCTGTCATGTGCTACACCCATCCTGCGACCCCATCCTGTCATGTGCTACACCCATCCTGCGACCCCATCCTGTCATGTGCTACACCCATCCTGCGACCCCATCCTGTCATGTGCTGCACCCATCCTGCGACCCCATCCTGTCATGTGCTGCACCCATCCTGCGTCCCCATCCTGTCATGTGCTGCACCCATCCTGCGTCCCCATCCTGTCATGTGCTGCACCCATCCTGCGTCCCCATCCTGTCATGTGCTGCACCCATCCTGCGTCCCCATCCTGTCATGTGCTGCACCCATCCTGCGTCCCCATCCTGTCATGTGCTGCACCCATCCTGCGTCCCCATCCTGTCATGTGCTACACCCATCCTGCGACCCCATCCTGTCATGTGCTACACCCATCCTGCGACCCCATCCTGTCATGTGCTACACCCATCCTGCGACCCCATCCTGTCATGTGCTGCACCCATCCTGCGACCCCATCCTGTCATGTGCTGCACCCATCCTGCGTCCCCATCCTGTCATGTGCTGCACCCATCCTGCGTCGCCATCCTGTCATGTGCTGCACCCATCCTGCGTCGCCATCCTGTCATGTGCTGCACCCATCCTGCGTCCCCATCCTGTCATGTGCTGCACCCATCCTGCGTCGCCATCCTGTCATGTGCTGCACCCATCCTGCGTCCCCATCCTGTCATGTGCTACACCCATCCTGCGACCCCATCCTGTCATGTGCTGCACCATCCTGCGACCCCATCCTGTCATGTGCTGCACCCATCCTGCGTCCCCATCCTGTCATGTGCTGCACCCATCCTGCATTCCCATCCTGTCATGTGCTGCACCCATCCTGCGTCCCCATCCTGTCATGTGCTGCACCCATCCTGCGACCCCATCCTGTCATGTGCTACACCCATCCTGCGACCCCATCCTGTCATGTGCTGCACCCATCCTGCGTCCCCATCCTGTCATGTGCTGCACCCATCCTGCGTCCCCATCCTGTCATGTGCTGCACTCATCCTGCGTCCCCATCCTGCGTCCCCATCCTGTCATGTGCTGCACCCATCCTGCGTCCCCATCTTGTCATGTGCTGCACCCATCCTGCGTCCCCATCCTGTCATGTGCTGCACCCATCCTGCGTCCCCATCCTGTCATGTGCTGCACCCATCCTGCGTCCCCATCCTGTCATGTGCTGCACCCATCCTGCGCCCCCATCCTGTCATGTGCTACACCCATCCTGCGTCCCCATCCTGCGTCCCCATCCTGTCATGTGCTGCACCCATCCTGTCATGTGCTGCACCCATCCTGCGTCCCCATCCTGTCATGTGCTGCACCCATCCTGTCATGTGCTGCACCCATCCTGCGCCCCCATCCTGTCATGTGCTACACCCATCCTGCGTCCCCATCCTGTCATGTGCTGCACCCATCCTGCGTCCCCATCCTGTCATGTGCTGCACCCATCCTGCGTCCCCATCCTGTCATGTGCTGCACCCATCCTGCGTCCCCATCCTGTCATGTGCTGCACCCATCCTGCGCCCCCATCCTGTCATGTGCTGCACCCATCCTGCGTCCCCATCCTACGTCCCCATCCTGTCATGTGCTGCACCCATCCTGCGTCCCCATCCTGTCATGTGCTGCACCCATCCTGCGTCCCCATCCTGTCATGTGCTACACCCATCCTGCGACCCCATCCTGTCATGTGCTACACCCATCCTGCGACCCCATCCTGTCATGTGCTACACCCATCCTGCGACCCCATCCTGTCATGTGCTGCACCCATCCTGCGACCCCATCCTGTCATGTGCTGCACCCATCCTGCGTCCCCATCCTGTCATGTGCTGCACCCATCCTGCGTCCCCATCCTGTCATGTGCTGCACCCATCCTGCGTCCCCATCCTGTCATGTGCTGCACCCATCCTGCGTCCCCATCCTGTCATGTGCTGCACCCATCCTGCGTCCCCATCCTGTCATGTGCTGCACCCATCCTGCGTCCCCATCCTGTCATGTGCTGCACCCATCCTGCGTCCCCATCCTGTCATGTGCTACACCCATCCTGCGACCCCATCCTGTCATGTGCTGCACCCATCCTGCGACCCCATCCTGTCATATGCTGCACCCATCCTGCGTCCCCATCCTGTCATGTGCTGCACCCATCCTGCGTCCCCATCCTGTCATGTGCTGCACCCATCCTGCGTCCCCATCCTGTCATGTGCTGCACCCATCCTGCGTCCCCATCCTGTCATGTGCTGCACCCATCCTGCGTCCCCATCCTGTCATGTGCTACACCCATCCTGTGACCCCATCCTGTCATGTGCTACACCCATCCTGCGACTCCATCCTGTCATGTGCTGCACCCATCCTGCGACCCCATCCTGTCATGTGCTGCACCCATCCTGCGTCCCCATCCTGCGTCCCCATCCTGTCATGTGCTGCAGCCATCCTGCGTCCCCATCCTGTCATGTGCTACACCCATCCTGCGACCCCATCCTGTCATGTGCTGCACCCATCCTGCGACCCCATCCTGTCATGTGCTGCACCCATCCTGCGTCGCCATCCTGTCATGTGCTGCACCCATCCTGCGTCGCCATCCTGTCATGTGCTGCACCCATCCTGCGTCGCCATCCTGTCATGTGCTGCACCCATCCTGCGTCGCCATCCTGTCATGTGCTGCACCCAGCCTGCGTCCCCATCCTGTCATGTGCTGCACCCATCCTGCGTCCCCATCCTGGTATGTGCTGTCCCCATCCTGCGTCCCCATCCTGTCATGTGCTGCACCCATCCTGCGTCCCCATCCTGGTATGTGCTACACCCATCCTGCGTCCCCATCCTGTCATGTGCTGCACCCATCCTGCGTCCCCATCCTGTCATGTGCTGCACCCATCCTGCGTCCCCATCCTGGTATGTGCTGTCCCCATCCTGTCATGTGCTGCACCCATCCTGCGTCCCCATCCTGTCATGTGCTGCATCCATCCTGCGTACCCATCCTGGTATGTGCTGCACCCATCCTGCGTCCCCATCCTGGTATGTGCTGCACCCATCCTGCTTCCCCATCCTGTCATGTGCTGCACCCATCCTGCGTCCCCATCCTGTCATGTACTGCACCCATCCGGGGGCCTGAGCAAGCGGGGACACCGGCGCGCTGTGGGGGTCAGGTGTCGGTATCGCCGCCAGCTCAGGCCCCCCAGCACTTACTATATTCACCTGTCCTCCGTTCCACCGCTGGGCGCCGCCATCTTCCCGGTCTCTTGGCTGTGACTGGTCAGTCAGAGGGTGGCGCCGGCACGCATTAAGAACGTCATCGCGCCCTCTGAACTGAAGGTCACAGGCCGAAGACCGGGAAGATGGCGGCGCTCAGCGGTGGAACGGGACAGGTGAATATGGCCGATATTCACCCTCCTGGCGGTCCCTGCTTCTCTGTTGGAGATTGCGGTGTGCGTTCAGTGTGAACGCATACCGCGATCTCCCGGGAGCGTCACTCTGTGAGGCCCAGAAGGCTTCGGACAGAGTGACGCTCCCAGCGTTATATTATAGATAATGAATGAGACAATGAAGTCCCACATTAAATTTAGGTCACTCCAGCCTGGACCAAATAAGATCTGGGTATTAGAACTGGCATAAAAGTGGGCAAATAGCCATTGTTCACTGATTTAATAAGTATCGTGGTTTTTAGGGTTAGTTCACACTGGGCGTTTTTTGTGCTCATTTTTGTGAAGATTTTCAGCTGTGTTTTTCAGTACCAGAAATGGGATTTCAGAAATCTCATGCACAAACCTTGTTTTCTTTGTCATCAGTATTCAGTACTTTCCATGGTTTTTTGGACAACAGAACATGTCACTTCTTTCCGTGTTTTTCACCAAATGAAATGGTGATTAAAAAACGCTGAAAATCCGCAGCAAAACCGCAGGTATAAGGCTTAGCTGCATTTTTTTTTGCCAAAACCTGATTCTATGGGACTTTTTTTCAGCACTAAACTTTATTAGCATGCACAAGAGACAAACTTAGCATGCCAAAACAGCAGCAAAAGCCACGCAAAAAATGCAGGCAAAACCAAGGAAAACATGCTTTTTTCTGCGGCTTCTTTCCTGCCATCAGGTTTTGCTGCAGAAAAAAAATTTTTTTTTCGAAAAGACTACTAGTGTGAACTCACCCAAAAGGGTTAAATGACTTTGGGCCACTGATCTCTAATCAGTTAGATAGAAAAAGAAAACAAAAAGCAGCACCAAAAGAAGACAGAGGGTGCAAAAAATCCTTCCAGGTATATACCAAACCTCATGCTATTGTCCAGAAAGATGAAGGCAGCACTCCAGTAGAAAGAATAAGAGTATTTTATTGGCCCATGTGCGACGTTTCAGTCCAAAGTGTGGACCTTTCTCAATCAGTTAGATAGTGATGCCCTGCATCAAATTCAGGTCCCTCTTATCTGGCACAAATGTGTTCTGGGCCTCAAACTGAGCTCAAAGTGGGCAAATTAGCCAATTTTAAGAAATTTTATTAAGTAACCGATATTTTAAAAAGGTCAAATGATTTTGGGCCACTGATCTCACATGACCGTTACACAGATCAGGATTCCCTGCATCAAACACGAGTCACTCCTGCATGGCCCAATCGGGATCTGGGCATAATAACTGACATCAAATTGGGCAATTAGCTAATTTTCACAGATTTTAATGAGCAGCTGATGTTTTTAAAGGGTTATATGACCTTGGCCCACTGATCTCACACTACGATTACAGGAAAAGCGATGCCCCACATCAAATTCAGGTAATTTCAGACTGGTCCAAAATGGTTCTGGGCATCAGAGCTAGATTCAAAGTGGGAAATTAGCCAATTATTACAAACATGAATAAGTAATGTGTTTTTAAAGGGTAAAATGACTTTTGGCCAGTGATCTCACATTCAGGTCACTGTAGCCTGGCAGTAATGAGTTCTGGGTATCAAAAATGGCATCAAAGTGGGCAATTAGCCAATTTTCACAGAATTGAATAAGTATTTGGTGTTGTTAAAGGGTTAAATGACTTTGGACTACTGGTCTTACAGCAATAGCACACAGAAGAGGAAGACCCATATCACAATCAGTTTCCTTCAGGAAGGCCAAGGTGGTTACTGATCAGAAAAGCTGGCATCAAAGTGGGCAAATTGCAACTTTGTACTTTTTTGAATACATTACTGATTTGCTTTTAGAGTTAAAGGGGTTGTCAGGCCTTAGGCCACAAGTCTGAAGTCACTGTATGTGACGGCATACTTATGAGATCTCACATTGGACATACTGCTCACTGTGAGGATCTTCCAGTGCAGGCCCCACATGTTCAGAAACTATATATCAGTGATGGCAGCCCTTCTAGAGACCAAACTGCAACCCAAAGCAAACTTATCTATCACAAAGTTACTGAGGTTTTAGTTTACAAATAACCACTCATACAGAAAGCAGGCAAAAGCAGCAGAGCAGAAGGGGCAGAAGAATGCAGACGGGGCAGCAGAGCAAGCAGAGGCAACAGGGAGCAGTCCCAGACAGGATCATGGGTAGCAGACTGCTAATCTATGTCTATGACTCCAATCCATATATATGTTCACCCAATTTATGTATATCCTCCATGCAAATATATGTTCCCCCAATCCATGTAAATGACCCCAATCCATGTATATGTTCCAACAATTCATGTGTATGCCACCCACCCACCACCCATGTGTATGTTCCCACATCCTAGTATATGTTCACCCTTGTATATGCTCTTCATACTGGTATATATGCTCCCCCCATGGCTGCCGTCACACTAGCAGTATTTGGTCAGTATTTTACCTCAGTATTTGTAAGCCAAAACCAGGAGTGGAACAATCAGAGGAAAAGTATAATAGAAACATATGCACCACTTCTGTATTTATCACCCACTCCTGGTTTTGGCTACAAATACTGATGTAACATACTGACCAAATACTGCTAGTGTGACGGCCACCTATCCCTGTAAATGACCCCTCCCTGGGATATGTCACTCACTCCTTGCATATCTGCCCCCACCCTTGTATATGCCCCCGTCTCGCCGTTGCCTTTATACAACGCATAGAAAAAAAACACACAAACACGGCTACTCATCTTCCTTCCTCTACATGCTATCTTTTAAGCTGGCACCGACGGGGACGCATGACGTCACTGCCATGCGCCCACTTGTGTGTACACTGACATCAGCTGCTGGCCTCTGATTGGCCACTAGGGTGTATTGTGGCGCACGGACCTGAAAAGTTTGTGCGCTGCAATACACTTCAGCTGGATGCGTGTCCTTCCATCGAGGACCAGAGGACAAACATGCGTTATACATACTCCGGGCCAGAGCCTGACTAGGGAGTATTTATAACGCATACATATACGCCAGTCCCACCTCAGAAACCAGCAAATCCTCCCAGCACAAATTGCCTGTGTTGGGGGGATTCATAAGCCTGCAGTCTCACATAATGACTGCAAACTTATCAATTTAAAGCGGACATCCCCTTTAAACCCTTCACACCAGGGCCATTTTTCTTTTTGCTCATCTTCTTCCCAGAGCCATAACTTTTTTACTTTTCCATCAACATGGTGTTGTGATTGCTTGTTTTTTGTGGGACGAGTTGTACTTTTGGACAACACCATGGACTTTACCATATAATGTACTGAAAAACAGGAAAATAATTCAAAGTGTGGAGAAATTGCAAAAAAGTGCAATTACACAATTGTTTGTTTTTTTCACCATGTTCACTAAATGCTAAAACTGGCCTGCCATTAGGATTCCCCCGGCCATGACAAGTTTGTCGGTACCAAACATGTATAGGTTTAGTTACGTGGTGAAAAAAAAATCCAAAGTATGTTTAACCCCTTTCCGACATCGGGTGTAAAAGTCCGCCGATGTCGGAATCCCACCCTTTGATGTGGGCTCCGGAGCCGAGTCTACATCTTTCCCGCCACATGTCCCCTGTTTTGAACACCTGACATGTGCCTCTAAGGCCAGTCTCACACGTCCAAATAATTCCGGTACTGGAAAAATCAGTACCGGAATTATCTGTGTCCGTGTGCCGGTGCGTTTCTGTGGCACATCAGTGTGCCGCCCGTGTGCCCACTGGGTACCACACGCACCGTGCTGGGTACCACACTCACCAGCATCTGTTGCTGAAGCCCAATTCATATCTTCCCTGCAGCAGTGTTTGCTGTAGAGAAGATATGAATAATCGTGTTTAAAATAAAGATCTATGTGCCCCCTTCCCCCCCCCCCCCCCCCCGCTGTTATTAAAATACTCACCCGGCTCCCTCGGTGGCTGGCGCTGCTTCCTGTCCTGGCCGCATCTTCTACTATATGAGCGGAATATGCGGCTCCACCCCTATGGTAATAGATCTTTATTTTAAACACAATTATTCATATCTTCTCTACAGCAAACACTGCTGCAGGGAAGATATGAATGGCGGCATCAGCACCAGTGGGGGGGACAGCGCTTACTGTAGCGCTGTCTCCTGCACGGCACACGGACAACATCCGTGTGCGGTACGTGTTTTGCGCTCCCACGAATACTGACATGTCTCCGTGTTTGGCACACGGAGACACAGTCCGCAAAAAAATCAATGACATCTGCACAGATGCATTGATTTTAATGTGTCTACGTGTGTCAGTGGCTTCGGTACGTGAGGAAACTGTCACCTCACGTACCGGAGCCACTGACATGTGAAACCGGCCTAACAGCCGCGGGTGTTACATGTTAAGTGCCGCTGTGAATCTCTGACAGCGGTATTTAACTCGCGCTTCCGGCAAGCGCACCAGAAATCCCACCTATCGGTGACCCTGTCACGAGATCGCGGGTCACCAATGGGTTGGCATGATAACAAGAGGTCTCCAGCAGACGTCTATGGTTGTCATAGCACGATTACTATGAGCGTTGCCCGCTGGTCAGTGCTCATAGCGAGTGAGCATTTCTGCTACACACAGGCAATCTGATCATTGCCTGTATGTAGCAGAGCCGATCAGACAAGTGCAGCTTCTAGTCTCCCAAGGAGACTAGTGAAGCATGCGAAAACAAAAAAAAGTGTTTTTAAAAATATATTTTTTTTAAATGTATAAAAAGTACAAATCACCCCTTTATTCCCCCATTCAAAGTAAAAAAAAAATACACATTTGGTATCCCCACGTTTAGAATCACCCAATCAACATAAAAAAAGAAGTAACCTGATCAGTAAATGGCGTAATGAGAAAATAATTCAACACATTGCAATAAAATGCAATAACGGGTGATCAAAAGAAAGAATCTGCACCAAAGTGGTATCAATAAAAAAAGTCAGCTTGGAGAGGAAAAAAATAAGCCCTCACCAGCCCCAGATCACGAAAAATGGAAATGCTACGGGTCTTGGAAAATAGCGGCTTTTGTTTTCACCACTTAAAAAATAACCTAGACATGTTTGGGGTCTATGAACTCGGAATGACCTGGAGAATAACAAAGGGAATTGCACTTTTTTTGCAATTTCACCGCACTTGGAATTTTTGTTTTTCCGAATATGTTAAAACCAATCGTGTCTTTAAAAGTACAACTTGTCCAGCAAAAAACGAGCCCCAATATGGCCATTTTTGACTGAATAATAAAAAAAGTTATGGTGCTGGGAAAAGGGGGAGCAAAAAAACAAAAACGGAAAATGGCCAGGGGTTAAACAAATGGTGTCATTTTGCGTGACCTGGTGCTGAGTGAGGGTTTAGTTATTGCACGCCGAGTTGAGATTTTTATTTATACCATTTTGGTGCAGGTACGATGTTTTAATCTTTTATATAGTGAGAGACTGGGCGATTTTGAACCCAGAGATACCAAAGATGCGTATTTCTTTTCATTGTTTTTGAATGGGGCGAATGGGGGGCTGAATTAAACTCTTATATTTTTGGAAACATTTTTTTTTTTTTTTACTTTTTACTAACTTCATTAGTTTCAAATGACTAATGGCTCCGGCGGTGACAACCACACGTGACACGGGCGCCGATGGTCGTGGTTTGTGACGCGCTTCTGCCACGATCATATTAAATGCCGCATCCGCCACTGATTCACAGCATCATTTCTTATGTTATTAGCCACTGGTGGGTCATGAAAACACACAGGCTCATCGCCAAAGCCCACATCAAAGGGGAGACCCAAGTTATGAAGTGGTTAACAAGGTCCATCCTACATAGTATATACATTATACAGAGACTGCTGTGTATCTCCCATAGGAGAGCTGTGCAGTGAGGCTGACTGCAGAGCCACTGTGCTGGGCATACTCTGGGGAACCATCTACCTTGGCATCCTGAACTTACCATGCTGCTCTTTGCCGCCATTTTACTAGCGCTGCTCAGATTAGCAAAAGTCAATGTCCACGCTCCACTGCACTCCAGGATAAAGACAACCTCTGGGGCAGAGCACCAGCTTTCTATAGGCCTGGAGGGGTGACGTCATCGGGGCGGGGCCTCTCACCAGCCTCTCCGGGAACCAGAGGAGCTTGTGTGCGCGCGGGAGAAAATGGCTTCCCACAGCTTCGTGCAGTCACTGGGAGGCCGCATGTCGCCGGTGCCCCCCAATGTCTGCCGGGATGGAGGGGGCTGCTCCTCATGGGTCCAGTCTCCTGCCTGCTGGAGAGGGACACCTGTATATAGCTGTGCTGATGCCACACCACATTGCCACACATGTATATATACAGTACACTGGTCCGTAGTCACCACTAAACACGCAGAATTTGGGGTAAAAATGGTTAATATATTTGGTATTGTCCTCTCTGGAACTATCTATAAAATTGTCTCTTTATTCCATATGGCGAACACAATAAAATAGAAATAACGCCAAAAATGGCGCTTTCTCATCATACTGACGCAAAAAAAGGAATAAAACGCAGAAAACAATCCCTAATATGACGCACTAGGGAGAAAGATGACCCCTTCCAGAATCTGGCGATGCAAAAACATCATTTTTTGTAAAATATTATTTTCAGTGTGTAAAAGAAGCAAAGCATAGAAACTCTATAGATTAGTAAAATAATTTGTGCTGGTCAGGTGTGCAGAGTAACAAGTATTGGCAGCGAGAGATACGGAAAGATTAAATACTTATTGCCTACAATAAGGCTATGTGCACACAATGCGTTTTTGATGCGTTTTTCTCCTTGCGGAAATGGTCCAAAAACGCAGTGGAATCCTTATGCAAGGTAATCCAATGACAATCCTGAAGTGTTGTGCGCATGATCAGTAAATTGCCGTGCGTATTTGCAGTGCGTTTTTTTCTGCAGCATGGCAGTTCTTTCTGCTTTTCTGCCGCGTTTTTTCACCCATTGACTTCAATTGAGTCAGTCAAATCCACAGCAAAAAGGCAGGTATAAAAATGTTTGCGGATTTGCTGAGTTTTTGTGTTGCGTTTTACCATCTTCCTATCCCCCAGGGTATAAATTGGACTAGTCCAGTTTATACCCCTCTGGGCCAGATTATACTCCGGGTATATTCTGGCCTAGCCCAAACTATACCCCGGGGTACAAATTGGACTAGTCCAGTTTATACCCCTGCAGGTCAGAATATACCCCAGCTACTGTAGATCAGAATTTTCAGGCTTTTGAGAACCATTGAGTGACATTCTTAATAACGGGGTCCCACGCAGCACCCAGAGCCCCAGGCAGCACACAGGGGCCCCAGGCAACACACAGGGGCCCCCGGGAAGCGCACGGGGCCCCATGCAGCGCACATGGGCCACAGGCAGCGCACGGGCGCCCCAGGCAGCTCACGGGGCCCCAGGCAGCACATGGGGCCCCAGGCAGATCACAGGGGCCCCAGGCAGCACATGGACTCCAGAAAGTGCACAGGGGCCCCAGGCAGCACATGGGGCTCCAGGCAGCACATGGGGACCCAGACAGAGCACAGCGGCCCAGACAGCGCAAAGGGGCCCCAGGCAGCACATGGGCTCCAGGGAGCGCACAGGGGCCCCAGGCAGCACCTGGCGTCCCAGGCAGCACACGGGGCCCCAGGCACCACATGGGGCCCCAGGCAGAGCACAGGGGTCCCAGGCAGCGCACAGGCAGCACATGAACTCCAGGAAGCGCACAGGGGCCCCAGGCAGCACACAAGGGCCCCAGGCAGCACACAGGACCCCAGGCAGCACATGGGGCCCCAGGCAGAGCACAGCGGCCCAGACAGCGCACAGGGGCCCCAGGCAGCGCACAGGGCCCCAGGCAGCACATGGGCTCCAGGGAGCGGACAGGGGCCCCAGGCAGCGCACAGGGGCCCCAGGCAGCACACGGGGCAGAGACAGTGAATGGGGCCCCAGGCAGCACACAGGGCACCAGGCAGCACACAGGGGTCCCTGGCAGCACATGAGGCCCCAGGCAGCACACGGAGTGGCAGACACAGTGCACAAGGGAGGGGAAAGAGACAGCGTGGAAGGGGGGAAGAGACAGTGAACGGGGACCTAGGCAGCACACAGGGCCCCAGGCAGTGCACAGGGGAGCAGAGACAGTGCACAAGGGAGGGCGAAGTAACTGTGTGCAAGGGGGGAAGAGACAGCATGCAGGGCCCCTGTGCGCTGTCCCTGCCTCCTGTGTGCTGTCTGGGATCCCGTGTTCTGCCTGGGGCCCTGTGTTCTGCCTGGGGCTCTGTGTGCTACCTGGGCCCCCTGTGTGCTGCCTGGGGCCCCGTGTACTGCCCGGTGCCCTGTACGCTGCCTGGGGCCCTGTGTTCTGCCTGGGTCCCTGTGTTCTGCCTGGGGCCCTGTGTGCTACCTGGGGCCCCTGTGTGCTGCCTGGGGCCCCTGTGTGCTCCCTGGAGCCCATGTGCTGCCTGTGGCCCTGTGCGCTGCCTGGGGCCCCTGTGCACTGTCTGGGCCGCTGTGCTCTGCCTGGGGCCCCATGTGCTGCCTGGGGCCTGGTGTGTTGCCTGAGGCCCCTGTGCGCTGCCTGGGGCCCCTGTGCGCTCCCTGGAGTCCATGTGCTGCCTGTGGCCCTGTGCGCTGCCTGTGGCCCATGTGCTGCCTGGGACCCCAGTGCGCTGCCTGGGGCCCCTGTGCGCTCCCTGGAGCCCATGTGCTGCCTGGGGCCCCTGTGCGCTCCCTGGAGTCCATGTGCTGCCTGAGGCCCCTGTGCTCTGCCTGGGGCCCCATGTGCTGCCTGGGGCCCCGAGTGCTGCCTGGGGCCCTGTGTGTTGCCTGGGGCCCCTGTGCTCTGCCTGGGGCCCCATGTGCTGCCTGGGACCCCGTGTGCTGCCTGGGGCCCCATGCGCTGCCTGTGGCCCCTGTGCGCTGCCTGGGGCCTTGTGCGCTTCCTGGGGCCCCTGTGTGTTGCCTGGGGCCCCTGTGTGCTGCCTGGGGCTCTGGGTGCTGCCTGGGGCCCCGTTATTAAGAATGTCACTCACTGGTTCTCAAAAGCCGGAAAAATCTGATCTACAGGAGCTGGGGTATATTCTGGATATAAACTGGACTAGTCCAATTTGTACCCCGGGGTATAGTTTGGGCTAGGCCAGAATATACCCGGGGTATAATCTGGCCCAGAGGCAGTGGCGTAACTACCGCGGTCGCAGCGGTCGCCAGTGCGACCGGGCCCGGCAGGTCAGGGGCCCGGGCCCGGCAGGCAGGCTCGGACTGGCAGTGCCTCCCCCCGCTCCAGGGCCCCCCCGCCGCCGCCGCTGCCGCTGCCTTGAATACTCACCCTGCTCCAGCGATGGTCTCGGCGTCTGCACTGCAGCTCGTTCCTGCTTGAGCGGTCACGTGACACCGCTCATTAAGATCATGAATATGCGCATATTCATGATCTTAATGAACGGTGTCACATGACCGCTCAAGCAGGAAGAAGGTGCTGCGCCGGCGCCGCCGCCTGGAGTCGGGACAGAGCGCGAGGGATGTCGGCATGGCCGTGCAGTGGGAAGACAGGTGAGTATGAGGGCCGGGGGGAAGGGGGATGAAGGAGGACATAAGCCGGCGCGCCGAGCAGGAGCGGAGAGATAAGCCTGCATACAGGGGGGAATATAAGCCATGCAGGGGGGAATATAAGCCATGCAGGGGGGGATATGAGCCATGCAGGGGGGAATATGAGCCATGCAGGGGGGGATATGAGCCATGCAGGGGGGGATATGAGCCATGCAGGGGGGAATATGAGCCATGCAGGGGGGAATATGAGCCATGCAGGGGGGAATATGAGCCATGCAGGGGGGAATATGAGCCATGCAGGGGGGAATATAAGCCATGCAGGGGGGAATATGAGCCATGCAGGGGGGAATATAAGCCATGCATACAGGGGGGGGGGGAATATGAGCCATGCATACAGGGGGGAATATAAGCCATGCATACAGGGGGGAATATAAGCCATGCATACAGGGGCGGAATATGAGCCATGCATACAGGGGGGTATATGAGCCATGCATACAGGGGGGAATATGAGCCATGCATACAGGGGCGGAATATGAGCCATGCATACATGGGGAGATATGAGTCATGCATGCAGGAGGGGTAATATGAGCTATGTATATGGGATAGGAGGGAGATGAGCCATGCATACAGGAGGGGGTCATTATACAGTATTGAGCATCATGTGTGGCCGTTATACAGTATGGAGCATCATTTGTGGTCATTATACAGTATTGAGCATTATGTGGGATCATTATACAGTATGGAGAACTGTGTGGCCGTTATACACTATGGAGCACTATGTGTGGGTGGTCATTATACAGTATGGAGCACTGTCTGGCCATTATACAGTATGGAGCAATGTGTGGCCATTATACACTATGGAGCAATGTGTGGCCATTATACACTATGGAGCATCATGTGTGGCCATTATACACTATGGAGCATCATGTGTGGCCATTATACACTATGGAGCATCATGTGTGGCCATTATACAGTATGCAGCATCATGTGTGGCCATTATACAGTATGCAGCATCATGTGTGGTGGCCGTTATACAGTATTGAGCATCATGTGTGGCCATTATTCTATGGGGGTTACATTGAGTTGTATGGCAGGGCTGCAGGGGGGGGGCCCCATTTGGAAGTTCGCACCGGGGCCCCTAACTTTGTAGTTACGCCACTGCCCAGAGGGGTATAAACTGGACTAGTCCAATTTATACCCTGGGGTATAGTTTGGGCTAGGCCAGAATATACCCGAGGTATAGGCCACTTTAACCCCGGGTATATTCTGGGCGGGGGGTTAATCTGGCCTTTTACACCGGCTTACCAGTCCCGCCGCTGGAAGTCTCGCGGTCACTGCAGTTCTCGCGGTAAGATAAGTTCTCGCAATAACTTAGCTTACCGCAAGAACTGCCATGCACGTGACCGGGGGTTATCTTCGGTCACACTAGGCTGGTTCTCACAGTCAGCTGACCGTGAGTGCTAGAATGTAGGTGATTGCCGGAGAGTTATCGCCACCCATCATCTACAAGCTCTGCTATGTCTGGATGTCAGGCATCCAGATGTAGCAGAGCTGGACTTGTCGTGGGACACTCGTTATTAAGGACTAAGTCGGACTCAGGGAGTATACTGTTGGTTTATTAATTTTCTAGGAGACGAGGGCTTCGCATGAATTGAGTGTACAATAAAAAATATGGTCAAAACTGTGTGGTGTTTTATTTCATTAAAATACTTAATTCTGCATGTGTGTGTGTTTTATTAACCCTTTAACATTTATAGGATTAGTAATGGTAGGTATCCTATTGACGCCTCTCCATTACTAAGCCGGCTTAATGTCACCTTACAAAGGTGATATTAATACTTTATTACCCCATATCCCACCACTACTCGGGAGTGGGAAGATATAGGCTAAGCGCCAGAATTGGCGCATCTTACAGATGCACCATTTCTGGGGCGGCTGGGGGCTGGTATTTGTAGCCGGGGAAGGGCAATATCCATGGCCCCTCTCTAGGCTATGAATAACAGCCCGCAGCTGTCTGCGTAGCCTTTCTGGCTATAAATTATAGGGGGACCCCACGTCATTTTTTGCGAAGGTCCCCCTATTTTTATAGCCAGTAAAGGATAAATATACAGCTGCGGGCGGATATTCATAGCCTGGGATGATCCATTGGTATTAAACCCTTCCCAGGCTACAAAGCTGTCGGCTTTCCCTCTCTGGTGCAGAAAATTGTGCAGGAGCCCACGCCATTTTTTTTTCTATTTTTTTTTTAATTAAACATATTGTTTTTAAGGCCAGGGTCACACTTGTGAGAAACTCACATGAGTCTCTCGCCTCAATACCCGTCACTGCCGCTGGCACTCGGGACAGGAGCGTTCAGCTACATAGAAATACATGCAGCCGCACACTACGATCCCCTCGCGAGGTGCGAGACTCGTGCGAGTTTCTTGCAAGTGTGACCCTGGCCTAACGCAGATTTTGTGTGTCTTTATTTAAGGGCTCATACTCACTTCCGCGAGACTCGGATGAGTCTCGCATGGCAATACCCGGTGGTGCTGCCGGCACTCAGATCCTCTGTGTCAGGTGCAGTGCCAAGTCTCGCGCAAGTGAGCATGAGCCCTAAGGCCGGGATCACACATGCGAGAAACTCTGACAAGCGTCGCATCTTAACCCCTTTACCCCCAAGGGTGGTTTGCACGTTAATGACCGGGCCAATTTTTACAATTCTGACCACTGTCCCTTTATGAGGTTATAACTCTGGAACGCTTCAATGGATCCTGGTGATTCTGACATTGTTTTCTCGTGACATATTGTACTTCATGACAATGGTAAAAATTATTTGATAGTACCTGCGTTTATTTGTGAAAAAAACGGAAATTTGGCGAAAATTATGAAAATTTCGCAATTTTCCAACTTTGAATTTTTATGCAATTAAATCACAGAGATATGTCACACAAAATACTTAATAAGTAACATTTCCCACATGTCTACTTTACATCAGCACAATTTTGGAACCAAAATTTTTTTTTGTTAGGGAGTTATAAGGGTTAAAAGTTGACCAGCAATTTCTCATTTCTACAACACCATTTTATTTTAGGGACCACATCTCATTTGAAGTCATTTTGAGGGGTCTATATGATAGAAAATACCCAAGTGTGACACCATTCTAAAAACTACACCCCTCAAGGTGCTCAAAACCATATTCAAGAAGTTTATTAACCCTTCTGGTGCTTCACAGGAATTTTTTGAATGTTTAAATAAAAATGAACATTTAACTTTTTTTCACAAAAAATGTAATTCAGCTCCAATTTGTTTTATTTTACCAAGGGTAACAGGAGAAAATGGACCCCAAACATTGTTGTACAATTTGTCCTGAGTATGCCAATACCCCACATGTGGGGGTAAACCACTGTTTGGGCGCATGGCAGAGCTCGGAAGCGAAGGAGCGCCATTTGACTTTTCAATGCAAAATTGACTGGAATTGAGATGGGACGCCATGTTTCGTTTGGAGAGCCCCTGATGTGGCTAAACATTGAAACCCCCCACAAGTGACACCATTTTGGAAAGTAGACCCCCTAAGGAACTTATCTAGAGGTGTGGTGAGCACTTTGACCCAACAAGTGCTTCACAGAAGTTTATAATGTAGAACCGTAAAAATAAAAAATCATATTTTTTCACAAAAATTATCTTTTCGCCCCCAATTTTTTATTTTCCCAAGGGTAAGAGAAGAAATTGGACCCCAAAAGTTGTTGTACAATTTGTCCTGAGTACGCTGATAGCCCATATGTGGGGGTAAACCACTGTTTGGGCGGATGGGAGAGCTCGGAAGGGAAGGAGCGCCGTTTGACTTTTCAATGCAAAATTGACAGGAATTGAGATGGGACGTCATGTTGCGTTTGAAGAGCCACTGATGTGCCTAAACATTGAAACCCCCCACAAGTGACACCATTTTGGAAAGTAGACCCCCTAAGGAACTTATCTAGAGGTGTGGTGAGCACTTTGACCCACCAAGTGCTTCACAGAAGTTTATAATGTAGAACCGTAAAAATAAAAAATCATATTTTTTCACAAAAATTATCTTTTTGCCCCCAATTTTTTATTTTCCCAAGGGTAAGAGAAGAAATTGGACCCCAAAAGTTGTTGTACAATTTGTCCTGAGTACGCGGATACCCCATATGTGGGGGTAAACCACTGTTTGGGTGGATGGGAGAGCTCGGAAGGGAAGGAGCGCCGTTTGACTTTTCAAAGCTAAATTGACAGGAATTGAGATGGGACGCCATGTTGCGTTTGAAGAGCCACTGATGTGCCTAAACATTGAAACCCCCCACAAATGACACCATTTTGGAAAGTAGACCCCCTAAGGAACTTATCTAGAGGTGTGGTGAGCACTTTGACCCACCAAGTGCTTCACAGAAGTTTATAATGCAGAGCCGTAAAAATAAAACAAAATTTTTTTCCCACAAAAATTATTTTTTTAGCCCCCAGTTTTGTATTTTCCTGAGGGTAACAGGAGAAATTGGACCCCAAAATTTGTTGCCCAATTTGTCCTGAGTGCGATGATACACCATATGTGGGGGGAACCACTGTTTGGGCACATGGGAGGGCTCAGAAGGGAAGGAGTGCCATTTGAATGCAGACTTAGATGGAATGGTCTGCAGGTGTCACATTGCGTTTGCAGAGCCCCTAATGTACCTAAACAGTAGAAACCCCCCACAAGTGACACCATTTTGGAAAGTAGACCCCCTTAGGAACTTATCTAGATGTGTGCTGAGCGCTTTGACCCACCAAGGGCTTCACAGAAGTTTATAATGGAGAGCCGTAAAAATAAAAAAAAAAATTTTTCCCACAAAAATTATTTTTTAGCCCCCAGTTTTGTATTTTCCCGAGGGTAAAAGGAGAAATTCGACCCCACAATTTGTTGTCCAATTTGTCCTGAGTGCGCTGATACCCCATATGTGGGGGGGAACCACTGTTTGGGCGCATGGGAGGGCTCGGAAGGGAAGGAGCTCCATTTGGAATGAGGACTTAGATGGAATGGTCTGCAGGTGTCACATTGCATTTGCAGAGCCCCTAATGTACCTAAACAGTAGAAACCTCCCACAAGTGACACCATTTTGGAAACTAGACCCCCTAAGGAACTCATCTAGATGTGTTGTGATATCTTTGAACCCCCAAGTGTTTCACTACAGTTTGTAACGCAGAGCCGTGAAAATTAAAAAAAAAAATCTTTCCCCCCAAAATTATTTTTTAGCCCCCAGTTTTGTATTTTCCCGAGGGTAAGAGGAGAAATTCGACCCCAAAAGTTGTTGTCCAATTTGTCCTGAGTACGCTGATACCCCGTATGTTGGGGGAAACCAACGTTTGAGCGCATGGCAGAGCTCGGAAGGGAAGGAGCGCCATTTGGAATGCAGACTTAGATGGAATGGTCTGCAGACGTCACATTGCGTTTGCAGAACCCCTAATGTACCTAAACAGTAGAAACCCCCCACAAGTGACCCCATATTGGAAACTAGACCCCCCAGGGAACTAATCTAGATGTGTTGTGAGAACTTTGAACCCCCAAGTGTTTCACTACAGTTTATAACGCAGAGCCGTGAAAATAAAAAATCTTTTTTTTCCCCACAAAAAATATGTTTTAGCCCCGAGTTTTGTATTTTCCCAAGGGTAGCAGGAGAAATTGGACCCCAAAAGTTGTTGTCCTATTTGTCCTGAGTACGCTGATACCCCATATGTTGGGGTAAACCCCTGTTTGGGCACACGGGAGAGCTCGGAAGGGAAGAAGCACTGTTTTACTTTTTCAACGCAGAATTGGCTGGAATTGAGATCGGACGCCATGTCGCGTTTGGAGAGCCCCTGATGTGCCTAAACAGTGGAAACCCCCCAATTATAACTGAAACCCTAATCCAAACACATCCCTAACCCTAATCCCAACAGTAACCCTAACAACACCTCTAACCCTGACACACCCCTAACCCTAATCCCAACCCTATTCCCAACCGTAAATGTAATCTAAACCCTAACTGTAACTTTAGCCCCAACCCAAACTGTAGCCCTAGCCCTAACCCTAGCCCTAACCCTAATCCTAACCCTAGCCCTAACCCTAGCCCTAACCCTAGCCCTAACCCTAGCCCTAACCCTAGCCCTAACCCTAACCCTAGCCCTAGCCCTAACCCTAACCCTAGCCCTAACCCTAGCCCTAACCCTAGCCCTAGCCCTAACCCTAGCCCTAACTCTAACCCTAGCCCTAATGGGAAAATGGAAATAAATACATTTTTTTAATTTTTCCCTAACTAAGGGGGTGATGAAGGGGGGTTTGATTTACTTTTATAGCGGGTTTTTTAGCGGATTTTTATGATTGGCAGCCGTCACACACTGAAAGACGCTTTTTATTGCAAAAAATATTTTTTGCGTTACCACATTTTGAGAGCTATAATTTTTCTATATTCTGGTCCACAGAGTCATGTGAGGTCTTGGTTTTTGCGGGACGAGTTGATGTTTTTATTGGTAACATTTTCGGGCACGTGACATTTTTTGATCGCTTTTTATTCCGATTTTTGTGAGGCAGAATTACCAAAAACCAGCTATTCATGAATTTCTTTTGGGGGAGGCGTTTATACCGTTCCGCGTTTGGTAAAATTGATGAAGCAGTTTTATTCTTCGGGTCAGTACGATTACAGCGACACCTCATTTATATCATTTTTTTATGTTTTGGCGCTTTTATACGATAAAAACTATTTTATAGAAAAAATAATTATTTTTGCATCGCTTTATTCTCAGGGCTATAACTTTTTTATTTTTTTGCTGATGATGCTGTATGGCGGCTCGTTTTTTGCGGGACAAGATGACGTTTTCAGCGGTACCATGGTTAGTTATATCTGTCTTTTTGATCGCGTGTTATTCCACTTTTTGTTCGGCGGTATGATAATAAAGCGTTGTTTTTTGCCTCGTTTTTTTTTTTTTTTTCTTACGGTGTTTACTGAAGGGGTTAACTAGTGGGCCAGTTTTATAGGTCGGGCCGTTACGGACGCGGCGATACTAAATATGTGTACTTTTATTGTTTTTTTTTTTTTATTTAGATAAAGAAATGTATTTATGGGAATAATATTTTTATTTTTTTTTCATTATTTTGGAATATTTTTTTTAATTTTTTTTTACACATTTGAAATTTTTTTTTTTTACTTTTTTACTTTGTCCCAGGGGGGGACATCACAGATCAGTGATCTGACAGTTTGCACAGCACTCTGTCAGATCACTGATCTGATAGGAGTGCAGGCTGCTTCACAGTGCCTGCTCTGAGCAGGCTCTGTGAAGCCACCTCCCTCCCTGCAGGACCCGGATCCGCGGCCATCTTGGATCCGGGGCTGGAGGGAGCAGGGAGGGAGGTGAGACCCTCGCAGCAACGCGATCACATCGCGTTGCTGCGGGGGGCTCAGGGAAGCCCGCAGGGAGCCCCCTCCCTGCGCGGTGCTTCCCTGTACCGCCGGCACATCGCGATCATCTTTGATCGCGGTGTGCCGGGGGTTAATGTGCCGGGGGCGGTCCGTGACCGCTCCTGGCACATAGTGCCGGATGTCAGCTGCGATAAACAGCTGACACCCGGCCGCGATCGGCGGCGCTCCCCCCGTGAGCGCTGCCGATCGCATATGACGTACTATTGCGTCCTTGGGAAGAAAAGCCCACCCCACATGGACGCAATAGTACGTCTAATGGCAGAAAGGGGTTAATAACCGGCACCGCCGCCGGCACTCAGGAGCGGAGCGTGCGGCTACATAGAAATACATGCAACAGCACGCTCTGCTCCCGAGTGCCATCGGCAGAGCTGGGTATTGAGGCGAGACTCGTCCGAGTTTCTCGCATGTGAGATCCCGGCTTAACTCTTTATGTACCATTTTATTATATCTTTAACTATCTATCTATCTATCTATCTATCTATCTATCGATATATCTATTTATCTTTAGATCTATCAATATATCTATCAATCGTATCTATTATCTATCTTTCTATCCCATATCTATCTATCATCTATCTATCATCTACCATCTATCTATCAATCATCTATCAATCATCTATCTATCTATCTATCTATCTATCTATCTATCTATCTATCTATCATCTATCTATCATCTATCTATCTATCATCTATCAATCATCTATCTATCATCTATCATCTATTTATCTCTGTGTATAAACATTATTCTTCAATGGAGTATGTAAATGAAGAGGATGGACAAGACCATGTACCGATGATCTGTTCTCCCTAATGCTCTCAATGTTCAGTGAAAAGCTGAGAGAAGCAGGAAGAGAAGCTCGCTGTCACAGGACCAGAAGTATGAAAATCGCATATTTCTCCAAATGATGCCTTTAAAGATAGAAGTGTCATTATAATGCTCCTGAATAAAAAATTGCCCCTCACTATATTGTCTGCACAAAATATGACCCCCACACTGTCCCACTTATGGTACACGCTTTTCACACTGACCTCTCCTTTCCATACCGGCCCCTTCTACACACTGTCCTCTCATACTGTGTCCCCCTTATAGGGTCCAGTATTTATACTGTACTCTCTCATCACACTTCCCCCTCCTTAGCATACTGTCCCCTCCTGGCTGTACTCTTATGCAGCGCCCCAGAGATCTGGTCGTTGCAGTAATGTCGCTCTGCCACTAAGGGGAGTGATGGTACGTCTGATAGCACTGAAGGAGTTCTCTGACCAGGTATCACCAGCACACATTACACTTCACACTCCAGCCACTAGGGGGAGAAAAAGGCTTTATTTATTGGGCCACTCCTCACACTGGTAAAACTAGGGGTTGGATAGGAAGTTAGTTCAGAAGCTGACTGGGTTGGATTCAGGCAGCATCCCTCTGCCGGGGTGCTGCAGGGAGAAGATTCAGGGGGGTCCCTGTCAGGCGTGGGAACCTGGCAGGTACCTAGCGAACAGAACAGAACGTTACGGAACCGCCCCTGCACTTCCTTGCGGCGGTATCCTAAGAAAGAGACACGAGGCGAAGGATATTGTGGAACAGTGAGAAACGAGATTAGCACAAAGGAGATCCAGTAGGAGTCGTGCCCCGAGAACGGCAACATCCTACTGAGGCGCGTAGCCGGTGGCCGGAACACCGAGGAAGTAACTGACTCTATGCCTTACTTCAAACTCCGCAGGACAGTTAATTATAGGTTGGCTGTCTACCTTAAATTTCCTTCAAAAAGGATTACCGCACACTCAAGACTGGTAAGATGCAAAAAGGTGTACGCCAATTTTATTCAAGAAAACAAAAAGAAGTGGTTGCCACATTCATATTCATTTGAAATAGACAAAAAAAACGACGTTTCGACCCTCCCGGGTCTTACTCATGGGGTTACTCAAGTTCTTTGATATAGATGCATAAAAGTGGCAGTGGTAGGGGGTGTACGAACAATCCCTTGTTAAGGCATAACCTTATAATGAAGCCAATCCGGGCAAAAGTGTCCCGGGAGCACAGAACCTGTGTGGTGAGGGCCGTTGGACACCCAGTAGGCCTGAAAAGGGTCCGTGGGAGGATCAGCGGCGCATCCCGCGCCTTGCTGCGGTGTCCCTGTACTGTTGAACTCATATATGCCCCCCATTTCCCCTTTTGCTCTTCATTTTGTGTCCTCAAATCTCTCCCATACATTAAATCCCCATCCCCACACCAAATCTCCCCACACACAATAAATAACGCCATCCCAACTCCAATTCTCCCCACTCACATTAAATACCCCCATCCCCATTCAAATTGTCCCCCCCCCCCCCCCCCATGCACTTAATCTTCGGTGTCTTCAGCTCCACTGGAGCACTTACCACCAGTGTTCGCCTCTGCAGCGCGGGTGAGTGAAATCATCATGATCGTATGATCTGATCACGCTGATCGCGTTACTCTGACCGCAAGTAATGTGTCTGGGCCCCCCTTCTTTATGGCGAAAAAGATATAGAATATATATATATATATATAGTGTGCACACTGCTCAAAAAAATAGAGGAGCACTAACACTAAAATCTCACATCCTAGATATCACTGAATGAAATATTTCAGTTGTAAATCTTTATTACATAACTAGCTGTTATGTAAATATCTGTGGTTAGTTATAGCACCTCATGTCTCTTATTTTCCCATCATGCCTCTCATGTTCTCCCTTACACCTCTCATTTTCTCCTTTACACCTCTCATTTTCCCCCTCACTCCTCTTATTTTCCCCCTCACTCCTCTCATTCCCCCCTAACACTTGTCATTTCGACCTCACATCTGTCATTTTCCGATCACTCCACTATTTTCCCTCACTCCTCTCATTTTGCACTCACACCTTTTCATTTTCACCTCCCACTCCTCATTTTCACCTCAGTATATACATGTTTGTCATCTCCCTAATATATAGTGTACACCTGTATGTCTTCTCTTGTATATAGTATATACCTGTATGTCATCTCCCCTGTAAATAGTATATACCTGCTGTATGTCATCTCCTGTATATACCCATGTGTCATCTCCTCCTGAATATAGTATATACCTGTATGTCATCTCCTCCTATATATAGTATATACCTGTGTGTCATCTCCACCTGTATTAGACCGCGTTCAAACGTTATTTGGTCAGTATTTTTACCTCAGTATTTGTAAGCTAAATTGGCAGCCTGATACATCCCCAGCCAACAAGAAGCCCTCCCCCCTGGCAGTATGTATTAGCTCACACATACACATAATAGACAGGTCATGTGACTGACAGCTGCCGTATTTCCTATATGGTACATTTGTTGCTCTTGTAGTTTGTCTGCTTATTAATCAGATTTTTATTTTTCAAGGATAATACCAGACTTGTGTGTGTTTTAGGGCGAGTTTCATGTGTCAAGTTGTGTGTGTTGAGTTACATGTGGCGACATGCATGTAGCGACTTTTGTGAAATGAGTTTTGTGTGGCGACATGCGTGTAGCAACTTTTTGTGTCGAGTTGCATATGACAGGTTAGTGTAGCAAGTTGTGTGCAGCAAGTTTTGCGCATGGTGAGTTTTGCGCGTGGCGAGTTTTATGTGTGGTGCGTTTTGAGTATGTGCACGTTTTGTGTGAGGCAACTTTTGCATGTGTTGCACTTTTGTGCATGTGGCAATTTTTCCATGTGTGCAAGTTTTGCGTGTGGCGAGTTTTCCATGAGGTGAGTTTTGCACATGTGGCGAGTTTTGCGTGAGCCTAGTTTTGCATGTGGCGAGTTTTGCGTGTGGCGAGTTTTGCGCATGACGAGTTTTGAGCGGCGACTTTTGTGTTTCGACTTTTATGTGTCGAGGTTGGTGTATGTGTGGTGAAATGTGTGCTGAGGGTGGTATATGTGTTCAAGCACGTGGTAGTTTGTGGCGCATTTTGTGTGTGTGTTCATATCCCTGTGTGTGGTGAGTATCCCATGTCGGGGCCCCACCTTAGCAACTGTACGGTATATACTCTTTGGTGCCATCGCTCTTACTCTTTAAGTCCCCCTTGTTCACATCTGGCAGCTGTCAATTTGACACCAAGACTTTTCCTTTCACTTTTCCCCATTATGTAGATAGGGGCAAAATTGTTTAGTGAATTGGAAAGCGCGGGGTTAAAATTTCACCTCACAACATAGCCTATGACGCTCTCAGGGTCCAGACGTGTGACTGTGCAAAATTTTGTGGCTGTAGCTGCGACGCCTCCAACACTTTTCCTTTCACTTTTTCCCCATTATGTAGATAGGGGCAAAATTGTTTGGTGAATTGGAACGCGCGGGGTTGAAATTTTGCCTCACAACATAGCCTATGACAGGGGTGTCAAACTGCATTCCTCGAGGGCTGCAAACAGGTCATGTTTTCAGGATTTCCTTGTACTGCACAGGTGATAATTTAATCACCTACACACATGATTGCAGCACCTTGTGCAATGTTAAGGAAATCTTGAAAACACGCATGGTTTGCGGCCCTCGAGGAATGCAGTTTGACACCCCTGGCCTATGACGCTCTCGGGGTCCAGACGTGTGACTGTGCAAAATTTTGTGGCTGTAGCTGCGACGGTGCAGATGCCAATCCCGGACATACACATATACATACATACATACACACATACACACACATTCAGCTTTATATATTAGATGGAATGTGTTGAGAACGATGAAACCTTAAAATGATCAACGTAAATCACAACTAATATCCCACAGAGGTCTGGAGTTGGAATGATGCTCAAAATCAAAGTGGAAAATGAAGTTACAGGCTGATCCAACTTCAGTGGAAATGCCTCAAGACAAGGAAATGATGCTCAGTAGTGTGTGGCCTCCACGTGCCTGTGTGGCTTCCCTACAACACCTGGGTATGCTCCTGATGAGGCAGCGGCTGGTCTCCTGACAGATCTCCTCCCAGACCAGGACTAAAACATCCTACCAACTCCTGGACAGTCTGTGGTGCAACGTGACGTTGGTGGATGGTGCGAGACATGATGTCCCAGATGTGTTCAATCGGATTCAGATCGGGGGAACGGTCGGGCCAGTCTATAGCTTCAATGCCTTCATCTTGCAGGAACTGCTGATACACTCCATCCATATGAGGTCTGGTACTGTCCTGCATTAGGATTAACCCAGGGGCAACCACACCAGCATACTGTATGGTCTCACAAGGGGTCTGAGGATCTCATCTCGGTACCTATTGGCAGTCAGCCTACCTCTGGCGAGCACATGGAGGGCTGTGCGGCCCCCTAAAGTAATGCCATCCCACACCATTACAGACCCACTGCCAAACCGGTCATGCTAAAGGATGTTGCAGGCAGATCTCTCTCCACGGCATCTCCAGACTTTGTCACGTCTGTCACATGTGCTCAGAAGAGCACAGGGCACCAGTGGCGAGTTTGCCAATCCTGGTGTTCTGTGGCAAATGCCAAGCGTCCTGCACGGTGTTGGGCTGTGAGCACAACCCCATTTGTGGACGTCGGGCACTCAGACCATCCTCATGGAGTCTGTATCTAACCGTTTGTGTGGTCACATGCACATTTGTGGCCTGCTGGAGGTCATTTTGCAGGGCTCTGGCAGCGCTCCAGTTCCTACTTGCACAAAGGCTGAGGTAGCAGTCCTGATGCTGAGTCGTTTCCCTCCTACGGCCCCCTCCACGTCTCCTGGTGTACTGGCATGTCTCCTGTTAGGGCCTCCAGCCTCTGGACACTACGCTGACAGACACAGCAAACCTTCGTGCCACAACTCACATTGATGTGCGATCCTGGATGAGCTGCACTACCTGAGCCACTTGTGTGGGTTGTAGCGTCTGTCTCATACTACCACGAGTGTGAAAGCACAACCAACATTCAAAAGTGACCAAAACATCAGGCAGAAAGCATTGGTGCTGATATGTGGACTGTGGTCCCCACCTGCTGAACCACTCCTTTATTGAGGGTGTCTTGATAATTGCCAATAACTTCCATCTGTTGTCTATTCCATTTGCACAACAGCATGTGAAATTGAATGTCAATCAGTGTTGCTTCCTAAGTGAACAGTTTGATTACACAGAAGTTTGATTTTCTTGGAGTTATATTCTGTTGTTTAAGTGTTCCCTTTATTTTTTGTGCAATATATATATATACACACACACACACATACACACACCAATCGGCTCTGTCGGCACCGCTATTCCGTCAGGAGATCAGCGGCTCATCTCCCGCAGCAGGAAGGTCAGCGGCCGACCGCCACGTTGGAGCACCCAAGTAATGGGTATTCCGATATGGCAGCCGGGATTCATATCCCCCGCCGGCCGAGCAAATGAGCGGCACGGGATTCAAATCTCCTGCCAAAGCCACGTGGCTTCGCTCATTGGCTGAGCCGCCCTCTGGCTGAGGTTTGGCGGGGGATTCAAAGTGTGTGTGCGTGCGTGATCAGCAACAAGGGCTGAAGGGCACCGCTGCTATGGATCTCCCATTACATGCTAGAAATAATGCACAAACCAACAGAGATAAAGGTAGCATGCAACCAACAGGGATCACCCCCCAAAAAATTTTGATTACAAAAATATATAAACTTTATTGTGTGACAATACAACAACACTGCAAAAGTTAAAATCATTTAAAATTGCATAATGCAAACAAAACTGTACATTATCCCACAATAGGGTCATGCCCTTGCCCCCCCCCCAAAAAAAAAAAATATCAACAAATTCCCTACGTCTAAGAACATTTAAATATTTCATCTTTGCTTGTCTTCTGGATTAATACTGGTACTATATAAGATCCTGCTGTCTAAATAATGCAGCTAAGCATTTGTAAAGGGCACTGCACCATAATACAAAAAGATATTAAAGCATGTGGTATGGACATGTTTCCATTTAGGGACCAAGATAGGCTTTTGTCATAATAATAGGATGATCCCCTAAATAGGGAGGCAAAAAGAGCCTATACAACCTGCGCCTGTGGATGCAAACTGCACAGAGCAATGCCCGAATGAAACACCAGTATGGCAAGAGAAGAGAGGAGTGGAGGAGGCAAGGGCAGGATCTTATTTCATCTTTGCATGTCTTCTGGATTAATACTGGTACTATATGTTTGCATTTGTTGTTACTTGGGGGGGGGGGTGGCAAGGGCATGACCCTATTGTGGGTCAATGTACAGTTTTGTTTGCATTATACAATTTTAAATTATTTTAACTTTTGCAGTGTTGTTGTATTGTCACTAAATAAAGTTTACATATTTTTGTAATAAAAACATTTTTGGGGGGTGAGCCCTGTTGGTTGAATGCTACCTTTTTCTCTGTTAATTCAGGCATCGTTCGATGGGACTACAAGTCCAATCTGGCTATGTCTGCTACAGTGATTAACACATTAGGCAATATTGGGATAGTAGTAGTCCCATCATCCGGCATATATATAAGCATAAAGCATACAACACACAACATACAGTACATACAACATTCAACATAGAGTACATATCACATGCAATACATACAACATACAGTACATACAACACATAAAATATGCAACATACAGCACATATACACAACACATACAGTACATACAACATAGAGCACATACTCACTAATCACCTTGATGCCAAAGCCATTGATCACCTGTAAAAAATTTTAAAATAATAAACCAACAATATACTCCCTAATCCGCAGTAATCCAATTAATATGAGTGTCCCACAACGATCTCTCATGGAGCGCTGCCGCATCAGCTGATGCGACCGCTCTCCAGGGGCTCCGGTGATACAATGACGGAAGGTATCCTTCTGCACTGTATCCCTCCGCTGCTGTGAGAAATAGTTCCTACTCACTTGCGGCGCTGCTGTGTAGGAAAATTCCAACGCAGCTTTGCCATGAAGTGAGAACCTGAACTCAGGTAACCTTTTCAGTGATGCACTGCAGGAGCCATTGTCTCCTGTCAGTGTGTCACTAGAGGACCTACAGAGCAGTGACATCAGGAGATGTCACTGTTCTATAGGGCAGATTGTCGTGGGACATTTGTTACTAATTGGAATATGTCAGACAGGGAGTATACGGTTGATTGGTCTGCGTAGCCTTTCTGGCTATAAAAAAATAGGGGGACTCCATGTCATTTTTTTTTTTTTTTGGGGGGGGGGTCAGCTGCGGGCTAATATTCATAGCCTGGGAAGGAGCCATGGGTATAACCCCCTTCCCAGGCCACAAATATTGGCCCCCAGCCATCGGCTTTCGCCCTCTGGCACAGAAAATTTTGCGGGAGTCCACGCCATTTTTTTCCCATTTTTTTTTTAATTAAACATGTTCATTAATAAACATTGGCCTTGCTATTATATATCTATGGATAGATGTAGATAGATAGAAGGAATGAGATACATAGATATATCTATTCATATATCAATCTATAGATATATCTATGGATAGATGTAGATAGATATGTGGATAGATATATCTATGTATCTATAGATATATCTATCTATCCATGTATCTATCTACATCTATCCATAGATATATCTATAGATGGATATATGAATAGATATATCTATGTATCTCATTCCTTCTATCTATCTATCTATCTATCTATCCCATATCTATCTCTATCTATGCCAGTGTCGTACTGGGGAGCCAAGGGCCCACCAGTAACATTGACATCGGGGCCCACTTTTCACCTGCATGCAAATATTACACTACCCTCATTTTCAAATTTACCTATATCTCTATATAATAATAAACTGGGTAGTGTGGTTAATGAATGATGAAATGCTGCATTATTTCTGTACAGAGTGAATCCTGTGAATTATGCCAAGTACTGCCCATGCAGTGGGGTTCGAGGCCCAGATGTGCACAGGGGCCCACCGGGTGATTCCCCTGTAACCCTGTGGGCCAGTCCGAGCCTGTATCTATCTATCTAACTATCCCACATCTATCTATCTATCTATCTATCTATCTATCTATCTATCTATCTATCTATAGATAGAAATGATAGGTAGGATAGATAGAAGGAATGAGATGGATAGATAGATAGATAGATAGATAGATAGATAGATAGATAGATAGATAGATAGATAGATAGATAATAGATAGATCTATACGTAGATCGATAGATCTTATCTATCTATCTATAGATCTCTCTATCCATCTCATTCCTTTTATCTATATTTATTTCTATCTATTATCTATCTATATTTATTTCTATCTATTATCTGTCTATATTTATTTCTATCTACTGTCTGTCTGTCTAAAGGAGTGTGGGTTGGACAAATGTAAAAGAGGAGGTTGGACAAGAAATGACATCACAAATCTTTTTTTTTGTTAAATAATACATCTTTATTTAGCTTTCAAAAACGCATACAAAAGCACATTAAAAAAACGCATCAAACCGCGCAAAAAACGCATAAAAAATGCACCTGTGTTTTCTGCCAAGAGATGCGGATTCAGTGCGGAAAATTCCGCAGGCAAATCTACAAAGTGTGCACATACCCTGAATCCCGCTCTGCTCAAAGCTGCGCTGCACCACTCATTGGCTGAGCTGCCACCGGCTGAGCCAATGAGCGGCGAAGGATTCAAATCCCCCGCCAAAGCCGTGCGGCAAAGCTCATTGGCTGAGCCACCCGCCGGCTGAGCCAATGAGCAGCGGGGGATTCAAATCCCCCGCTATGCCGGCTGAGCCAATGAGCGGTGCCGTGCGGGAATTGAATCCCCCACCGAAGCTGGGCGGCCGCGTGGCTTTGGCGGGGGATTCAAATCCCGCGCGGCACTGCTCATTGGCTCAGCCGGCGGGGCGGGAGATTTGAAACCCGCGCCGCTCATTGGCTGAGCCACCCTTGGCCGCCCAGCTTTGGTGGGGGATTCAATTCCCGCACGGCGCCCGCCGGCTAACCCAATGAGCGGTGCCGTGCAGGATTCAAATCCCCCACCAAGGCGCCCAGCACCGCTCATTGGCTAAGCGGTGCCGTGCAGCTTTGGCAGGGGATTTGAATCCCACGCCGCTTATTGGATTGGCTCAGCCGCCGGCGTGCCGCATGGGATTTGAATACCCCGCCAAGGCTGGCGACCAATCAGCTGCTAGCGGTATTGGTGCCAGATTTTAATACCGCTAGCAGCTGAAGTGATTGGTAACCCGCCGCCGGGTTGCCGACGCGGGAGATTTAAACATGGCTGTGTTTAAAATCTCCTGCGGTCACATCGTCGAGAGATCAGCGGCACCACATTGTGAACATGGCTCAAGAAACACAACACCAGATACCAAAATACAGCACACAACAAGGAAGAGACAGTGCACAGGTGTAAAAGAAGTCAAATGATGCAACAAATACAATACACAAATGCGGAAGAATGACATTGAACAGGTATGTTGGAAAGCGCAAATGTAGTGACACATGTCCACTGCTCCTTTTAGCATCACTAAGGATATACAGATGTTCATTTCACCGCACTCCCGATGCAATAGCATTGGGCCCATTTCTAGTATAATATATATATATATACTAGCTGAAGAGCCCGGCGTTGCCTGGGCATAGTAAATATCTGTGTTTAGTTATAGCACCTCACTTCTCTTATTTTCCCATCACGCCTCTCATTTTCCCCATCACATCTTTCATTTTCCCCCTCACATCTCTCATTTTCTCCCTCACACCTCTCATTCCCCCTAACAATTGTCATTTCGACCTCACATCTGTCATTTTCCGATCACTCCACTATTTTCCCTCAGTCCTCTCATTTTGCACTCACACCTTTTCATTTTCACCTCACACCTCTCATTTTCACCTAGGTATATACATCCCTTATATATAGTATACACCTGTATGTCATCTCCTGTATATAGTATATACCTGTATGTCATCTCCCCTGTATATAGTATATACCTGCTGTGTGTCATCTCCACTGTACATAGTATATACAGGTATGTCATCTCCTCCTATATCTAGTACATACCTGTATGTCATCTCCTCCTGTATATAGTATAAACCTGTGTGTCATCTCCCCTGTATATAGTATATATCTGTGTGTCATCTCCTCCTGTATATAGTATATACCTGTATGTCATCTCCTCCTATATATAGCATATACCTGTATGTCATCTCCTCCTGTATATAGTATATACCTGTAGGTCATCTGCTCCTGTATATAGTATATACCTGTATGTCATCTCCTCTTGTATATAGTATATACCTGTATGTCATCTCCTCCTGTATATAGTATGTACCTGTATGTCATCTCCTCCTCTTTATAGTATATACCTGTGTGTCATCTCTCCTGTATATAGTATATACCTGTGTGTTATCTCCCCTGTACATAGTATATATCTGTATGTCATCTCCTCCTGTATTAGACCTCGTTCACACGTTATTTGGTTAGTATTTTTACCTCAGTATTTGTAAGCTAAATTGGCAGCCTGATAAATCCCCAGCCAACAGGAAGCCCTTCCCCTGGCAGTATATATTAGCTCACACATACACATAATAGACAGGTCATGTGACTGACAACTGGCGTATTTCCTATATGGTACATTTGTTGCTCTTGTAGTTTGTCTGCTTATTAATCAGATTTTTATTTTTAAAGGATAATACCAGACTTGTGTGTGTTTTAGTGCGAGTTTCGTTTGTCAAGTTGTGTGTATTGAGTTGCATGTGGCGACATGCATGTGGTGACTTTTGTGAGATGAGTTTTGTGTGGCAACATGCGTGTAGCAACTTTTTGTGTGTCGAGTTGCATGTGACAGGTTAGTGTAGCAAGTTGTGTGCAGCAAGTTTTGTGCATGGCGAGTTTTGCACGTGGCGAGTTTTATGTGTGGTGCCTTTTGAGTATATGCAAGTTTTGTTTGAGGCAACTTTTGCATGTGTTGCAACTTTTGTGCATGTGGCAATTTTTCCGTGGGTGCAAGTTTTGCGTGAGCCTAGTTTTGCATGTGGCGAGTTTTGCGCGTGGCGAGTTTTGAGCGGCGACTTTTGTGTTTCGACTTTTATGTGGCGAGGTTGGTGTATGTGTGGTGAAATGTGTGCTGAGGGTGGTATATGTGTTCAAGCACGTGGTAGTGTGTGGCGCATTTTGTGTGTGTGTTCATATCCCCGTATGTGGTGAGTATCCCATGTCGGGGCCCCACCTTAGCAACTGTACGGTATATACTCTTTGGCACCATTGCTCTCACTCTTTAAGTCCCCCTTGTTCACATCTGGCAGCTGTCAATTTGCCTCCAACACTTTTCATTTCACTTGTTCCCCATTATGTAGATAGGGGCAAAATTATTTGGTGAATTGGAAAGCGCGGGGTTAAAATTTCACCTCACAACATAGCCTATGACGCTCTCAGGGTCCGGACGTGTGACTGTGCAAAATTTTGTGGCTGTAGCTGCGACGTCTCCAACACTTTTCCTTTCACTTTTTCCCCATTATGTAAATAGGGGCAAAATTGTTTAGTGAATTGGAAAGCGCGGGGTTAAAATTTCACCTCACAACATAGCCTATGACGCTCTCGGGGTCCAGACGTGTGACTGTGCAAAATTTTGTGGCTGTAGCTGCGACGGTTCAGATGCCAATCCCGGACATACACACACACATACACACATACACACATTCAGCTTTATATATTAGATATATACAGTATATATCTATATATATAATTGTCTAAGGGTTTTTCCGTCTGTCTGTCTGTCTGTCTTTCTGTCTGTCTGTCTGTCTGTCTAGGAAATCGCACGTCTCTGATTGGTCGAGGCTGCCAGGCCTCGACCAATCAGCGACGGGCACAGTATCGACGTAGAAATCCCGTGCATCTGATTGGTTGAGGCCGCCAGGCCTCGACCAATCAGCGACGGGCACAGCGACGAAGATGTCATAATGGTTGCCATGGCGACGATGATGTCATAAAGGTTGCCTCGACCAATCGGCGACGGGCACAGTCTGCCGCGAATTCTGGAATCATCATTGTCCATATACTACGGGGACATGCATATTCTAGAATACCCGATGCGCTAGAATCGGGCCACAATCTAGTATATATATATATATATATATATATATACACACACACATACATGTGTATATATTTATTATGTATATTGCCATCCCTTATTATACAGTGCCTCTCCTGTTATGTACAGCACCGTCCCTTACATATTGGATTATATAGAGCCCTGTTTTTTCATTACATACTGTCCTCTCTTGTTAGCTGTATAATGCAATGATGGCTGATGGAGCATGGGAAAGCTTCTTTTGTAATGGAGGACCTGATGGACTGGTCGTCTGGTCACCAGCTCCTCCATCAGCAGTCATTTTATATCTAAAAAGAGAGGGGACTATGTAATAAAAGAGGGCACTGTGAATAACAAAATTAACAAGAATACACTATGTAAGAGACAGCACTGTACATAACAGCAGAGGAAGCTATATAATAAGGGACGGCACCTATGTAACTAGAGAGAATGGTCCGTAATAAGGGACGATGTTATACATAATAAAACAGGAAACCATGTAACTAAGGATGGTGTTATACAGAATTAGTGAGTACACTATATACTAATGGACTGTGCTATATATAATAAATGAGTACACTATACACTAAGGGACTGTGTTATACATAATAAGCACGTACACTCTATAGTAGGGGACTGTGTTAAACATAATAAGAGATAATGTCTTCTTCCACCTCCCCCTGTTCCTAAGTCCCTTATAAGTCTCCCTTCCTCCCATCCCAATCCCCAACACCCCTCATTGTCCTCCCCCCGCATCCCATTATTGTCGTTTACCCCACCCCATCATTGCCCTCTTCACCACCTCCATCATTGCATTCTCCACCACCACTATCATTGTTTTCTCCTCCACCACCCCTGCACTGCAAGTTCTGTACATACATAAAACAAAGTTTCCATATTTGGACTCGCCCAGGTTCCTGAGATGGGGGGGGGAAGGATGAACAGTTGAGGTGCATCCATCGTCAGGCGTGCAGAGGAGCAGGTCCCTGGCTCAGATGGTGAGTAGAGCAGAAAGGGGGATATACAGCACTGGGGGGGGGGCAGGCGGCATCGCTGGGAAGGCACATAGATCAACGGTTGATGCACTTAGATCACTGGGGGGACAGATCACTGGGGGGTGGCGCGAAGATCACAGGGGGGCACAGAAATCACAGGAGTGCACATAGCTGGAGGGCACAGAGATCACGGAGGGGCACTTATCTGGAGGGGACAGAGATTACAGGGGGCACAGAGATTACAGGAAGATATATAGCAGGGGCCACAGGGATCACATAAATCATAAGGAGGGCAGAAAGCTGGGAGCAACAGAGATCACAGTGGTGCATATAGCTGGTGGGCACAGAAATCATAGAAGGCATATAGATGGGGGGCACAAAGATCACAGTGGTGCATATAGCTGGTGGGCACAGAGATCAGAGGGGGCATATAGTTGGTGGGCACCAAGAGATCACAGGAGGATACATAGCAGGGGGGCACAGAGATCACAGGGGGCACAGGGATCACGGGGCAGAAAGCTGGGAGCCACAGAGATCACAGGGGTGCATATAGCTGTGGCAGAGAGATCACAGGGGGACATATAGCTGGTGGACACAGAAATCATAGGGGGCATATAGCTGCGGCAGAGAGATCACAGAAGGAACAGATCACAGGGGGACATAGCTGGGGGCACAGAAATCACAGGGGACACATAGCTGGGGAGGCACAGGGATCACAGGGGGACATATAGCTATGGGGCACAGAGATCATGGGGGCAAAAAGCTGGGGCCATAGAGATCACAGGGGGCACAGATCACATGGGGGCACATTGCTGGGAGGCACAGAGATCAGAGGGGGCATATAGTTGGGGGGCACAGAGATTATATTGGAGCACATAGCTGGGGGCACAGAGATCATAGGGGGGGGCACATAGCTGAGGGCACAGATTACCAGGCACAGAAATCACCAGCAGACGGGCACTGAGCTGCCGGCACAGAGATCTCTCTGGACTGTCTCTCTGGCAACTGTTCCTATTCTGTGACAGGAGGAAGTGAGAGCATTGCGGAATCCGGGGGCCACATGAAAAGTCACTGCGGGCAGCAAGTAGCCCACGGCCAAGAGGTTCACTACCCCTGTTTTAAAGGTCCGACAGCCCATTTTGTATTACAGAGCCGCCAGCTTACCGGGCATCTGCCTGGCTGGGCAGATTATCAATCTGGGCTTGTCAGAGGCTCTCCAAATGCGACATAACGTCCGAACTCAATTCCAGCCAATTTTGCATTGAAAAGTCAAACGGCACACCTTCCCTTCCGAGCTCTGCCATGCGCCCAAACAGTGGTTTACCTGCATATATGGGGAATAAGCACACAGGACAAATTGCACAACAACTTTTGGGGTCCAATTTTTCCTGTTACCCTTGGTAAAATGTAAAAAATTGGATCTGAAGTAAATTTTTTGTGAAACAAGTTAAATGTTCATTTTTTTAAACATTCCAAAAATAACTGTAAAGTACCTGAAGGGTTAATAAACATCTTGACTGTGGTTTTGAGCACCTTGAGTGGTGCAGTTTTTAGAATGGTGTAACTTTGGGGTATTTTCTAGCACTAAATGGTGGCCCGATTCTAAGCATCCGGTATTCTAGAATATGTATGCATGTATGTATGTATGTATATAGCAGCCACATAGTATATAGCACAGGCCAAGTAGTACATAGGAGCAATGTGGTATATAGCAGAAATACTATGTGGCCTGTGCTATATACTGTGTGGCTGCTATATACATACATACATACATATTGTAGAATACCTGATGCGTTAATACAGGCCACGCAATATATAACCGTGGCCACGCAGTCTATAACACAGACCAAACAGTATATAACACAGCCCACGTACTATATAACACAGCCCACGCAGCATATAGCAGCCACGCAGTATATAACACAGGCGACGTAGTATATAACACTGGCCACGTAATATATAACTCAGCCCACGCAGTACATGACACAGCCCACATAGTATCTAACACTGGCCACGTAGTATATAGCAGCCACGCGGTATATAACACAGCCCACGTAGTATACAGCAATGTGGGCATCATATCCCTGTTAAAAAAATAAAATAAAAAAATAGTTATATACTCACCCGCTGGTATCCAGCGAAGCTCTGGCGATGCGCGCGCGGCTGCCGCCATCTTCCGTTCCCAGGATGCATTGCGAAATTACCCAGATGACTTAGCGGTCTCGCAAGACCGCTAAGTTTTCTGGGTAATTTCGCAATGCATCTCTGGGAATGGAAGCTGGCGACAGCCGCACGCGCCTGGGCGGACTACGGAAGGTGAGAATAGCAGTTTTTTTTTTTTATTATTATTATTTTTAACATTACATCTTTTTACTATTGATGCTGCATAGGCAGCATCAATAGTAAAAAGTTGGTGACACACAATAGCAGCGTTAACGGAGTGCGTTACCCGCGGCATAACGCGGTCCGTTACTGCTGGCATTAACCCTGTGTGAGCAATGACTGGAGGGGAGTATGTGGGCGCCGGGCACTGACTGCAGGGGAGTAGGGAGGGACTAATCGGACTGTGCCCGTCGTTGATTGGTCACGGCAGCCATGACAGGATGCTGGCGAGACCAATAAGTGACGCAGGATTTCCATTACGGAAGTTGCAGACAGAAAGACGGAAGTACCCCTTAAACCAGAGGTCCCCAACGTTTCTGATCTTGAGAGCCACATTCAACTCTGAGAGAGGGTCACGAGCCACATCCAGCATTGAGAGAGGGTCACGAGCCACATTCAGCTCACGGCCCCCTCACAATAGTGGCAACCAAAGCCCCCATTACGGACATAATGGTAACCAAAGCTTTTCCACAAAAATCACCCCAAAGCATTATATTAAGAACCAGGGGTTCCCCCAGTACCCCCCATTCAGTATTCTACTATAAAGCACTCGAAAGACTGTCACATCCAGCTTCAAAAACCTCAGATGGTGTCATCTTGTCTCCAGCGTACCATACTAAAATTATCTGAAAACCCCTAAGACCAGTATATGTGTATCCAGATCTGCTCTTCTGTGCAGAGAGGCTCACAAAATACACCATTTTCAGATGTGCTCTTCATACCTCTTTGCTAGACCTGGAGATAATGCATAAGCTAACAGACAGCCGCGAGCCACAATTAATGGGACCGCGAGCCACATGTGGCTCCCGAGCTACAGGTTGGGGACCCCTGCCTTAGACAATTATATATATAGATATAGACACCTCAATGTGACTTCAAATGTGATGTTGTCCCTAAAAAAAAAGGTGTTGTAAAAATGAGAAATCCCTATTTAACTTTTAACCCTGATAACTTCCTAAAAAAAATGTTGGTTCCAAAATGGTACTGACGTAAAGTAGACATGTGGTAAATGTTACTTATTAAGTATTTTGTGTGCCATATCTCTGTGATTTAAGGGCATGAAAATTCAAAATTGGAAAATTGCGAAATTTTCACCAAATTTCTTTTTTTTTTTTCTTCACAAATAAGTCATATCAAATAAATGTTACCACTAAAATGAAGTACAATATGTCACAAGAAAATATTCTCAGAATCAGCGGGATCCATTGCTGCGTTCAGAGTTATTGCCTCATAAAAGGACAGTGGTCAGAATTGTAAAAATTGGCCCGGTCAATAACGTGCAAACCACTCTTGGGGGTAAAGAGGTTAAAATTAACAGTTGCTGTTTGGCTACAACCTATGTACGTTCGTTCTGTTAATGCACCTACATAGGCTGGTGACAATGTGTGGGTAAGTTTGTGTGTGTTTGTGTTTTCTTACCGCCTTAGTAATGAAGGTATCGGGCTGACACCTTTTCATTACTAAGCCTAGAGCTACTTGACAATGACAGCGGTTGCCCTAATCCCATTACCCTGATACCACACTGCATCAGCATGAAAAAGGTGGTGTTGAGCCAAGAAATCACATTACAAAACTTTTTCCTTTTTTTTTAAATATCTTTAACTCAGAAAGCCTTCATGGCAGTACATAAACGAATACAAAAACGTACCAAATCGCAGCAAAAACGCAGCGTTTTTCCTGCCGAGACATGCAGAAACTTTGCAGAAATGTCTGCAAGCATCATTCAACGTGCGCACATAGCCTAATACTGGCGTTAAAATGGGTGATAGAAACTTATGGATCACTCTAGGGTATCATACCGCTGCTGCCGCCTCCCCTGCCCTGTCATACTTACCTGTCTTCGGCGTCCCGGCGCGCCTCTCCTTCTGCAGCGTCCTTCCCTCCGCGCTCGCTCCCGGCCTCTGCTTCCCATGCGCGCGCATACCAGGTTCAGTGCTGCGCGCGCTTCTGTCGGAACTCCTCTTCGTCTCCTCTTTGGTCCTAGAGGACTAGGACCCGGAAGTTGGCGCTCCTTATTGTCCTCTCTATGGTTCTGGAGGACTGGTACCCGGAAGTGCTCCGCTGCCTAGGTATTTAAAATGCTTCCTGCCATCCCTCTGTGCCTGGTTATCATTTGTTCCTTCATGTGCTCCTGGCCTCCCCTGGTCTCTATGAGTTCGTCTCCCTCTGACTTAGGGTTAAACCTGTCTTTCCAGTACCTTGCCAGCCTCTGCGTTCCCTCAGTGCCTCCGTCAGTCCCTGCACTACTGCAGTTCACCCGTCAGTCCCTGTGTCCCTGCAATTGCTCCGTCAGTCCCTGTTCTGCTGCAGTACACCCGTCAGTCCCTGTGTCTCTGCTATACCTCCGTTGGTCCCTGTATCACTGCTTTACCTCCGTCAGTCCCTGTGTCACTGTTTTACCTCTGTCTGCCCCTGTCTCTCTGCATTGCTTCGGCACGGTCTGTGTTTCTGCAGTGTTCCCGTTATACCCACCAGTTTTGTCTCTCTGCAGTACTCTCCTGTGGTCCAAAAAACCTCCGCCTCTTCTTGGTCTTCTCCCGTCCTGGTCCTCCAGCTGCCGTGGCAATAGTCCCTCACGGGCCTGCCCCTAACTCTCCTTGTATAGGGGAAGGTCTATCTGGTCAGCTTGTCCGTGGGGGGTTCGTCGTCGCGGTCTAGAGGGTCCACTTCCCATTTTCCCTCTTAGAATCGTCACAGTATAACCAGGCCATGGACCCCGCTGGTGTCTCCGCCACTCAAAAGGAGTTACGTTTTTTGCGGGAGAACCATACTAGAATCATGTCTTTTCTCAAGAACATGGAGTCTCGTCTCGCGGCGTTACAGTCTACCGACCCAGGTAACACTACTCAATTGGTGGCTCTTCATCAAGAGTTAAGTCAACAACTGGACACTCAGTCCCATATTTTGAATTTTATAGCCTATGTCGATAATCGGCTTCTCTCCCTTCAGACTGCCGCTTCTGCTCCTGCTCAGGCGTCCGCTCCACAGCCCTCGCCCCGTCTTGCCAGGCCACCTCGGTATACTGGAGATCCTAAATTATGTCGTCGGTTTCTCAACCAGTGTCAATTACTCTTTGAATTATCCCCGCTTCTGTACCCAACTGACCGAGCTAAGGTGGCTTTTGTGGTGTTCCATTTGGAGGGCGAAGCTTTGGCTTGGGTAAACCCTCTTTGGGAGCGAAATGATCCTGTCATTTCTCTACTTGCTCTCTTTTTAGACACCTTTCGCAAGGTGTTTGATGAACCTGGTCGTCTGGTGTCGACTACTGAGTCCCTTTTCAACCTTAGTCAGGGGACCCTTTCTGTAGCTCAATATGCCATCCGTCTCCATTTTGGCAAGGTTTGTCTTCTCCTATTAAGGATGAGCTGGTAGGACGGGATACTCCTTCTGCTTTAGATGACCTTATCTCTTTGGCGACTCGCATTGATTTGTGGTTCCAAGAGCGTTCTCGAGAGGTTGTCAGAGAGAGGAGACCTCCTCGTTTATCCTCCGTCACACATGGTACTTCTTTTTCCCAAACCACTGCAGCTTCTTCCTCTTCTTCCTATGAGCCTATGCAGGTTGATCGCCTCAAGCCCGCCGAACAATGCCGAAAGGAGAAACTTTCACAGGGCTTATGCTTTTATTGTGGCAGTGCTTCTCATCTTCTGCGTTCCTGTCCCCGGAAGTCGGGAAACGCCTCCGCCTAGGTCAGGTAAGAGAGGCCTCCCTAGGTAGCTATGATTCCTCTCCACATTTGATTTTGTCTGTCATTTTACACATGGGTTCCAGTCGCTTCTCTCTTGAGGCTTATGTAGATTCTGGTGCTGCTGGGAATTTTGTTCAACTTGAGCTGGTTGAGAAGCTTGGGATTCCTGTCAGATCCTTGGAGGTTCCTAGACAAATGGCTTCTGTCGATGGTCAGCCTTTGCGGGAGGTCGTTTCTTCTGTCACCGAGGAGATTGAGATACAAATTGGAGCTCTACATCGAGAAAAGTTGGCATTTTATGTTTTACCGTCTTTATCCCATGCTTTTCTTTAAGGACTCCCCTGGCTAAAAAATCATGAACCTACTCTGAATTGGCGTACTGGGGACGTCCTATCCTGGGGACAGTTTTGTCAAAACAGATGCCTGCTTCCCGTCAAGCCTGCTAGTCTTTCTCCCTCAGCTCCAGAACTAGCGAATCCACCTGCGGCTTATCACTCTTTTTCAGACGTTTTCAACAAAAAGGAAGCAGAAGTCTTACCTCGCATCGCTCATACGACTGTCCGATAGATCTTGTATCCGGCTCTACTCCTCCTAGAGGTTGTATTTTTCCTCTGTCACCCTCCGAGACTCAAGCCATGTCTGAATACGTTCAAGAAAATCTGGCCAGAGGCTTTATACGGAAGTCCTCCTCTCCTGCAGGCGCTGTTTTTGTCTTCGTCAAGAAGAAGGACGGTTCCCTTCGTCCCTGCATTGATTACGGGTGAAGTGCATCCCTAGAGGTTTATGGGTTTCTCTGCACCCCACACTATTCAAAGAGTCACCTGATTTTTGTGCCAAATTTGAGCACATCCTTAACAAGTGTTCTCTGGATTTAATCGAACATCTCCAACGGGCTATCACCATTAACTCTGAAAAAATCAAAACTATTGAAGCCTAGCTATCCACAACGGGCACACCAGATGAACTAAACTCCCTCAAGGTTGAAATCCAGGAACGCATCAACCGTCACAAAAGAGACATTGAGATAAGGAAACGCAACAAGTTTGCAAGGGACGCAGAAGATTATAAAAACAACAGGGTGTATAGATGACAGGACAGCTCTCAGCGTTCAAATGCACGTATAAACCATCTTTCTTCCTCAGATCTCTCTACCTCAGGGTGGGATCACGAACAAGGACCATCTTCCTCAGTTCCACTCCCTCCTTTTTTAGGACAATGCCAATACCCCAGAAGAAAACAAGACGGGGACAGAAATGTAAGAAGAAACCAGGACTCAACACGATCCACCACATCGATGGTATGGGAAACCTGGTGATTAATATATCATCTAGAACTCTTAACGTTGCTGAACATTCCCTATTACAGAAGGGTCTCTCCTTTTGTCCGTCATATTGTTGTCGCACATTCGACCTGGACATGGACCTGCAACGCTTTTTCCGCCTGATTCGGTTGAAGGCACACTTCTCTACCACACCTCTTGCTAGTGACACCAATACTGCATCAATTATTCCCAGACTACTGTCTTCCACTAGTTTGGGACTACGCACAATGAGTCACTTCAGACCCCACACTCCTCCCATCCAGTGGAAACTTTTATTAATTTTGTACAAGATTAATTTTTGTCTCTCAAAAATGACATTGAAAAGGGTACCCTCTTCTATCCCCCTAATCTTACCACAGAGGAAAGACACTCCCTTAGAAATCTACAGGAGGATGACACAATTATAATAAAACCGGCTAATAAGGGTGGGGCATTGGTGATTATGGACAAAACAATGTATTTAGCAGAAATTGCATGACAATTGAGTGATGTTTCCATCTATCAGGTGCTTGATAGAGACCCTTCTTACACTGTGCGTCATGAGATTGAGGTTATACTCAATAAATACATGCTTCTGGGGATACTGGATCAAAAAACTTGTAACTATCTCACAAATCCCAACCCAATTACTCCAGTTTTTTATACATTACCCAAGATTCACAAGAACCTTGAGAATCCACCGGGGAGGCCCATTGTAGCCTCCACTGACTCACTACTATCTCCGATTTCCAAGTATCTGGAGAAAATCAACACTCCATTGATACAACAATCTAAATCATTTCTGTTGGACACCAGTTCTTTTCTCCAACTTATCCATGATACCAATCACATACCTGTTGATGCTCTCTTAGTGACCCTGGACGTCAGGGATTTGTACACCTCTATTCCCCATGTCGAGGGTATCAATTCTGTACGCCACTTCCCTCGCTCAACTTACAGGCTCCCGCAGCCTCTACATGCTTGATGGTCACTTGTGGTCACCGCCCCACACCAACAGCATTGGCTATAAGCCAGAGTGGATACTTCCATACACTGCGGTACAGTGTGGCGGCCTCCCTCTTCCCTTATCCTTTTTCTACACGATTCGTGTAATACTTCACCTATTAAACTCCACTACATTTGCTAGGAATAGCACGTGACTGATGAAAGTCCACATGGACTGAAACGTTTCAAGTGCTACAAATAAATGCACTATTGGATACTTAAGTTGAGTGCTAGACTTTATTTGATATAGATTCGATGGTTTGGGAACCTCGTCATTAGTACCACTTTGTAGCTGTGCACACGGTGTTTATCCTCGTAGTTGTGGACCGTTTTTCTAAAATGGCACATTTCATTGCTCTTCCTGGTCTGCCTTCGGCTCCTGAATTGGCGAAGAATTTTGTTCAACATATTTTTCGCATTCATGGTCTTCCACAGCACATTGTTTCTGACAGGGGAGTTCAGTTCACCGCTTGATTCTGGAGATCTCTCTGCAAGTCATTGAACATTTCGCTTGATTTCTCTTCGGCCTATCATCCACAGTCCAACGGCCAAGTAGAGCATACCAATCAGATCCTGGTTTCTTATCTCCGGCATTTCTCCAACGCTCATCAGAATGATTGGTCTTACTTACTACCATGGGCCGAGTTTTCTTATAATAACCACACCAGCGAAGCCTCTACCAAATCTCCATTTTTTGTCGTCTACAGAAAACATCCTGGTCTTCCTCTACCGGATCCTCCTGTCTCTTCTGTGCCGGCAGCAGATCTTCTTTCTAGAGAATTCTCCAGGGTCTGGCAGGAGACCAAGTCGGCTCTCGAACTAGCTCAGCAAAGGATGAAGAGGCATGCAGACAAAAGGCGTCTCGATTCCCCTGTATTCCATCCTGGGGATAAGGTCTGGCTTTCTTCTAGATTTATTCGCCTTAAAATCCCTTCACATAAACTGGGTCCCAGTTATATTGGTCCTTTCGAGGTTTTGGCACGTATTAACAACGTTTCTTACAAACTTAAGTTACCTGCCTCTCTTCGTATCCCTAATTCCTTTCATGTATCTCTCCTTAAGCCTGTAGTTTTTAATCGGTTTCATTCCTCGACTCTTTCTCCACCTTCACCAGTTTCCGCAGACAATGTTTTTGAGGTTAAGGACATCTTGGCCATGAAAAAAATTAGAGGTAGAACTTTGTTTTTAGTCGACTGGAAGAGTTTCGGTCCTGAGGAGAGATCCTGGGAGCTTCGAGAGAATATTCAGGCTCCTCGAATTTTAGCTAAGTTTCTTTCTGGCCTAAAGAGGAAGGAGGGGTGTAAAGACGGGGGTACTATCATACCGCTGCTGCTGCCTCCCCTGCCCTGTCATACTTACCCGTCTTCGGCATCCCGGCGCGCCTCTCCTTCTGCAGCGTCCTTCCCTCCGCGCTCACTCCTGGCCTCTGCTTCCCATGCGCGCGCGCATACCAGGTTCAGTGCTGTGCGCGCGCTTCTGTCGGCGCTCCTCTTCGTCTCCTCTTTTGTCCTGGAGGACTAGGACCCGGAAGTCGGCGCTCCTTATTGTCCTCTCTATGGTTCTGGAGGACTGGTACCCGGAAGTGCTCCGATGCCTAGGTATTTAAAATGCTTCCTGCCGTCCCTCTGTGCCTGGTTATCATTAGTTCCTTCATGTGCTCCTGGCCTCCCCTGGTCTCTGTGAGTTCGTCTCCCTCTGACTAAGGGTTTATCCTGTCTTTCCAGTACCTTGCCAGCCTCTGCGTTCCCTCAGTGCCTCCGTCAGTCCATGCACTGCTGCAGTTCACCCGTCAGTCCCTGTGTCCCTGCAATTCCTCCGTCAGTCCCTGTTCTGCTGCAGTACACCCGTCAGTCCCTGCTATACCTCCGTCAGTCCCTGTGTCACTGCTTTACCTCCGTCAGTCCCTGTGTCACTGCTTTACCTCTGTCTGTCCCTGTCTCTCTGCATTGCTTTGGCATGGTCTGTGTTTCTGCAGTGTTCCCGTTATACTCACCAGTTCTGTCTCTCTGCAGTACTCTCCTGTGGTCCTACTATCTCTGCCTCTTCTTGGTCTTCTCCCATCCTGGTCCTCCAGCTGCCGTGGCGATAGTCCCTCACGGGCCTGCCCCTAACTCTCCCTGTATAGGGGGAGGTCTATCTGGTCAGCTCATCCGTGGGGGGTTCGTTGTTGCGGTCTAGAGGGTCCACTTCCCGTTTTCCCTCTTAGAATCGTCACATAGAGTAGAACGTGGGAAAGCAGGGATTACCTGAGGATGCTGTGTGGCCGCACGGACCTCCATACAGCATCCTCACATAATCCCTGCTTCTTCACATTCTACCCTAGAGTGATCAATAAGTTTCTATCAGCCATTTTATCGCCAGTATTAGTGTTGGCAGTAAGTATTTTAATCCTTCCCTATCTCTCCATGTCAAAACTCATTACTCTGAACACCTAACCAGCACAAATTATTTTACTAATTTGTCCCTTTCTATCTATATGGTTTATATCCTAATTTGCAACAGGTTTCCCTATGTGAATATACAAGTGCCGCTATATATAAATTTCTACCTCTAGAAATGATATAAATCGTCCGGTAATTGTACCGGCCTGCAGAATAAATCAGTATTATCGCTTTTACCGCATAGTAAACAGCACACAAATAAATAATAACAATAATTGAATTGCTGTTTTTCTTCTTTCTGTGTCTAAGGAATCTGAATATAAAGCGATCAAAAAACATCATGTGTCCTAAAATGGTACAAAAAAAATCTGTAACTCGTCACAAGAAAAATAAGCCCTCATTTATTCTACCTCCTAAAGATCAGAATAAGGCCGGGGTCCCATTAGTCTATAGCATCCGATAATTCTCTCTGTGCTCCGATCCTCTCGCATAAGAGAATGGGCAACACTGGTGATGAGGAAAAGGAGAAAGTAATTTAGTCATTTTCTCTGCTGGAGGCGTCGGCAGGAATCACACTGCACTCAGGTGATATCCGAATTCAGTGCGATGTTTCACATGCACCCAGGCTCGGACTGGCCCACCGGAGAACCGGAGGATTCTCCGGTGGGCCCAGGCACTGACACCTGCTGGCATACTGGCCAGCAGCTGCCTAGGGCCCCCACTGCTCCAGGCGCCACCAGCCAGTGGCTATGGGGCCCCTGAGTCAAGGGGGCCCGCCCTGTGCCAGTAGCAGCAGCTGGAGACAGGATCCTGTCCCCGCTGCTAAAGCAAAATGAATATTCACGCTTCCCCACGCCCCTATGGGCGTGGAGAGGCATGAATACCATTTCTCTTTAATAGCGGGCAATGTTGGCTGCAGGCTGCAGCTAACAGTGCCCACATGTAAAGCCCCACCATCGCACCACACAAACACAAAGCACTGCACCACATACACACACATGCAGGCACACAGACTCACACAGAGCAGCTCACCTCTTGGTGTCCTGCTTCCTGTCTGAGACAGCCCAGCTGGATGGCTTCATCATCCAGCGTGCTGTCTCAGTCAGAAAACTTCCAGCAAGGAAGAGGCTGCTGGGATGAGCTGCAGCGGGGAAGTGAGCTATGCTGTGTGCCTGCGTGTGTGTGTGTGTGCCTGATTGCGTGTGTGTGTGCCTGTGTGTGTGTGCCTGTGTGTGAGAGTGTGTGTGCCTGCGTGTGTGTGTGATGAGCTGCTGCTGCGGTGAGGTGGGTGTGGTGGTGAAGGACAATGATATTGGTGGGGGGAGACAATGATGGAGGTGATGGGCAATGATGGTGGTGGAGGAGACAATGATGGAGGTGATGGGCAATGATGGTGGCGGGGGAGACAATGATTAAGGTGATGGGCAATGATGGTGGTGGTGGGGAGACATTAATGGAGGTGATGGGCAATGATGGAGGTGATAGGCAATGGAGGTGATAGGCAATGATGGTCGGGAGGCAATGATGGAGGTGATGGGAAATGATGGAGGTGATAGGCAATGATGGTGGGGGAGGTGTTGTGAATTCTGCTTCTGGGCTCCCTCAGGTGGTTGTAGGTGGTAATGCAGTTGTGCCTGGACTGCAGTCCTGGACAGGTGTATCTGCTAATTGCAATTCTGACTGGGGTATTTAGGTTTGCTGGACTCATTAGTTCTTGCCAGTTGTCAATGTTTCTTGTGAAGTGTTGGATCCCTGTCTGGTTTCTCCTGCTTAGCTGCCAATTCAGCAAAGATAAGTGTCTGTTTCTTTTTCCATGGCACACAAGCTGTGTGCTTGTTTTTTGATTGCATTCCTGCTCTGAGTGTATTTTTCTCTGGAGTTGCAGATATACGTTCCACGGCTTTAGTTGGATGGAGGGATTTTTTGTATAATCTGCTGTGGATATTTTTGGAAGGGTTTTAATACTGACCGCACAGAACTCTGTCCTATCCTTTCCTATTTTAGCTAGAGTGGCCTCTTGTGCTAAATCCTGTTTTTCTGCCTGTGTGCATCTTTCCTCTCCTACTCACAGCCAATATTTGTGGGGGGCTGCCTATCCTTTGGGGTTCTGCTCTGAGGCAAGATAGTATTCCTATTTCCATCTTTAGGGGTATTTAGTCCTCCGGCTTTGACGAGGTGTCTAGGTTTTGTTAGGTACATCCCACGGCTACTTCTAGTTGCGGTGTTAAGATCAGGATTTGCGGTCAGTATAGTTACCACTTACTCCAGTGTAAGTTTTCATGCTGCTCCAAGGTCACCGGATCATAACAGGGAGGCAATGATGGAGGTGATAGGCAATGATGGTGGGGAGGCAATGATGGAGGTGATGGGCAATGATGGTGGTGGGGAAGGCAATGATGGAGGTAATGGGCAATGATGGAGTTGATAGGCAATGATGGAGGTGATGGGCAATGATGGTGGTGGGGGAGGCAATGATGGAGGTGATGATGGAGGTGATGAAGGAGGTGCTGAAATGGACAATGATGGTGGGGAAGGAGGCAATGAGGGGGCTACCCCAACCCTTGCTACATAATTAACTATACATGAACTACCTTATATTATACCCTGATATTAGCGCTTTTTACCCCGCAATTGGTGGTCTTGTATCTATTTCTATGTAGCTATATAGTGGGCCCCAAGAACGATTTTCTCTGGTGGGCCCAAGGCGCTCTAGTCCGACGCTGCATGCACCTATAGACTTGTATAGGTGCATGTGGAGCGCCCCCAAGGGCTGTGGGGTACTCTGTACCGGGTCCTTCGGTTCTCAAGGGGGATGTCACGGTGGTTGAACCGGTCCGTAGCCCTCGGGAGGACCGTTAATAAAAGGGAAAGGTCTTTAAAGGGGAAATGTTCGTAACGCCACCTGTGGTATTCGGTCAGGGTGACCGACGCTGCTTAGGGGTCTGCTGGGGCGATGTTATGGCAGCTAGATGGTATATCTTCCCACAGGTGAAGTATGTCCCCAGGGCTTCCCAGTGTGTAGGTGGTGAATGGTGTAGAGGCGCAGCGAAGAACGAGGACACAAGGTTGCAGTCTCTTTACCTTTACTGAAGGCTTCAGCATCCACAGTCCAGAGCTCCAGACCACAGGGCAGACAGAGTCTGGCCGGTCTGAAGGCAAATCCAGAGTCCCCTTATCCAGGTGGAAATCAGTAGCCTTCCTCTAGCGCCTGGGTGTTGTAGTGCCTTCCTGCTAAGCTTCTCAGTAAGGTCCTCACAACTGTTGTAGATGTTATATCTCTCTCTGTCCCCCAGATGGATAGGAACAAACCCATATGACTGGTGGCCTGGGGCTTTATACAGGGACTCTAGCACGCCCCGGCCCCAACAAGTTGCCACCGTGCCTCCTGGGTATAGGTCGGGCAGGTAATATGGAATTAGTTGTCCTGCCGGTCTCTGGAGCAAGGCATGGAGACGATTGCTCCCTCGGTGTTCCGGCTACCGGATCCTGCGCCCCAGAAGGAGGCAGCCTGCGTAGGGCAGAACTCCTTCTGGTTTCCTCTCCTTTTGCTATGACTTCATTTCTCACCCTCTACAATACAATTTGCTGTTTGTGTCTCTTTGTTAGGATGCTGCCGCATTGGTAGACAGTCGCAGCTCCGTGGCCTTCTGTCTAGGCCTCTGACAGGATCCCACCCCTGTCAGGGACCAACTACCTGAGCTAAGCTCAGATAGCAGCTCACTGGGTGAAGTCCAGCAAGCTTCTGACTAACTTCCTATCCAGACCACCAGTTTTACTTAATTGTGAAGAGTGCCCTAATAAATAGGAGGATGGCTCCCCCTGGTGGACTGGAATGTGAAGTGTGTTGCATGGTTTGTGATACCTGGTAAAGTGATCTCCTTTATTGCCTTCAGACGTAACATCAGTCCCCCCTAGAGGGAAATGATATTACTGCAACGACCAGGACCCTGGGGCGCTGCACATGCGATCCAATTGCCGGGTGCAGTCAGCTGACATGTGCCCCTAACAGCCACAGGTGGAATCGCGATACCACCGGCTACTGTTAACATGTTAAGCCCTTTGAGATATGTTCCATATATATACGGTGCATGTCGTTTCTCTCCCTTTGATGTGGGCTCTGGTTATGAGTTAGCATTCTTTCCAGCACATGACAGTGTAAGGGTATGTTTCCCTGGTCAGGATTGGCTCAGTATTTGCTCAGGATTTGACGCAGGTGAAATCTGCATCAGAGGTGGCAGGCTGGTCACCTGCGTTTTTGATGCGTTTTTTACATGCGTATTTGATGCGTTTTTCCACATGCGTTTTTCATGTGTTTTTTCATTACATGCGTTTTTTGTCACTTGAAATAAAGCTAATTGAAAGTTGGCTTCTGGGAAGTAAAAAATAAGTGATTTCCTATTTGCAGATAGTGTATGTGCACAGTCTGTAAATGCTGTGGGTTGGACGCTGCATACATCTGAAGAGTCTAACCTGCAGCATCCAACCTGCAACATCCAGATGTTACAGCATAGTGGATGGGATTTCAAGAAATCCCATGTCCACTATGTGTTCAAAGTCTTTATAGACTACAGCATGTCTGTTTACGATGTGGAGACGCTCAGTCCCCGCAGCATAAATTTCCCATACACTATCATTACATGCGGTAAAACCACATCTAGTTATTAGTCACATGTGTAATAACTGCGGAAACGCAGCTTACTACGCATGTGTAGTAATTTAAATATGTTGAATCTTGTGTCACATCTGGAAGTACGTGACAGGCCGGGGTCACACTTGCGAGTGTGATGCAAGAAACTTGTGCAAGTCTCTCGCATCAACACCTGGCGCTGCCGCCGGCACTCGGACCGGCATGTGCGGCTGCATAGAAATACATGCAGCCAGGGTCGTACTGGCCCATCGGAGAACCAGAGGATTCTCCAGTGGGCCCAGTCAATGACACTTGATGTATGTGTGATAGTGGTGTTGTGTGTGTGTGTGTGTGTGTGTATTGGAGATATTGGGGATTGGCATTGATGTGGGTGATGGGGGTGGTGAGGGAGAAGGCAATGATGATGGTGGTGGGGGGAAGGCAATGATGGTGGTGGGGGAAGGCAATGTTAATGGTTGTGGAGGCAATGATGATGGTGGTGGGGAGGCAATGATGGAGGTGGTGGAATTGTCAATAATGGGGTGGTGGGGGAGACGGCAATGATGGTTGTGGTGGAAAAGGCAATGATCATGGTGGTGGGGGGAGGCAATGATGGAGGTGTTGGAATGGGTAATGATGGGGGTGGTGGGGGACAAAGCAATGATGGTTGTGGTTTAAAGGAAAAAGATGGTAGTGGTGGAAAGGACAATGGTGGTGGAGGAGGATGCAATGATGGAGGTGGTGGGTGAGAAGGCAATGATGGAGGTGGTGATGAGTACAATGATGGGATGGAGGGGGACAACAATGATGGTGGTGAAGGGGGCTACATTATACCCTATGAGGGGGCTACATTATAATTCTGTGGGGAGCTGTATTATTCTCTCAGGGGGCTACATCATACTATACGAGGAGAGCTGAATTATGCCCAATGAGGGGGCTACAGTATATTTTATGGGGGGCTGTCTTATGAGGGGGGGTTGCATTATACTCTGAGAGGGCTGCATTATATTCTTTGGAGGGGCTGCATTATACTATATGAGGGGGCTACATTATGCCATATTATGTCTCCCAAAATGTATCCTCTGCGATCCCCTGCTGTAATGTCAGTATTGTCTTTGAGGGGAGAATACGGCACAGGCAGGAGAGAGACGGGGGGGGATAGCAAATGGGGTATACAGGTCAAAGAAGAGAGCACAGATGGGAGAAGTCAGCACATGGGGTAAGAGAGAGTGGATAGGTGGATGAGCACATGGGGGAGAGATTCTCAGCACTGCAAAGCCTGCCCCAATCGTGACATTACCACCTACCCGATGCGATAGCATCGGGCCTCCATCTGGTTTACTATAAAGTTCCAGGCTCCTGACCAGATGTCATATTTTCTTGAATTCTTTTTTGGGACCTGGACCACCTCCCTGAAGCAGCTGATCCAGATCATAATGTTCATACCAGAAAGTGACTCATTACTGGTAAAAACGGTCACATTTTTATGGCATTCTAGCGGGGGATTGCTTCAATGACAAAATCCCGCCATTCAGGATGACTTCCTGCCAGCTCATAGTGAGACCAAAAGAGTTTCAAACCTTCTGGCCTCACAAACCTGACTTCGAAATAGGAGGTACCATAGGAATGGATCAAGGCATAGATGTCATGCGCATTGTAGCCATATTCAAAAGGAGCTCAACTACCTTCTCTATAGAAGGACATGCCTCATCGCCTACGCACCGAAGGCAGGCCACATTCCTATGAGTACTCCCCTGCCCCACTGTCGACAGAGACCAAACAGTCTCAGCCCCTTTCTTTCGGAAGGCTGATAGATAGTGATGGGCAAGCACTAAAATTCTTGGGTGCTCATTGCTCGACCCGAGCAATGAGCCCAAAGTAAGTCTATGGGAAAACAGAGCATTTTTGGTGCGACCCTCCCGGGGGTCTTTTTTTGGATCTAAAAACGTATGAAATTGATGGGAACAGTGCTCAAATGACATGGGAACATCATGAGGAATACCCCTGAAAGCATTTCTGACTCCCAGGTGAGCAATGTTGTCAGAATCTTACGCCACTTTTACAGGTGCACAATAAAACATACAAAAACAAACCAAAGGGGATTTTCCTGGGAAATATGTTAAGGAAAATCCTTTCCAGGGTAATGATTTGCACGTAAGATTAGGTTCAAATTTGCGGTTGAGTCCGCAATGTCCCGTCCGCAACCGCATTGCAAAACGCATGCAAGCATGATAACGCTGTATTTTTTATCCGCATCAACTTACGCATGACGGATAAAAAACGCAACGTTTGCACGCGTTTGCATGCGTTTTTGCATGCCTTCGTGTTTTTTATGCGTATTCGTTTGATAGGAAAAAAATTTTTCAAGTAGAATTTCCTTGAAACAAGCCAAGCCAAGTGGGTGTGGCTCATAGGGTTTCTCTATATAAACCCTTGTACAGATGAAATCCTCACATTTTGCTCCTGTATTCTGTGTCAAGATGGATCTTCGCATGAGAGTTTCTATCGGAATCTGGATTTGGATGTCAACTTGTTTCTTTCCTTTGCATTTGCTTGTGAGCAAGAACGGAAAAGAGAAAAACAGAGAAGATGGCATCGGCGCTTTTGGCAGCACCAGATTCTTGAACTCCGACAGAGCCGTGGAGCATACCACTCCTTAGGCCAGTCTCACACGTCCAGATAATTTTGGTACCGGAATTATCCGTGTCCGTGTGCCCGTGCGTTTATGTAGCACATCAGTGTGGCACACGTGCGGCACACATGTGCCGCCCGTGTGCCGACTGGGTACCACACGGAGCGTGCAGGAGACAGCGCTAGAGATAAGCGCTGTCCCCTGCATCTGGTGCTGAAGCTGCTATTCATATCTTCTCTCCAGCAGCGTTCGCTGGAGAGAAGATATGATCAATCCTTTTTTTTTTTTTTGTTTCTCGTATTTAAAATAAAGATCCCTGTCCCCTACCCCCTCCCACCCCCTGTGCGCCTGCCCGCTGTTATTAAAATACTCACCCGGCTCCCTCGCAGAGTCATCTACGCGCCGCACCTTCTCCTGTATGAGCGGTCACGTGGTGCCGCCGATTACAGTCATGAATATGCGGCTCCACCTCCCATAGGGGAGGAAACAAAAAAAAAAAAAGGATTTATCATATCTTCTCTCCAGCGAACGCTGCTGGAGAGAAGATATGAATGGCAGCTTCAGCACCACGTGGGGGGGAAAGCGCTTACTGTAGCGCTGTCTCCTGCATGGCACACGGACTGCACACGGACAGTCTCCGGTACGTGAGGAAACTGTCACCTCACGTACCGGAGCCACTAACGTGTGAAACTGGCCTTATACAGTGAGCTCTGTGAAAACCCAGAGAAATATTTTGAGTACACGAGGATGTGTAAAGACAGCTTTATGGAATTACTGGACCGTGTACAAGGAGCCATCAGCAGGCAGGACACCCAGCTCCGTAGAGTGATTCCTGCTGAGGAATGTCTGCTGGTGACAATAATTTACGTAATATTTAAACATTAACGCCTGTCATAATTATTATTGTTCTGCAATGTACCTAATATTTTTACCTTTTTTTTCTTTGCTAAGATACTGTCCTAAATATTATTGTTATAAAAGCCATGTTCTTTCTCTTTTTTTTTTCTTTCTTTCTCTGTTTTGCAAAACCCCTGTCATAAAAATTATTGTTCTGATTTATTTTTTTCGTTCTCTTTTTGGCAGATTCCTGGCTAGCGGAGAGAGCTTATCATCGCTCCATTTCCAGTTCCGGATAGGAATTTCCACACTCTCTGGGATTATCGCAGACACCTGCTGGGCTTTGTGGGATGTTCTCCATGTGGAATGTATCTCCCTACCCACCACGGAAATCTGGCAGCAAAGACCAATTTTTTGAAGTTTGTAATTTCCCCAGTTGTTTGGGAGCAGTGGATGGAAACCATATCAGGATTACCAAACCAGCTGGAACTGGATCCGAGTACTTTAATTATTAAAAATATTTTTCCACAATGCTCATGGCGATTGCAGCTGTGGACTGTAGGTTTGTCACCATGGACATTGGATCTTTTGGCCATGGAAAAAAACAACAAAAAAATGAATATAGAACCCTATTGTAAAATCACAGACCAGAAAAACCAGGATTCATAAAATATAACTTTTAATGATAATATTAAAGTAGAACTCTATTCATTTAAACATATAAAACAGGGATGTGCCTGTAAGGTCCTAGGAAGTAACTATACTTTGTCCTGCCTGTCAGCGGGGGTTGGCACCCTAAATGACGCTTGGCGCCCCCGCTCCTCAACGGCTCGCCCTCAGAATCCCTAGGGATCCCTACAATGCAGGAATACTGATGCGACCTAACTGTGGAGGTTGGCACCCTACTTTGAAACGGTTGGCGCCCCCACTCAACGTCGACTTACCCTAGGATCCCTAAAAAATCCCTACAATGGAGATTAAAGGATAGAATAATGTCCCAATACACCCTGACACCCACAAAAAAAAATCAGGAAAATATTAAACAAAAACCCAAAAAATAAACAAAACAAAATAATACAGTTAGGGCCAGAAATATTTGGACAGTGACACAATTTTCGCGATTTGGGCTCTGCATGCCACCACATTGGATTTGAAATGAAACCTCCACAACAGAATTCAAGTGCAGATTGTAACGTTTAATTTGAAGGGTTGAACAAAAATATCTGATAGAAAATGTAGGAATTGTACACATTTCTTTACAAACACTCCACATTTTAGGAGGTCAAAAGTAATTGGACAAATAAACATAACCCAAACAAAATATTTTTATTTTCAATATTTTGTTGCAAATCCTTTGGAGGCAATCACTGCCTTAAGTCTGGAACCCATGGACATCACCAAACGCTGGGTTTCCTCCTTCTTAATGCTTTGCCAGGCCTTTACAGCCGCAGCCTTCAGGTCTTGCTTGTTTGTGGGTCTTTCCGTCTTAAGTCTGGATTTGAGCAAGTGAAATGCATGCTCAATTGGGTTTAGATCTGGAGATTGACTTGGCCATTGCAGAATGTTCCACTTTTTGGCACTCATGAACTCCTGGGTAGCTTTGGCTGTATGCTTGGGGTCATTGTCCATCTGTACTATGAAGCGCCGTCCAATCAACTTTGCAGCATTTGGCTGAATCTGGGCTGAAAGTATATCCCGGTACACTTCAGAATTCATCCGGCTACTCTTGTCTGCTCTTATGTCATCAATAAACACAAGTGACCCAGTGCCATTGAAAGCCATGCATGCCCATGCCATCACGTTGCCTCCACCATGTTTTACAGAGGATGTGGTGTGCCTTGGATCATGTGCCGTTCCCTTTCTTCTCCAAACTTTTTTCTTCCCATCATTCTGGTACAGGTTGATCTTTGTCTCATCTGTCCATATAATACTTTTCCAGAACTGAGCTGGCTTCTTGAGGTGTTTTTCTGCAAATTTAACTCTGGCCTGTCTATTTTTGGTATTGATGAATGGTTTGCATCTAGATGTGAACCCTTTGTATTTACTGTCATGGAGTCTTCTCTTTACTGTTGACTTAGAGACAGATACACCTACTTCACTGAGAGTGTTCTGGACTTCAGTTGATGTTGTGAACGGGTTCTTCTTCACCAAATTAAGTATGCGGCGATCATCCACCACTGTTGTCATCCGTGGACGCCCAGGCCTTTTTGAGTTCCCAAGCTCACCAGTCAATTCATTTTTTCTCAGAATGTACCCAACTGTTGATTTTGCTACTCCAAGCATGTCTGCTATCTCTCTGATGGATTTTTTCTTTTTTTTCAGCCTCAGGATGTTCTGCTTCACCTCAATTGAGAGTTCCTTTGACCGCATGTTGTCTGCTCACAGCAACAGCTTCCAAATGCAAAACCACACACCTGGAATCCACCCCTGACCTTTTAACTACTTCATTGATTACAGGTTAACGAGGGAGACGCCTTCAGAGTTAATTGCAGCCCTTAGAGTCCATTGTCCAATTACTTTTGGTCCCTTGAAAAAAGAGGACGCTATGCATTACAGAGCTATGATTCCTTAACCCTTTCTCCGATTTGGATGTGGAAACTATCATATTGCAGCTGGGAGTGTGCACTTTCAGCCCATATTATATATATAATTGTATTTCTGAACATGTTTTTGTAAACAGCTAAAATAACAAAACTTGTGTCACTGTCCAAATATTTCTGGCCCTAACTGTATGTAGACGCTGTCACAAAAGTATCAGTGTATCACATATTGGGCCTCTAAAGACAGAATCAGATATGCCCAACTAATAAAGGGTACATCAGGATACAATAAGTGTCACATCATCCAAATAGGACCAACAAGGTATCCATAAAGAGGAAAAATTGGGCACATTACAACCTCGAGATCCAAAACAAAAGAACATATAGTATCCTATATTCTTTAGTAGATATTTATGATACCAAGACACAATTGTCTCTTATTTTTTAGGTTTTTGTTTAATATTTTCCCAAATGAATAGAGTTCTAGTTTAATATTATCATTAAAAGTTATATTTTATTAATCCTGTTTTTTCTGGTCTGTGATCTTTTGGCCATGGTAATGACTCCAAGACATTTAAAAACTCAGACATGGGCCAACAGTTGTATGGGAATCATTTTAATTTCCCCGTGCCACAACCTCTTCCCAACACTCAAGGCCCGCCATTTGTTGTGGTTGGGGATGAGGCCTTTCAGATGTGTGGAAACGTCCTGAAACCATACTCCAGTCGGGACTTGAACCACAAAAAGGATTTTTAATTACAGACTGACCAGGGCACGAAGAACTGTTGAGTGTGCCTTTGGTATCCTTGTCTCAAAATGGGGCATTTTAGGGACAGCCATTAATCTGAAAATTGAGACAGTCGATGAGGTGGTCAAGGCGTGTGTGGTTCTGAACAGCTATATAATGGCTAAACAGGGACCCAAAATTGAACTTGATGAACCTGTTTGTTACCTATTGCTAGATAACCATCATAACCCTCTCAGGACAACAGTTGAGGTTGCCAAAATGAGGGATACATTTGCATCCTACTTTGTTTCTGAGAGTGGACGTCTGTCCTGGCAAGATGACATGGTTTAGTGTTCTTGTAATCTTGTGTATTATGTACCTTTAATTTATTAAAATGTACTTTAATGTTTGCTGACAATAAAACATCTCTAGCTAAACACCTGTGCCCGCTATATTAGAATAATTTTTTTTTTAAGTTTAATAAGGTGATCACTGGTTCACAACAACAGTTTTCATAAAATCCACTCGCTGTATCATGGAGATTTCATGAGACAGGGATTGTATTACAACCAAATTGGGTTATGTAACCCATGCTTTACACTACACCTCTTCTCTCTGAGGTCAGTGCTTCGGTAGGTGACATTGGATTAGCTCCATTGTCTCTTCAGTCTGCATTTCTATATTTCTATATATTAATGCAAACTGAAGAGATGATGGAGCTAATCCACCTCATATCTTGACCTCAGGTTAGCATCCTCAATAATCAGAACCTCCCACTCCCGTCTCCAAGACTTTACACGTGCTGCGCCGATTCTTTGGAATGCACTACCTAGGTTAATACGATTAATCCCCAATCCCCACAGTTTTAAGCGTGCCCTAAAAACTCATTTGTTCAGACTGGCCTACCGCCTCAATGCATTAACCTAACGATCCCTGTGTGGCCTATTTATAATAAAAAAAAAAAGGTTCCTCGCATCATGTTCTCATACACTTTATGCAGTATTAGCCCTCTGTGTCTGTACTGCTACATACTTAGGCAGGTAACTGGTTCATGCAGCTTTACATGAACACCTGAGCCTTACACTATAGCTGGTCCGAATAACTAAAGCAATTGTTACCATCCACCTCTCGTGTCTCCCCTTTTCCCCATAGTTTGTAAGCTTGCGAGCAGGGCCCTCACTCCTCCTGGTATCTGTTTTGAACTGTATTTCTGTTATGCTGTAATGTCTATTGTCTGTACAAGTCCCCTCTATAATTTGTAAAGCGCTGCGGAATATGTTGGCGCTATATAAATAAAATTATTATTATTATTATTATATCTTTACTTACCTGCCTGTGTGTCAGAACTAGTGCACTCAGGATGCATACACACTGCATCCTGAGTGCACTAGCGCTGACACCTGGGCAGGTGAGCATTGTTGACCCCTGACCTTTTTTGCTGTATTAATATATATTTTTGGAGGATTTTCAGTCCTCTTTGTCTTTTTGCCACCTCATTGCTCCACTACACACACAAAGAAACAAAGCTGCTGTGTAAAGCAAATAAAAAAGAGAAGCAGTAGATTGTGTGTCATGGAGCTATGAGGTGGCAAAACCAAAGTGTGTGTATATGGCGACATGTGTGTTGATGGCGCACGATGTGTGTGGCCGGTGACGAAAGAGACAAAGATCAAGTAGTGATTGGGGAAAACAACACAAATTTATTTATTAAAAAAAAAATTAACTTTTACGAACCAATGAGGGGGAAATGTTATGGACCTGGGGGAGTGTGGAGCTGGGAGGATTGGCTACGGGTGGACGATGAAGGGGTTCCAGAGGAAGGGGTAACTAAACTTGTGGGGTCTGGGAGGTCAAGGATGGAAGTAGGTGTGGAAGCATGGGATGGGAGAGACACATTGCAAGGGAGAGAAAAACTGGACAACACAGACACATTGGGAGGTGAGGGTGGAGATAGTACAATGCTTCTGCTGCCTTTAGTCCTTTTTGCTTTCTGTCCAGTTTTATGCGACATCCTCCTTTTTTTGTGTCTCCTTAGGTGGGTGGGACTGGTGGTGTCAGCAGGGCGTGTATGAACTGGGCCCGGCCTGGTGGTGGCGGTGGACAGCCGTGCAGATTCTCCTGGTGGCCTAGTGGTGGCAGCGGTGGACAGCAGTGCAGGTTCTTCAGGCGGCCTACTGGTCATAGCCATGGGCAGCCGTGCAGGATCTTCTGGCGGCCTACTGATGGTGGCGGTGGCCAGTCGTGCAGGAGCAGGACTTGGCATGGTGGTGGTGAAGTGGATTACAGCAGCACCCGGCATGGTGGTGGCGATGTAGTGGTGTGCGGCAGTACTGGGCATGCTGGTGGCCGTACAGTAGCATGCAGCAGAACTCAGTATTGATGTTAAGTGTGTAATTGGTGGCACAGGTGGAAATACCACCTGTGCCTGGTGGAAGTACCGAGTCTGCTGCATAGCCTGAATGCAAGCAGCGTTGAAGGCCTGCATCACATTGAGCTGGAGTTCAGGCGTAAGGTGTTCCGACATGCCCTGCACTATCTTGTTAAAGAAATGGTGTGCTGGTCTCTGGAGGTCGGCTTCCAGACGGTTACGGTGTTGGTTGACATCCTGCAAGAGTGTGTTAATATGGGTCAGACCACTTTCCAGTCTGTCTCCCAGCGCCTTTAAGCCATTCTGGAAGACTGAGCTCAAGTGAATAAACTCGGGCATGAGTGACCTGTCCAAGGCCTTCTGAAGCTGGCGGGAAGAGCCCCAAAAAAAGAGACAAAGGACTGGGACAGGGGAACACCTGAAGGACCAGCTGCCTGTTCTCCAGCCTGAGGCGCCAGCCCACTTTCTGCTTCGCTGGTGGATGGCTGGGAGTGGGCCATGGCAGTTTGATGAGGGATCACTCCAGAGGACGATCCAGGTTCGGGGGTGCTGCTACAGGTTCTGTGAAAATTAAAGTAAAACACTACTACCAAAAAATAACAATTCTAAAAGCGCCAACTCCTTTGGAATAGAAAAATTATGATTAATGAATACAACATAGTGGAATACAACACAAAAATACTTACGCTCTCTGATCAAGGACAGGCCTCAGGAAAGCCAGCAGTCGGCACTTGTATTTCCCTATACTTGCTGCAGCACCACTGCGAACTTGGATCTCCTGTCTCAGGTCCTTGTTGAAGCGATCCTTCATCGAACGCCAATGGGTTTTGTGTTTGATCACTGTGAATAGGGAAAAAAAATTGTTAAACAATGCACTTTAGGCCAGGATCATACAACCGTGTGTGATGCGAGAAACTCGCAGGACCTTCAGGTTCACTGCCACATCAGACCACACTGCAATACTTACGAAAAACCTTTCTGACTTCTGACGTGGCATTGTCCCAGTCATCCATCAGCGCTTGGGCCACCTCATTCCACAGCCACCAAATCACCACAGCGTCCGAGTGCGGCTGCTCCCAGGTCTCCCACAACGGAACTCGCTCCTGCACCAAGGTGATGAGGACCTACAAATGAAAAAAAGGCATTAATGGAAAGATAAAACACTTAAAACAAAAACTGTCAAAAAGGAAAAAAAAGTTGAGTCCTATAAACAGTCAAGAATAAATAAAAACAGTCAAGAGTACCAACAACAGTCAAGAATAAATAAAAATAGTCAAGAATGCTTACACGTCGTCTTGCCACTGGAGCTTGGGCCTGAGTCTGCTGCTCCTGCTCATCTGCGTTGGAAAGGTTCTGTAAAAAAAAAAATATATATATTTTGCCACATGTATAATAGTGACAGTGAATACTTACCAATCATCAGCAAATGTACTCACTTCAGTTTCCTGTCCACTCTGTGAGCTCTGATCATCAATAGAGGACATGATGAGGAATGCTGAAAGAGAGATAGAAATTATTAAAGACTGCAGGGAGAAAAACAGACAGGCAGACATATAGGTTGTATACTTACATTTTGATAGAGTCTTCCAAACTTGATGCTGCAATGCTTGTATCTCTTCCAGAGTCTTGAGAGTACTGGACTTCCACTGCCCACACCTTCTTTTACAAGGATTGTTTGGGGGTGGCTTAAAACAAGTTCCTAGACATGTTTACTCATAAGAATGCATGCGTACGCAAACGAACGCAAGTCCTTGCATACACATGCGTTCCCATAGACTGTAATGCGTTTCTTTGACGCACTCCTTCCGCAAGCGTCCACATGCATATGGCGGTGGAAATTTTAACATGGTGCGTCAGCCGCACCCAGCCTCACACCGCAAAAATATGCATGCGTAAGCAAACGCGGGCTAACGCATGCAAACGCATGCACCTGCGTCTACAATGTAAAAGATAGGAAATCAAGACTCATGCATATGTATGCGTTCAAAACTCTGCGGACACAACCGCAAATGTGAATCCTGCCTTAGGCAAAATAAAATGTTCCTCAATCACTTGGGCTATGTTCACACGTATCCTTTTTGATGCGTTTTTCAGCTTTAGCATTGCTTTCAACCAAGACAAATGCATTCACTGGGAAATGTCATTGTAACATTTAACAACATTATTTGGCCATGTGGTGTGTGACACATCATCAGACACATCCTGTTTCATTTACTATATGAAGGAGGGACTCTGAAAGTCTAATTTTATAGGGCCAGCAGTCGGCCCTCACTATTCTTAGAGAGCCATCAGCCGGCTATGCTTTGTTGTTCCCATTATTAAACAGTGGGTCCCTTCTACTGTTACTGCATATGCAGTCAGTGGTAGGGCTGACCAAACTTTGGAGGAACCCCAACAACCGATTGAACAGAAGTAATGGATGAGCACATGCAACCAATCTTCCCAGTATTCATTTGGTACTCACATACTGTTTGCTTATGCATTGAATGCAAGGCCTGCCCTGCCCCAAAGTTACACGCACCACAATATGCCTTTGAACCAACGTACTGGGTGGCCACAGGAAAACCAAGTTCCTACTATTCACTTGGTACTCCCATACTGTTTGCCTATGCATTGAATGCATGGCCTGCCCTGCACCAAAGTTACAGGCACCACAATAAGCCTTTGAACCCATGCACTGGATGACCACATGAAACCAAAGTTCTCATTATTCACTTGATCCTCCCACTTGATTTGCCTATGCATTGAATGCAAGGCCTGCCCTGCACCAAAGTTGCACGCACCACATTAAGCCTTTGAACCCATGTACTGGATGGCCACATGAAACCAAAGTTCCCATTATTAATTTGGTACTCCCATACTGTTTGCTTAGGCATTGAATGCAAGGCCTGCTCTGCTCCAAAGTTGCACGCACCACATTAAGCCTTTGAACCCATGTACTGGATGGCCACATGAAACCAAAGTTCCCATTATTAATTTGGTACTCCCATACTGTTTGCTTATGCATTGAATGTAAGGCCTGCCCTGCGCCAAAGTTACACGCACCACAATAAGCCTTTGAATCCACGTACTGGATGGCCACAGGAAAACTAATTTCCCATTATTAGTCATTTGGTACTCCCATAAAGTTTGCCCATGAAGTGAATGCAAGTCCTACCCCAAATTTGCACAGACCCCAATCCCCCTTGGAATAAATGTGGACTATGGCCTCCGAAAAATGTTTTCTCAGTTTAAAGAGGTGTGTCTCCTATACTTGTAATGTCCATGGAGCAAGTGTATGGGCTGACAAACATATCCCCCTGGGGGGTACACCACAACATACTGTGTAAACATTTTTTTTACGGACATCATAAACACCCTTTAACACAATAATGTGGCTGTTGCAGTCACCATGGTGCTCCAGTGGTGGTGTCTGAAGAGGCGTGAAGAATAGCCTCCTAAAAATTATTTTCCCAATTTTAAGGAGCGGGTCTCCTATACTTTTAATGCCCATACACTAAGTGTATGGGTTGACAAACATTTCCCCCTGGGGGGTACACATCAACATATTGTGTAAACATTTTTTTTACGGCATTAAAAACACCCTGTAACACAATAACGTGGCTGTTGCATCATGGACCACGGTCACCATGGTGATCTAGTGGTGGTGTCTGAAGAGACATGGAGGATAGCCTCCTAAAAATTATTTTCCCAATTTTAAGGAGCGGGTCTCCTATACTTGTAATGCCATACACTAAGTGTATGGGCTGAGAAACATTTCCCCCTTGGGGGTACACATCAACATAATGAGGCTGATGAGGAGAATGAGGAGTATAACAGCAAATAGGCAAAATCAGGAGGCGTATACGCATGTGTGGATGTGAAGAGGTGCATGGGAATAGAGTTCACACAAAAGACACTGGATTTGAGTTTATGCTTTGCTGCTGTCATTCTGTGGTGCAGAAAAGTCTGGTCCAATCCAGCCCTTGTTCATTTTTATAAGAGTCAGCCTGCCAGCATTTTCAGTTGACAGGTGGACGTGCTTATCAGTTACAATTCCATCAGTGGCACTAAAAACCCGCTCTGACAAAACGCTAGTGGCAGGGCAGGCCAGGCCAGGACCTCGAAGGCGTAGAGAGCCAGTTCATGCCATGTGTACAGCTTGGATACCCAATAACTAAAAGGCACAGAGAAATCACGGAGAATGTTAGTATGGTCAACAAGGTACTCCCTCAGCATCTTCTAAAACTTTACACTCCTTGTGCTAGTACCCCCCTGCCTCAGGGTCAGTGCGATGGGAGGGTCTGAGAAAACTGTCCCAGAACTTTGCCAGTGTTTCCTTGTCTCTGCTGGATTGGAGTTGTGTCTTTCTCGCCTGTAATTCTTGGTTGTCCAACGAACTGTGACCTCTGCCGCCAGCGTTTTCAGATGTGAATTTTTTAAATAATTCTGCAACATTGGTTTTCTGGTACTGCACCATTTTAGTAGACCTGTCTGCCTCTGGAAGAAGAGATTGAAAGTTCTCCTTGTAGCATGGGTCTAGGCGTGTCACCAACCAGTAATGACTGTCACCAAAAATTTGGAGAATACGAGGGTCGCGGAAAAGGCAGTGTAACATAAAGTCAGCCATGCGTGCCAGACTGCTAACAGGCAAGACTTCCGTGTCCTCACCAAGAGGACAACTGACTATGCTCTTTTCTTCCTCCTCCTTCCTGTCCTCAGGCCATTCACTCTGAACAGACGGTATGACAGTTGTGCTTGTAATACCATCTATAGTGCATGAAAGCAGCTCCTGTTCTACTCCTCCTCTTCCTCATTATCAACCAATCCACGTTGAGATGACATGAGGCTGGACTGTGTGTAATCGCCCTGTATGGTTCCTTGTTCCATCTCATCGTGCTCCGCCTGCAATGTATCCTCTTTCATTGTGAGCAGAGAGCTTTTCAGAATGCAGAGAAGCGGGATGGTGATGCTAATTATGGCGTCATCGCCGCTCACTATCTTGGTGGAGTCCTCAAAGTTTTGGAAGATGGTACATATGTCTGACATCCATGTCCACTCCTGAGGTCTTATGTGTGGAGTCTGAACTGAATAATGACGGCCTTGTTGATTCTGGTAGTCAACAACTGTCCTCTTCTGCTCACAAATCCTTTCCAACATATGCAGTGTAGAGTTCCATCCCGTGGGGACATCACACACCAGTCGGTGAGTCGGAAGCTGCAAACGCTGCTGAAGCACGGCAACAGCGGCGGAAGCTGTAGCTGATTTTCTAAAATGGGCACACAGGCGTCGTACTTTCACAAGCAGACCTAGCAGCTTTGGGTAGCTTTTGAGAGAGCGTTGAACAATGAGGTTAAGCACATGGGCCAGGCATGGTATGTGTGTGATTTCGCCTCGCCTCAGAGTCGCCACCAGGTTTGGGCTATTGTCACACACGACCATGCCTGGCTGTAGGTTCATCAGTGTCAGCCACACATCTGCCTGCTCTTTCAGAGCTATCCACAACTCTTCAGCATTGTGCGGTTTGTCACCTAAGCATATTAGCTTCAGCACAGCCTGTTGCCACTTGGCTCAGGCATTGCTGCAGTGTTTCCAGCTAGTGACTGATGCAGTCATTTCAGAGATGAAGGCAGAAGAGGAAGAGGAAAAGGAGGTGCAGGAGCTGTAGACTGTGGGGACAACACTGATTGACTTAGGGCCCACAATCCTTGGCATCGGAAGGATGTGTTGCATCCCAATGTCCGACTGAGTTCCGACTTCCACTATGTTAACCGAGTGTGCTGTCAGCGAGATGTACCGACCCTGCCCACAAGCACTTATCGACGTGTCCGTGGTTAGGTGGACTTTTCCAGTAACAGCATTGTTGAGGGCACGGCTAATGTTGTGTTACACGAGCTTGTCGCACAGCGGGAGAAATAGTGGTGGCAGGGGACCAGGTACCTTGGGATGGCCGCCGCCATCAGGTTGCAGAAAGCTTCCGTCTCTATGAGCCGAAAAGCAACATTTCGAGCGCAAGCAGGTGAGAAATGTGTGAATTTAGTATTGCTGCCTGTGGGGCGTTGGTTGCATTCCAAGGACTGGTGTATGTTCATCTCAGCGCTGCGTTGGGACAAAGATGTGGACGTGTTTGATGATGGTGCTAGATGAGTGTGTGCAATGACAGGTGCAGGGCAGAAGGCATCTTTGCAGGCACCATGGAAAGAGGATTGGCTTCCACGCACAACAGCGGAAGAAGTAGTGCTGTCACCCGCAGACAGTGTTCCCGGACCTTGGGGTTCAGCCCACAAAGTCAGGTGCTTTGCTGCCATGTGCCTGATCATGCTGGTGGTGGTCAGGCTGGTAATTTTGCTACCCCTGCTGATGCGGGCATGGCAGGTGGTGCAAATGGCCTGTTTGGGGTTATCGGCAGAGTCTTTAAAAAACAAGAATTAGAAATCATAAATATACCCCATAAAAATTGATTCTATTAATTCTCATTTAAAACAACCATCCAGTGGTTTCACATAAAAAAAAACAAAACACAGTGAAAAAAAAACAAACAAAAAAAAACCAAACAAACCTAATGGGGGTTTCTAGGAATCCCTAGTCTGGTGCCTATGCTTGCACCTTCCTAACCGCGGAGGTTGGCACCGTATGGAAAACGTATTGGCGCCCCTGTTCAGCGATGACTGCCCCTGTAGGCCCTAGATATCCTTTAGTCATCCAGCTGTTCCCTTCCATGATATATTTAAAGGGCACCTCTATACCAAGACAATTGTCACTCCTATCGTTAGGGAAACCCTAGCCCCCAATCAGAGTGTAATATAAAAACAAATGGAGAACACAAATGGCGTTTGGTGGTAATCCTGGATGCTTATGTTGTAAATTTTGATCATATAATGGGGAATAGAAAATTAGAGGAAGAAATACCCTTTTATTTAGATATATGTGTAATTATCCACTTACATTTAAGAGTACCAAGTAACCACAATGATAAACAATATCAGATCGTGCCCAGATATGTCTTAAAGCAGGAATGATGCCTGCCCTTACTAATTATGGCATAAAGGAATCATGGTACTCACCTGTACGCCACCCGCCAGCTCCGCCTCAACGTGCTTCGCCACTCTGGCTCATCAGGAGGCCCGATAGAAGAAATGTGTCTCGATACGGATGTGATACCTTACCGATACTCCACTCACCTCCTTTTAAATATCCCCGCATCTCGTCCTCCTTTCCAGCATCACGGGCCGGAAATCCACATTTTGTGATGCCTTGTTAGTAAGACCACACTGCGCATGTCCTATATGGAGCGCACAGCCATCTTTTGCGCTCCAAACAGAGCTGTACTACATTGGCAGTAACAATTCAGCAATGCATTGTGGATAGAACCACACTGCGCATGTACCTCATGGAACGCACGGCCATCTTTTGCGCTCCAGAGCAGACCGCACATAGATCAGTGGTAACCATGGCTACAATGAGCACATATCCTATGGAACACATCCTTTGCGCTCCAAGCCATATGTAGATAAAGGGACACTATAAAGGTGCATATTCCAAACCATCTCTGATCAGACATCATTTATCCATATAATAAGTAATGATCCTAATTTAAATCCATCAAGGCCGCACAGCTTCTATGTGCTGCGTATTATCTCCAGGGAGAATACATGAATAAATCTCACTTTTAAGCAAACATAGTTTATTTTGAAGCCGGGGTAGACAAAAAAACAGATCTTTCAAAAGGAGGGTTCTAGTCACAAAATTATTACAGTAACCCAGGGCACCAGATCACAGTAATCTTTAAATCCCCAACTTAGGGGGAGTACCAAAATCAAGCAAATTTCCTAATTTCATCAATATGGTCATATACATAAAAAAGGAGGGGGGGAGGGATTAAAGGAGAGCACAAAACAGACCTACAGGAAGCAGGCAAAGGGCATTTGTTCATTTATACCTTTGGGCACGAGTGCATCCATCCTAAATGTCCATTCACACTCCCTTTTTAGGATGGCCTAATCAGCATTTCCACCTCTAGAGTTCATTTTCACTACCTCAATTATCATGAATTTAATATTATCCAACTCACCCCGGTGATGTGCCCTCATATGTTTGGCCAGGGTGGTATCCCTATTGTTCCCTATGTCACCCATATGTTCGCCAACCCTTCTACGGAACTCTATTTTTGTTTTTCCTATATAGTCCTTTGGACATGGGCAAGTGGCCATGTACACAACCCCAGTGGTTTTACAGTTAGAGAAGTCTCTCTCATAGAACACCTTTCCCATAGAGGAGCTCCTGAATGATTTATTGGGTTTCATCCACCTACACATGTGGCAGTTTCCACATTTGTAGAAACCGAATGGTTTCCTGTCTAGCCAAGTCCCTTCTCCCACTGTTTTTTGTAGTGGCTATGTACTAGCATATCTTTAATTGATTTCAAATCCCGCCAAGGACAACATCTGCAAAGAGTTTGTATGTTCTCCCCTTGTTTGCGTGGGTTTCCTCCGGGTTCTCCGGTTTCCTCCCACATTCCAAAGACATACTGATAGGGATTCTAGATTGTGAGCCCCATCAGGGACAGCGATGATAATGTGTGCAAACTGTAAAGCGCTGCAGAATATGTTAGCGCTATATAAAAATAAATATTATTATTATTATTAGTTCCCTTTTCTGAAGGTACAGTAATATTGGGGAGCTCTCCTATGATTTCTTTTAGGTCCGGGTCCATTTTGAGAATGTCCCAGTGTCTACTGATAATATCTCTCACATTATGATGTTGATAATCAAAAGTACCTATAATCCTGGTGATTTCTTTTGATCTATCCCGTTTCTGCAGCAGATGTCTACCCTCTTTTTTGGCAAATTTATATGCTGTGTCCAGAACATGTCCGGGATATCCCTTTTCCCTAAATCTGTTATACATATCACCCGCCTGACTTTGGATTTGGAACATTTTAATGTTGGAGCAATTTCTCCTTAGTCTTAGGAATTGACCCTTCGGAATTCCCCTTTTAAGGGGGAACGGATGGTGACTATCCCAGTTCAAAAGTTTATTTGTACTTGTTGGTGTGTGATACATACAAGTTGATAAACTGCCATCAAGTTCTTTTTTAATTTTCATCCTCATGAATCTCCAATGTAAACTCCAGACCTATCTCATTGACATACATAGTCCCAATAAATTGTTCGAACTGACCCTTAGTACCTTTCCAGACCACAAATATGTCATCTATAAATCTGTACCAAATGGCTACAAATTCATGCCACCATTTGGTATCTTCACCGAAGACTATTGTCTCCTCCCACCAGCCCAGGAACAAATTTTCATATGATGGGGCACATGGACTCCCCATCGCAGTGCCCCTGAACTGGTGGTAGTGCTTGCCATTGAAGATGAAAACATTGTGGGAAAGGGTGAATTCAAGGAGAGATGAAACAAATTAATTGGGCTTACAGGCTACCGACCTTTGTTTCAAAAAGTGATTTACACCCTTAATGCCTTTATTGTGTGGTATGTTACTATAGAGGGCTTCCATGTCTATTGATGCCAACCATGCTTTTCTTTCAACGTGGAGACCCAAAAGCTTTTGTAAAAAATCTGCTGTATGTCTCAAATAGGAGGGGATAAATTTCACAAAAGGGCGAAGTTTTTCATCTATATAAATGCTGCAATTTTGAGTCAATTAATCTATTCCCGATACGATTGGTCGTCCCTTCAGTGGATCTATATCCTTATGTATCTTTGGCAGTGTATAAAATGTCACTATAAGGGGAAAGGATGGTAATAAAAAGTCATATTCACTTTTTGAAATCAGCTCACTTACCAAGGTCCCATCAAGGAGTTGTTTCAGATTATCTCTATAAAGGCCCACTGGGTCAGATTTAAATATTACATAGATGCTTCTATCTTGAAGGATAGTAACGCACATCTTACAGTGCTCAGAGTGATATCCTTCCAAATCCTCCTGGAGACCTTGCCTATAACATTCTTCTCGATTATGGTTTTTGTAGAATTTCTTTCATTTCAATTTTCTACAGAATGGAATTAAATCCTTAACCCACTTAAAACAATTAAATTTATTCGTTGGCACAAACTTTAAAGGGAACCTGTCACCAGTTTTTTTGCCTATCAACTAAAAATATCATATAATAGATTGTGAGCTATACATTCCCCAACTACTTGTGAAACCCCCCCGACTCCCAATGAATCCCCCATAAGAACCTTTTATATTGCTCTCGCGCTGTATGGAAATATCCTCGGTCTGGTCCAATGGGCATTGGTTCTGGCCCCTCTCTCCACCCCAAATCGGCATGCTGTACGCATTCCGTTCTGTGAATAGCGTTGTTCGTGTACAGGTCCCGCGAAGGAGAAGTCCCGGGGAGTAGAGAAGGAGGTCTTGTGAGGATCGGAGGTTGCGTGTAGGAAAGTACCGGGAGACGAGGTCACAGATGTATGGAAGAGACAGGTTGTGGATGTCTTTGTACGTCATGGTTAGGGATTTGTACTGGAGCCTCTGGGCAATGGGGAGCCAGTGAAGGGATTGACAGAGGGGAGAAGCTGGGGAATAGCGGGGGACAGGTGGTTTAGTCAGGCAGCAGAGTTTAGAATAGATTGGAGGGGTTCGAGAGTGTTCGAGGGGAGGCCACAGAGCAGGAGGTTGCAGTAGTCAAGGCGAGAGATGATGAGGGCATGGACTAGGGTTTTTGCAGATTCTTGGTTGAGGAATGAACGGATTCGTGAAATATTTTTGAGTTGAAGTCGGCAGGAAGTGGAAAGGGCTTGGATATGTGGTTTGAAGGAGAGATCAGCGTCAAGGATTACCCCGAGGCAGCGAGCTTATGGGACTGGGGAGAGTGGGCAGACATTTACTGTAATGGAGAGGTTCGTTAGGGGGGGTCACGTGAGATGGGGGAAAGATGATGAATTCTGTTTTGTCCATGTTAAGTTTCAGAAATCTAGCGGAGAAGAAGGATGAAATAGTGGACAGACATTGAGGGATTCTGGTTAGTAGGGAGGTGATATCTGGTCCAGAGATGTAGATCTGTGTGTCATCAACATAGAGATGATACTGAAAGCCATGAGATTCTATGAGCTGTCCCAGGCCAAAGGTGTAAATGGAGAAGAGCAGGGGCCCTAGGACTGAACCTTGTGGGACTCCGACAGATAGGGGGCAAGGTGAGGAGGAGGTGTGTGAGTGGGAGACGCTTTTATGAGAAATCGCTCCTGTCAAACCAATCTAATCAGTTTTTATGAAGAGGTAAGCTATAGGCTGGACCACGGTGAGTCATTGGACGTGGTATATCTCGATTTTTCCAAAGCGTTGGATACCGTGCCGCACAAGAGGTTGGTACACAAAATGAGAATGCTTGGCCTGGGGGAAAATGTGTGTAAATGGGTTAGTAACTGGCTTAGTGATAGAAAGCAGAGGGTGGTTATAAATGGTATAGTCTCTAACTGGGTCGTTGTGACCAGTGGGGTACCGCAGGGGTCAGTATTGGGACCTGTTCTCTTCAACATATTCATTAATGATCTGGTAGAAGGTTTACACAGTAAAATATCAATATTTGCAGATGATACAAAACTATGTAAAGCAGTTAATACAAGAGAAGATAGTATTCTGCTACAGATGGATCTGGATAAGTTGGAAACTTGGGCTGAAAGGTGGCAGATGAGGTTTAACAATGATAAATGTAAGGTTATACACATGGGAAGAAGGAATCAATATCACCATTACACACTGAATGGGAAACCACTGGGTAAATCTGACAGGGAGAAGGACTTGGGGATCCTAGTTAATGATAAACTTACCTGGAGCAGCCAGTGCCAGTCAGCAGCTGCCAAGGCAAACAGGATCATGGGGTGCATTAAAAGAGGTCTGGATACACATGATGAGAGCATTATACTGCCTCTGTACAAATCCCTAGTTAGACCGCACATGGAGTACTGTGTCCAGTTTTGGGCACCGGTGCTCAGGAAGGATATAATGGAACTAGAAAGAGTACAAAGGAGGGCAACAAAATTAATAAAGGGGATGGGAGAACTACAATACCCAGATAGATTAGCGAAATTAGGATTATTTAGTCTAGAAAAAAGAAGACTGAGGGGCGATCTAATAACCATGTATAAGTATATAAGGGGACAATACAAATATCTCGCTGAGGATCTGTTTATACCAAGGAAGGTGACGGGCACAAGGGGGCATTCTTTGCGTCTGGAGGAGAGAAGGTTTTTCCACCAACATAGAAGAGGGCAGTGAGAATCTGGAATTGCTTGCCTGAGGAGGTGGTGATGGCGAACTCAGTCGAGGGGTTCAAGAGAGGCCTGGATGTCTTCCTGGAGCAGAACAATATTGTATCATACAATTATTAGGTTCTGTAGAAGGACGTAGATCTGGGGATTTATTATGATGGAATATAGGCTGAACTGGATGGACAAATGTCTTTTTTCGGCCTTACTAACTATGTTACTATGTTACTATGACTGTCTGGTCTGTTAGGTATGATGAGATCCAGGATAGGGCCAAGTCTGTGATGCCAAGGGATGAGAGGGTCTGTAATAATAGGGAATGGTCCACTGTGTCAAAGGCTGCTGACAGGTCCAGGAGGAGGAGGACGACAGAGTAGTGTTGCTTGCTCTTGGCGGTTAAGAGGTCATTGGTGACCTTAGTTAGGGCAATTTCAGTGGAGTGGTGTGACCGGAAGCCAGATTGTAAGCGGTCAAAGAGGGAGCAAGAAGAGAGATGGGAGGACAGTTCAAGGTAGACGTGTTGTTCCAGTAGCTTGGAGGCATAGGGGAGAAGTGATATAGGGCGATAGCTAGATACAGAGGATGGGTCAAGAGAGGACTTTTTGAGGATAGATGTGAAGGAGGCATGTTTAAAGCTTGAGGGGAAAACACCAGTTGTTAGTGATAGGTTGAAGAGATGGGTTAGGGTTGGGATGAAGACTGTGGTGAGGTTTGGGATAAAGTGGGATGGGATCGGGTCAAGTGCACAGGTGGTGAGATGTGATCTTGAGAGCAGAGTGGAGAGTCGATCTTCTGTAATGGTGGAGAAGTTGGTTTTGGAGGTGGAGGGCTGGGTAGTTGGGAGGAAGGGCTCTGGAGGTTGTTGACCAAAACTGTCTCTGATGTTATCAATCTTCTGCTAGAAAAAAAAGCAAAGTCTTCAGCTGAGATGAGTGCAGAGGGAGGAGGTGCTGGGGGACGGAGGAGAGAATAGAAGGTGTTGAATAAATGTTTAGGGTTTTGAGACAGGGAGGATATGAGAGATGAGAAGTAGGTTTGTTTAGCTGTGGCGAGTGTGGTCTTGAAAGTAGTGATTGACTGTTTGAATGCAATGAAGTGCTCGTTGGAGTGGGATATTTTCCATCTGCGCTCAGCAGCCCTGGAAGCTTGCCTCAGTTCTTTGGTCAAGCCGGTGTGCCAGGGCTGTCTGTTGATTTTGCGAGCTTTGGTATGTGTGAAAGGGGCAAGAGATTCCAAAGCTACAGCTATTGTGGTGTTATATAGAGCGGCAGCGTCATCCGCATTGTGTAAGGAACTTTTATCTGTGAGAGGGAGGAGGGATTCAGAGAATGAGTGTAGGTCAAGGTGTTTAAGATTTCTGCGAGGGTGTGAAAGTTTGTGGGGTGGGGATTGTAGACATGAAGTGGAGAGGGAAGAGAATGTGAGAAGGTTGTGGTCAGAGAGAGGAAGAGGTGAGTTAGAGAGGTTAGAAAAGGGAGCAGAGGCGGGTGAAGATGAAGTCCAGTGTGTGGCCATCTTTGTGGGTGGCTGTAGAAGACCATTTAGTGAGGCCGAAGGAGGAAGTGAGAGATAGAAGTTTAGTGGCAGCTGAGAGGGAAGAGTCATTGGGGATGTTGAAGTCGCCCATGATGATAGTAGGGATGTCCGCGGAAAGGAAATGAAGTAGCCAGGTGGTGAAGTGGTCAAAGAAGGCGGTGGCTGGCCCTGGGGGGCGGTAGATGACAGCCAATTGGAGGTTGGAGGGGGAGTAGATGCGCACAGAGTGCACCTCAAAGGAAGGGAGGGTAACAGAGGGTGGCAGTGGGATTGGGGTGAAGGAGCAGTTATCTGACAGGAGAAAACCAACTCCTCCACCATGTTTGCTGCTGGGGCGGGGGGTGTGAGAAAGGTGGAAGCCACCATACAAAAGTGCAGCAGGAGAGGCTGTGTCAGAAGGGGTGAGCCAGGTTACGGTGATGGTGAGGAAGGAAAGTTTGGTAGTAACAAAAAGATCATGGATGTAGGAAAGCTTGTTGCAGACAGAGCGAGCGTTACACAGAGCTCCTGTTAGTGGGACTGGAGAAGCGGGGGCTGGGTGAATGGGCATAAGGTTAGAGAGGTTACGGAAAGTTGAGATAGAGCGTGGATGGGAGGTAGAAATGACTGTGGGAATGTGGTGAGGAGGACCAGGATTTGGAGAGATATCACCAGCAGTGAGAAGGAGCAGAGAAAGTGTTAGCAAGTGGGAGCAGGAGAGGGCATGAGGGGGCTGTCTGTGTTTGGAGACAGAGGATTGTATGTTAAGGAACAGTTCTGAGGAGGAGGTGAGGTGGATGGGGAGGATTGAAGAAGAGATGAACAGTTCCTTACTTGGTGTAGGGATCAGGGGAGTTAGTAGAAAGTGAAGGATTATAGAGGTGAAAGTGAAAACAAACAGAAACATTGTTTACAGTGACTGTGTCCAGTTACCTTCAATTCCCTTCTGGTTCAATTCTGGTTTTAATTCTACATAAGGCTTCTTTCACACTAGCGTCGGAATCTCCCCATCGCAATGCGTCGGGGAGAGATTCCGACGCTAGCGTTTGCTGCACTGCACAACGGGTGCAGCGGATGCATTTTTCCGGCGCATCCGCTGCCCCATTGTAAGGTGCGGGGAGGTGGGGGCGGAGTTCCGGCCGCGCATGCGCGGTCGGAAAAAGCGGTCCGTCGGGAGAAAAAAACGTTACATGTAGGGTTTTTTTTTCCTGACGGTCCGCAAAAGCACGACGCATCCGTCGCAAGACGGATGCGAAGTGTGCAAATCCGTCGCAAATGCGTCGCCAATAGAAGTCTATGGGGAAAAAACGCATCCTGCAAGCACTTTTGCAGGATGCGTTTTTTCTGCAAAACGACGCATTGTGACGGATTTAAAAAAACGCCAGTGTGAAAGTACCCTAATCTTCACACTTCTAGGACACACTTATAGGAATCACACTGCAGACTGAAGTCTGTGCAGACTTGAGCTATGCAATATATGTACAACTAAGTGCATTCAGGTGTGAAGTAGAGTGGAGTGGTCTCTGTTCATCTTGGTCAAAGAATTAAGAGTGGACCAGATGCATACAATCAAGCCAGGGTAAACAACGTCATAAATAACACTAGGGTAGAGCTGGGGTTAGTTAAAAGACATACCATGTGAATGCTAGGAGCAGAGCCAAGTCTATGTACAAAGCTGGGTGATGTACTATGTGCACTTCATAGACAGACAGCAGGAGAGCAGGAGAGCTGGATGGATGAACATACCATGTGAATGCTAGGAGCAGAGGCAAGTCTATGTGCAAAGCTGGGTGATGTACTATGTGCACTATATCTGAGGGCGAGGCCTCCGATACTCTATCTCTTTGAAAATTATTCACTTGTTGTTCTCCAAAATCCTTCAAATCTTTCTGAAACTGTAGCTGTTTCCTTTCTTTTAGGAGGGCTTGATATTTCTCTACTGATATTTGTAGAAGACCCTCCCTCCTGTTAAAATCTGGATCTGATTTTGATTTCAAGGCACGTTCCATTAATTTATTCAAATTAGCTGCTGCCTTTTCCAGTAATTTCTTTTCCTCAATTAATAATAGTTTGCAGAAATCTTAAGGATGAATCAATTGACTCATTCAGCCATAGATTTAATAGTTCAGGAGATGATTTTCTTGGAGAAGGGGTAATGTCAATTCTCAATCCCCTAGGAATTATCCTATTGTTAATATAATTCTCCAAGGTTGTAATCTCCCACCATGATTTTAAATATTCCTTATATCCCGCATAGACCTCATTAAACAAGTTTTTAAGGGTACGGATACCAGTGTTTTTATCTCCAGGTCCATCCACACTGAAGGCCTGATTTGCGTCCTCCAACTCTAGCGATGGGAGTGACAATTGTCTAGATATAGAGGTGCCCTCTAAATACACGTATCGTGGGAGGGAACACCCAGATGACTGAAGGATATCTAGGGCCTACAGGGGCAGTCGTCGCTGAGTGGGGGCACCAATACATTTCCCATAGGGTGCCAACCTCCGCAATTAGGAAGGTGCAAGCATTGGCACCAGACTAGGGACTCCTAGAAACCCCCATTAGGTTTTGTTTTTTTTCTTTTTCACTGTGTTGTTCTTCGACTGTGAACCCACTGGTTGGTTGTTTTAAATGAGAATTAATAAAATCAATTTTTATGGGGTATATTTATGATTTGTAACTCTTGATTGATGCCCTGACATTTCTCTTCAAAAAACAACCAGACTCGGGAAGACCTAACAGTTGGACTGGCAACTTCCGTCGTGTTGATGTTACGGAGAACAGATGCCCGTAGTGATGAGCGAGCATGCTCGCCACTGCTCAGTACTCGCCCGAGTATCACTATGCTCGGTGTACTCGGCGAGCACCGAGCATTTCCGGGATTATTCGGCGGGAGCTTGGGTTTCCGCCCTGCAATTTTGGCGCCAATGAACATGCAGGGATTGTCTGCCATGCACTGTAATACCGCAGCCATCTTTGTTGTGGTGTTACAGTGATTGCCTGGCAGCACAGTGTCATCAGGTCTATAAGAGACCTGGCACCGCCCTGCTTGGCTCATTCAGCTCCGGACTCAGCTAGTGTAGGGAGAGCTGCTGCTGAGATAGGGTCATATTACTTCTTTTATTAGTTAGTGTGGGTCTACCATCGCAGAATCCACAAATCCATTCCTTTTTAGGTCTAATTCGGGGGTATATTGATTGCAGTGCTAATTAGGCAGGGGAGTCTATGTGTGCATATCCACATCAGTGTAAGGCACGCAGGCACTGTATGTCAGTATATAGATCTCAGTGCATACAGTACATCAAAAGGGTCCATTACTGTCTGCTGCTGCCTATCTACTATATAATTGTCTAAGGGTCACTTCTGTCTGTCTGCCTTTCTGTCTGTCTTTCTGTCTGTCTGTCACATATATTCATTGGTCGCGGCCTCTGTCTGTCATGGAAATCCAAGTCGCTGATTGGTCGCGGCAAAACAGCCACGACCAATCAGCGACGGGCACAGTCTGGCGGAAAAATGGCCGCTCCTTACTCCCCGCAGTCAGTGCCTGGCGCCTGCTCCATACACCCCTCCAGTCACCACTCACACAGGGTTAATGCCGGCGGTAATGGACCGCTTTATGCCGCAGGTAACGCACTCCGTTACCGCTGCTATTAACCCTGTGTGTCCCCAACTTTTTACTCTTGAGGCTGCCTATGCAGCATCAATAGTAAAAAGATCTAATGTTAAAAATAATTTAAAAAAAACAAAAAACCTGCTATTCTCATCCTCTGTCGTCCGACGAAGCCCTCGCGCCTGCCACCGGCTTCCTGTCCCAGAGATGCATTGCATAATTACCCAGAAGACTTAGCGGTCTTGCGAGACCGCTAAGTCATCTGAGTAATTTCGCAATGCATCCTGGGAACGGAAGATGGCGGCAGCCGTGCGCGTATCGCCGGAGCTTCGCTGGATCCTAGGGGGTCAGTATATAACTATTTTTTATTTTAATTATTTTTTTTAAATATGGTGCCCACACTGCTAAATACTGCGTGGGCAGTGTTATATACTGCGTGGCTGCTATATACTACATGGGCAGTGTGATATACTACGTGGGCTGTGTGATATACTACAGGGGCTATGTGATATACTGTGGGGGCTGTGTGATATACTGCGGGGGCTGTGATATACTGCAGGGGCTGTGTGATATACTGCGGGGGCTGTGTGATATACTGTGGGGGCTGTGTGATATACTGTGAGGGCTGTGCTATATACTACATGGGCTGTGTGATATACTGCGGGGGCTGCGTGATATACTGTGGGGGCTATGTGATATACTGCGGGGGGCTGTGTGATATACTGTGGGGTCTGTGTGATATACTGTGGGGGCTGTGTGATATACTGCGGGGGCTGTGCTATATACTACATGGGCAGTGTGATATACTGCGGGGGCTGTGTGATATACTGCGGGGGCTGTGTGATATACTGCGGGGACTGTGTGATATACTGCGGGGGCTGTGCTATATACTGTGGGGGCTGTGCTATATACTACGTGGGCTGTGTGATATACTGCAGGGGCTGTGTGATATACTGCGGGGGCTGTGTGATATACTGCGAGGGCTGTGCTATATACTGTGGGGGCTGTGCTATATACTACGTGGGCTGTGTGATATACTGCGGGGGCTGTGCTATATACTACATGGGAAGTGTTATATACTGCGTGGGCTGTGTTATATACTTCGTGGGCTGTGTTATATACTGCGTGGGCTGTGCTATATACTACGTGCCCTGTGTTATATACTGCGTGGCCTGTGTTATATACTACGTCGCCTGTGTATATACTGCGTGGCTGCTATATACTGCGTGGGCTGTGTTATATAGTACGTAGGCTGTGTTATATACTGTAAAGGCTGTGTTATATACTGCGTGGCCTGTATTAACGCATCGGGTATTCTAGAATATGTATGTATGTATGTATATAGCAGCCACATAATATATAGCACAGGCCACGTAGTATTTGCCTTATACTACATGGCTCCTATATACTATGTGGCCTGTGCTATATACTATGTGGCTGCTATATACATACATACATACATACAGTACATATTCTAGATTACCCGATGCATTAGAATCGGGCCACCATCTAGTTATCTATATACATAATTATCTAAGGGGTACTTCCGTCTGTCTGTCCTTCTGTCACGGTTATTCGTTCGCTGATTGGTCTCAGCAGCTGCCTGTCATGGCTGCCGCGACCAATCAACGACGGCCACGGTCCGATTAGTCCCTCCCCTACTCCCCTGCACTCACTGCCCGGAGCCCGCTCCGTAATCCCCTCCACTCACCGCTCACACAGGGTTAATGGCAGCGGTAACGGCCTGCGGTGTAACGCACTCCGTTACCGCTGCTATTAACCCTGTGTGTCCCCAACTATTTTAACCCTGTGTGTCCCCAACTATTTACTATTGATGCTGCCTATGCAGCATCAATAGTAAAAATATGTCATGTTAAAAATAATAAAAAAAAACAAAAAACCTGCTATACTCACCCTCCGCCGCCTTTCTCACTCCTCTCCATGCTCCCGGGACCGCTCCATTGCAAGCAGCAGCTTCCGCTCCCGTCCCAGGGCTGGTATGCGACAAGGACCTGCCGTGACGTCACAGTCATGTGACCGTGACGTTATCATAGGTCCTGCTCACACCAGCCCTGGGCCGGGACCGCAAGCTGCCGCTTGCAATGGAGTGGTCCCGGGAGCGTGGAGAGAAGCGAGAAAGGCCGCGGATGGTAAGTATAGCAGGACTTCAACGGGCTATAGGTGAGTATATGTTTTGTTTTGTTTTTTAAGTCTCTATACTACGTGGCTCTGTGCTGGGCAATATACTACGCGACTGGGCAATATACTACGTGGCTCTGCTATATACTATGTGGCTGGGCAATATACCGTACTGCGTGGGCTGTGCTATATACTATGCGGCTGGGCAATACGTGACTGGGCAATATACTACGTCGCTGGGCAATATACTACGTGACTGGGCAATATACTACGTGACTGGGCAATATACTACGTGACTGGGCAATATACTACGTGGCTGGGCAATATACTACGTGGCTGGGCAATATACTACGTGACTGGGCAATATACTACGTGACTGGGCAATATACTACGTGACTGGGCAATATACTACGTGGCTGGGCAATATACTACGTGGCTGGGCAATATACTACGTGGCTGGGCAATATACTACGTGACTGGGCAATATACTACGTGGCTGGGCAATATACTACGTGGCTGGGCAATATACTACGTGGCTGAGCAATATACTACGTGGACATACATATTCTAGAATACCCGATGCGTTAGAATCGGGCCACCATCTAGTATATATATATAATATATATATATATATATATATATATATATATATATATATATATACCTAGTTGCAGGTATCTGTGGCTAGGAATAATTTTTTGTGGCACCTGAATTCTGCTAATTTTGTTACAAAGCAATCCAGAGCCCCCTTTTTTTCTACATTTATTTGCTTGGTCACACTGCAGACTACAGCCAGGTCATTTTAAAACAACAGTGTGAAAATCTAGCAATTTCAAACTGCTTTTTTTGTCCCAGGCATCATATCTGAGCGCGCAGAAAATTCTGCCCTTATTTTTGTACTGTAGTATTTTTTGGAGTGTCTTACAACATTTTTTGAAACCAATTTGCTGACCAAAAAATCTTTATCTGGCCCAAAAATATTTAGCTACAGTTCTTATATTTATCACTGTGTTTTGTCAGCCACATGCATCGCATATCAATGCGCTAAATATTTTACAATTTTAGTACTCCAACATTTTTTTCTTTTTAGTGTCATAGCCTACTTATTGACACATGGAACGCCCGCCAGGGCTGTGGGGTACTCGGTACCGAGTCCGGTACTTAAAGGGGGATGTCACGTTGGCTGTGACCCGGTCCGTCACCCTGGGCGCCCATGTTAAAGGAAATGTCCTTAAAGAAGTTTTAATAAAGTTTGGGTTCGTGATGCCACCTGTGGTATTCGGTCAGTGGGGACCGACGCTGCTTAAAGGGGTCCACTGGGGTGATGTTATGGCAGCTAGATGGTATAACTTCCCACAGGTGAAGTAGGTCCCCAGGGCTCCCGGTGTGTAGGTGAAGATGGTGAACGGTGCAGTAAAGAACGAGGACACAGGTGTGCAGTCTCTTCACCTGGTTTACTGAAGCTTCAGGCAACCGCAGTCCGGGGCACCAGATCACGGGTACAGGCAGGGTCTGGCCGGCTTGGAAGCGAATCCAGAGTCCCCTTTACCAGGTGGAGTTAGAAGCCTTCCTATAGCGCAGTGGTGTTGTAGTCTCTTACTGCCTATGGCTTCTGGCAAGGTCCTCACAGTTCTCTCTGTCCTCCATATAGGTTAGGACACAAACCCGTATGACAGGTGGCGCGAGCCTTTTTATAGGGTCTCTATCACAACCCAGGCTCTATCTGCCATTGTGCCTCCTGGGTATTAGGGCGGACAGGTAACTTAAAGTCCAGCTGTCCTGCCGGTTTCTGCTATGCCTCCTATAGTCCGACACAGCCTCGGTCTTCCGGCTACCAGAATCTGCGCTCAGCCAGGGAGGTAGCCAAATCACTGCTATGCTCCCCTGGTATCGATCTCCTGTGGTCCACACTCCTACACGTCCACTGACACTGGTCTTTCTTCGGTATCTCTCAATCTTGGAGCTGCAGCAACTCTGGCTGCACAGCCCCATGCACGTCTTTCTGCCTCAGACTGCTCCAGTCTCCTGTCAAGCTCTCGCTGTCTTCATATCACTTTCCCTCCAAACCAGAATCTTTATCAGGGAAGTTCACCCTTAATCAGGGTTCAGAGCTCCCCCTTCTGGCCTGGAGTGTGAACATGTTGTATGTATTGTGATTACCTGATAAAAGGAATCCTTCATCGCTTCCAAGCGTGACATCACTCTCCCTGTGAGGAAAGCAATGCCACTGTGATGGCCAGGACCCTGGGGCATCACACACAATTTTAGTGGGCCCAAAAAAATCCAGGTCACATATTTAACAGTGTTCCATCTCCCTCAGACTCCTGGTCTATCTGTGCTCTCCAAATAGTTGCTTTTCAGACCTACATTCCACTTTTTTTGGATGTCTGCTACCCTCGGTCTATACAATATTTTGGGTTAAAAAATAAAAAAATACAAGCCACATATACTACAGTGTTTGTATCTCCGTGACACGCCTCATCTATCTGTGGGCTACAAAATGTGCTTTTGAAGCTTCTATTCACCTTTTTTTTGCTATGTGTTACCCTATCTCTAAACACTATTTTGGGGTAAATAATTAAAAAAACACAGGCCACATATATTCCAGTGAGGTATCTCCGTGACATGCCTCATCTATCTGTGGGCTACAAAGTGTACTTTTGATGCTTCCATTCACCTTTTTTGTTGTGTGTTACCCTAGGTCTAATCACTATTTTGGGGTAAAAAATAAAAAAAACAGGCCACGTATTGAACAGTCTGGTATCTCTGTGACATGCCTCATCTATCTGTGGCCTACAAATTGTGACATTAGATTAGAGTCGAGGCTTGCATTCACTTTTTTATTAAATGGGTAAGGCACGTGGCAAGGGACGGGGAAGTGGACATGATGGCGATGGTGTAGGGACAACCATAGCCAGTATGTGGATAAAAGCAAGATAAAACACCAAGCAAGATATATATATATATATATATATATATATATATATATATATATATATATATATATATATATATAACGCCTTTATTAAATACAGGTGGCAAGAAAAAGTATATTCTAATTACTCATAATTTATGCGTACAAGGACAAAAAATAAAATGTGTACCAAAATAAAAACAATTATTATACAAATATTAAAAGGATTTTTTTATATAAAATGAAAATTTTTTTTAGTACAGGCCGACCCCAACAGTATCTTCATAAAAGAGTGTTGCTCCCAAAAAATGCATATAGCCACATAGGAATCTCTATTTTATCCGTAGCCAACCAATAATCAAAATTATAAAGAAATATGAAAAATGAACAAAGTGGAATAGGAGACACCAACAGCAGTGTGTATATATAGTAGACCGCACAGACTAAAGTGCAATGTGCCAATATATTCAATAAATTGATACAAAAAATATATATAAGAAAATAGAAAAATATATATAAAAAAAGGGGGCGGTACAAACACCGATTATACAGTAAATGTGCAAAAATTGTTGCAAAAAAAAGTGAAAAAACAGGCAAAAAAAAGCGGTCTATCTAGTCTGACTTGATGCTGCAATATAAGCAGAAGAAATATTTAAGGTGCCGAAGTGCAAAAGTGCCAGATTTGGCAAGAGAAGTGCACAATATGGTACTTATATATAACCCATATGGGCACAATGCTGCCGAGTATTATTTTAGAATGATGGCAGCAAAAAGCTGCTAAAGCACCGCAGATGGCCAGAAGAGGTGCAGCAGCCTGGGCAATCCGAATGTGGTCTATGACAGAATGGGAGCGCACTATACCTTCAATATAATAGATCGAGTCAGCAGGGTCAGCCAAGTCCTCATGAGAACGCACCCCGACGCGCGTTTCGGATAGTGATCCTTCGTCAGGGGGGTGGCTATTGAGGCGCAGGAGCGCCAAATATATAGTGTCCCCTCATCTAGCGCCACGGCCCTGGTGTAGGCCGCGCATGCGCGGTCCCTTCGCTCTGGGACTTCCGCCACTCGCGTCACGCAGCTGGACGTACGGGGGCAGAGTACCCGACGTCTCCATAGCAGCGAAGACGCGAAACGGCCGAGTCCCAACACGCATGCGCACCACCAGAGGCCGCGCCTAGGGTAAGTATAGTTGCGGACATAAATAGCAGAGTGCTAGGAGGTAGCAACCTCTTGTGGATCGGGCATCACAGAACAAAGATAGAAAATGGATGTAACACGGTCCTATCAGGACCAAAACGTGTTAATGATTCTGGGGAAAAAAAGGGGGGGAGAAATATTAATGAAAGAAATAAATAAAAAAGTAAAAATAAATGAAAAAAAAAAAGATATTATAATTAAATAGTGGCCAAATATGAAATAATTAAAAAAGTTAATTAACCCCACTGAAAAATTAGTTTATCCCAGATGGGCCATACCAGCGGGAGCCACAAGGGGGACTAGAAGAACAATGAGTGAATTATCATATGATCTAAATACCAATAAATGGTATAAGAAATTTGTTGCCGAAGATGATATAAAGATCAATGCGGTATATGCACATGTAATTACCGCCAGATATACAATATGGCTATATACATACAGCTGAATGAAATATAAAATCACATATACCATTATGTTTATCAAGACAAAATATGAATTTTTTTGCAGATATGTGTATATATAATACATATGAACTTCTTCAGCAGAGCCTTATAACGGATCCAGATCGGACCAAGCTTCCTCCGAAACCGTAACATCATGGAAAACGGTACAGCCCACAGCAGCAAGGAATCAAGGGGAAGTACATAATCAGGTAAGTAGATCACTAGAAAAAATATATAAATAAATAAAAATAATTAATAAGGTAGAAAGATCATTGAGAGAGGGGACAAAAATAGATCTAAAAAAAGAGAAATGCATAAAAACACAATAGCCTAGATAAAACATATACAAAAAGAGATAAAATATACATAAAATCTGATGGTATCGATTAAAGAAACGGGGCAAAACTCAAGGTTTCGTTTAGCCCCTTAGGTGTAACTGTATCCAGCAACCAAATCCACTTGGTCTCAAGTTTTGCAAGTGGTACACCAATTTCCCCACCACGTTCATTTAATGTGATGGTGTCAATTCCCATGAACTTCAGGCCAGAAGGGTCACAGTTGTGGTGAATTTTAAAGTGCTTTGGTAGAGTCTTCAGTTCCGATATGTCCTCAGCTGTTTCGGCCGCCCGTATACCTCGTACGTGTTCCCGGACACGTACTTTAAATTGTCTCGTTGTCATGCCCACATAGATTAATGAACATGGGCACACCGCATAATAAATTACCGCCTTCGTGGCACATGTAATAGCATGTTTAATCTTGAATGTACGGGTCCCACTGGAGTCGGTGAATGTTTCAGCCCGTACTACGTTCGAGCAGGCCACACATTTGCCACATGCTTTACATCCATTTTTGAGTGTCCCATTGTCCAAGAAGGTGGGGATTGTTGGTTTAAAATCATAATGGCTTTTCACCAAACAATCACCCAGATTCTTGGATCTACGATACGTGATGTTCGGACCCTCACCCACGTATTGTGACAGAATGGGGTCAGATTGAAGTATAAACCCAAAACAAACAAGGATACCTAAAAAATAACCTTTATTATAGATCACTAAAAAATACTCTTTCCATAAATAACAAACAAAATACTAACAAACATATAATTATGTACCTATAGGGCCCTAGGAAGAGTCTGCACTGAGACCTACCTATCAGTGGAGGTTGGCACCCTAAGTTTCTGCGGTTGGCGCCCCCACTCCGCGTCGACTAACCCTAGGAAATCCCTGGAGGACCCTAAATAGACCCTATTTAGGGTCCTCCAGGGATTTCCTAGGGTTAGTCGACGCGGAGTGGGGGCGCCAACCGCAGAAACTTAGGGTGCCAACCTCCACTGATAGGTAGGTCTCAGTGCAGACTACCTATTTAGGGTCCTCCAGGGATTTCCTAGGGTTAGTCGACGCGGAGTGGGGGCGCCAACCGCAGAAACTTAGGGTGCCAACCTCCACTGATAGGTAGGTCTCAGTGCAGACTCTTCCTAGGGCCCTATAGGTACATAATTATATGTTTGTTAGTATTTTGTTTGTTATTTATGGAAAGAGTATTTTTTAGTGATCTATAATAAAGGTTATTTTTTAGGTATCCTTGTTTGTTTTGGGTTTTTTTGAGTTGGTCTAGGATTCCACATATATTTGGACGTAGGTTGTTTTCAGATTGAAGTATACCCCAGGATTTTACAAGTAGCGATCTCATCATTTCAGTTTGGCCATTATACTGGGTGATGAATCTCACCTTCTGATTGGGTTTTTGGGGTCTACTCCCATACAGGGCCTGGTGACGTGTTGTATTCTTGGCTCTGTTGTAGCCCCTCTTGATGGAGTGCCGACTATAGCCCCGCTCAATAAATCTCTCCTTCAATACCATCGACTGTTCTTCAAAGTCGACATCGCTGGAGCATATTCTCCGCAGATGCAGGAATTGTCCAATCGGGATAGCATTGACCATTGGGGGGGGGGGGGGTGAGATGATTTTGCATGTAGCAAGGAATTAACCGCTGTACTTTTGCGAAAAATATTTGTGGAGAGACAATTGTCGGCATCCCTATTTACACATACATCCAGAAATTCCATCTCATCAGCGTGGACCTTGTATGTCAGATGTAAATTACGTGAGTTGTGGTTTAGATGTCCCATGAACTCTTGTAATGCGTCTACAGGACCTTGCCAAATGAAAAATATGTCATCGATGAACCGCACCCACAACGGGATGCAGTCCGCCGAAGGCACAAGTCCCGACATGAAAATGTCCCTCTCCCACAGCCCCAGGAACAAATTTGCATAAGAGGGTGCAAACGAAGCACCCATAGCAGTGCCCTGGAGCTGTAGGTAGAGGGACCCTTTAAATAAATAGAAATTATGAGACAACGAGAACTCAAGTAGCTGGACCACAAACTCCCTCATGGACTCGGGCAGGACTGAAGACTCCAAATAATACTTTACCGCCTGAACACCATCATCATGACGGATATTGGTGTAGAGGCTCTCCACATCACAAGATGCCAGTAGAGTCCCCACACCAATATGTAACCCATCAATCTTTTTAAGAAAATCGTTTGTATCCTTTATATGTGAGGGAAGTTCAGTGACCATTGGCTGCAGTTTAGAGTCTATGAATCTGTTGATTTTCTCCAAATAATTTCCACAGCCAGAAATTATAGGCCTACCAGGTGGCTTCGACTGATTCTTGTGAACTTTTGGTAATAGGTATAGGGTAGGTATTGTTGGTTCAGGTACACGCAGAGCTCCAAATAGTTCCTTGGTGATTGCATTGGATTCAAGAGCTGTTTTAAGAATCAATTCCAGTTCACCTTGGAATTTGATAAGCGGGTTGAAGGTCATTTTTTTATAGCACACACTGTCCCCCAACTGACGGAACGCCTCACCTTCATACAGTAGTTTTGGCAATATCACGACATTCCCCCCATTGTCGGCAGGTTTGAACACCACGTCCTTCAAATTTTGCAGACCACGGAGTGCATTTTTCTCCTTATTACTCAAATTATCACCATTAGGAAAACTGTTATGATTAGGTAATTCAGTACCACAATGGACATAGAAGTCAGAGCACATACAGTGACCTAACAATAACCCAAAAACAAAGAACGAGCTCTGAGACGTGGGAACTCTGCTGACCGCAATCCCTAATCCACTCCAACCACACTAAAGGCAGCCGTGGATTGCGCCTAACGCTCCCTATGCAACTCGGCACAGCCTGAGAAACTAGCTAGCCTGAAGATAGAAAATAAGCCTACCTTGCCTCAGAGAAATACCCCAAAGGAAAAGGCAGCCCCCCACATATAATGACTGTGAGTAAGATGAAAAGACAAACGTAGAGATGAAATAGATTTAGCAAAGTGAGGCCCGACTTTCTGAACAGAGCGAGGATAGGAAAGGTAACTTTGCGGTCAACACAAAACCCTACAAACAACCACGCAAAGGGGGCAAAAAGACCCTCCGTACCGACTAACGGCACGGAGGTACACCCTCTGCGTCCCAGAGCTTCCAGCAAGCAAGAAAAACCAAAAAAGCAAGCTGGACAGAAAAAACAGCAAACAAAAAATAACAAAAGCGGAACTTAGCTATGCAGAGCAGCAGGCCACAGGAACGATCCAGGAGGAAGCAAGTCCAATACTAGAACATTGACTGGAGGCCAGGATCAAAGCACTAGGTGGAGTTAAATAGAGCAGCACCTAACGACTTCACCACATCACCTGAGGAAGGAAACTCAGAAGCCGCAGTACCACTTTCCTCCACCAACGGAAGCTCATAGAGAAAATCAGCCGAAGTACCACTTGTGACCACAGGAGGGAGCTCTGCCACAGAATTCACAACAGTACCCCCCCTTGAGGAGGGGTCACCGAACCCTCACCTGAGCCCCCAGGACGACCAGGATGAGCCATATGAAAGGCACGAACAAGATCGGGAGCATGGACATCAGAGGCAAAGACCCAGGAATTATCTTCCTGAGCATAACCCTTCCACTTAACCAGATACTGGAGTTTCCGTCTTGAAACACAAGAATCCAAAATCTTCTCCACAATATACTCCAACTCCCCCTCCACCAAAACCGGAGCAGGAGGATCAACAGATGGAACCATAGGTGCCACGTATCTCCGCAACAATGACCTATGGAATACGTTATGGATGGAAAAAGAATCTGGAAGGGTCAAACGAAAAGACACAGGATTAAGAACCTCAGAAATCCTATACGGACCAATGAAACGAGGTTTAAACTTAGGAGAGGAAACCTTCATAGGAATATGACGAGAAGACAACCAAACCAAATCCCGAACACGAAGTCGGGGACCCACACAGCGTCTGCGATTAGCGAAACGTTGAGCCTTCTCCTGGGACAAGGTCAAATTGTCCACTACATGAGTCCAAATCTGCTGCAACCTGTCCACCACAGTATCCACACCAGGACAGTCCGAAGACTCAACCTGCCCTGAAGAGAAACGAGGATGGAAGCCAGAGTTGCAGAAAAACGGCGAAACCAAGGTAGCCGAGCTGGCCCGATTATTAAGGGCGAACTCAGCCAAAGGCAAAAAGGACACCCAGTCATCCTGATCAGCAGAAACAAAGCATCTCAGATAAGTTTCCAAGGTCTGATTGGTTCGTTCGGTCTGGCCATTGGTCTGAGGATGGAAAGCCGAGGAAAAAGACAAGTCAATGCCCATCCTAGCACAAAAAGCTCGCCAAAACCTCGAAACAAACTGGGAACCTCTGTCAGAAACGATATTCTCTGGAATGCCATGTAAACGAACCACATGCTGGAAGAACAATGGCACCAAATCAGAGGAGGAAGGTAATTTACACAAGGGTACCAAATGGACCATCTTAGAGAAGCGATCACAAACCACCCAAATGACTGACATTTTTTGAGAGACGGGAAGATCTGAAATAAAATCCATAGAGATATGTGTCCAAGGCCTCTTCGGGACCGGCAAGGGCAAAAGCAACCCACTGGCACGAGAACAGCAGGGCTTAGCCCGAGCACAAATCCCACAGGACTGAACAAAAGAACGAACATCCCGCGACAGAGATGGCCACCAAAAGGATCTAGCCACTAACTCTCTGGTACCAAAGATTCCAGGATGACCAGCCAACACCGAACAATGAACCTCAGAGATAACTTTATTCGTCCACCTATCAGGGACAAACAGTTTCTCCGCTGGGCAACGATCAGGTTTATTAGCCTGAAATTTTTGCAGCACCCGCCGCAAATCAGGGGAGATGGCAGACACAATTACTCCCTCTTTGAGAATACCCGCCGGCTCAGATAAACCCGGAGAGTTGGGCACAAAACTCCTAGACAGGGCATCCGCCTTCACATTTTTAGAGCCCGGAAGGTACGAAACCACAAAGTCAAAACGGGCAAAAAACAGCGACCAACGAGCCTGTCTGGGATTCAACCGCTTGGCAGACTCGAGATAAGTCAAGTTCTTATGATCAGTCAAGACCACCACGCGATGCTTAGCTCCTTCAAGCCAATGACGCCACTCCTCGAATGCCCACTTCATGGCCAGCAACTCTCGAATGCCAACATCATAATTTCGCTCAGCAGGCGAAAACTTCCTGGAAAAGAAGGCGCATGGTTTCATCACCGAGCAATCAGAACTTCTCTGCGACAAAACAGCCCCCGCTCCAATCTCAGAAGCATCAACCTCGACCTGGAATGGAAGCGAAACATCTGGTTGACACAACACAGGGGCAGAAGAAAAACGACGCTTCAACTCTTGAAAAGCTTCCACAGCAGCAGAAGACCAATTGACCACATCAGCACCCTTCTTGGTCAAATCGGTCAATGGTTTAGCAATACTAGAAAAATTGCAGATGAAGCGACGATAAAAATTAGCAAAGCCCAGGAACTTTTGCAGACTTTTCAGAGATGTTGGCTGAGTCCAATCATGGATGGCTTGGACCTTAACAGGGTCCATCTCGATAGTAGAAGGGGAAAAAATGAACCCCAAAAATGAAATCTTCTGAACACCAAAGAGACAATTTGATCCCTTCACAAACAAAGAATTAGCACGCAGGACCTGAAACACCGTTCTGACCTGCTTCACATGAGATTCCCAATCATCCGAGAAGACCAAAATATCATCCAAGTATACAATCAGGAATTTATCCAGGTACTCTCGGAAAATGTCATGCATAAAGGACTGAAACACTGATGGAGCATTGGCAAGTCCGAATGGCATTACTAGGTACTCAAAATGGCCCTCGGGCGTATTAAATGCAGTTTTCCATTCATCGCCTTGCTTAATACGCACAAGATTATACGCACCACGAAGATCTATCTTGGTGAACCAACTAGCCCCCTTAATCCGAGCAAACAAATCGGATAACAGCGGCAAGGGGTACTGAAATTTAACCGTGATCTTATTTAGAAGGTGGTAATCTATACAAGGTCTCAGCGAACCATCCTTCTTGGCCACAAAAAAGAACCCCGCTCCTAATGGCGACGATGACGGGCGAATGTGCCCCTTCTCCAAGACTCCTTCACGTAACTCCACATAGCGGCGTGCTCAGGCACAGATAAATTAAACAGTCGACCTTTTGGGAATTTACTACCAGCTATCAAATCGATAGCACAATCACAATCCCTATGCGGAGGTAGGGTATCGGACTTGGGCTCATCAAATACATCCCGGTAATCAGACAAGAACTCTGGGACCTCAGAAGGGGTGGATGACGAAATAGACAGAAATGGGACATCACCATGTATCCCCTGACAACCCCAGCTGGACACAGACATGGATTTCCAATCTAATACTGGATTATAGACTTGTAGCCATGGCAACCCCAACACGACCACATCATGCAGATTATGCAACACCAGAAAGCGAATAACCTCCTGATGTGCAGGAGCCATGCACATGGTCAGCTGGGTCCAGTACTGAGGCTTATTCTTGGCCAAAGGCGTAGCATCAATTCCTCTCAATGGAATAGGACACTGCAAGGGCTCCAAGAAAAACCCACATCGCCTAGCATACTCCAAGTCCATCAAATTCAGGGCAGCGCCTGAATCCACAAATGCCATGACAGAATAAGATGACAAAGAGCAGATCAAGGTAACGGACAAAAGAAATTTTGACTGTACCGTACCAATGGTGGCAGACCTAGCGAACCGCTTAGTGCGCTTAGGACAATCAGAGATAGCATGAGTGGAATCACCACAGTAGAAACACAGCCCATTCTGACGTCTGTGTTCTTGCCTTTCAACTCTGGTCAAAGTCCTATCGCACTGCATAGGCTCAGGTTTATGCTCAGATAATACCGCCAAATAGTGCACAGATTTACGCTCACGCAAGCGTCGACTGATCTGAATGGCCAAAGTCATAGACTCATTCAGACCAGCAGGCATAGGAAATCCCACCATGACATCCTTAAGGGCTTCAGAGAGACCCTTTCTGAAAATAGCTGCGAGCGCACCTTCATTCCATTGAGTGAGTACGGACCACTTTCTAAATTTCTGACAATATACCTCTATCTCATCCTGACCCTGACACAGAGCCAGCAAATTTTTCTCTGCCTGATCCACTGAATTAGGTTCATCGTACAGCAATCCGAGCGCCAGGAAAAACGCATCAATATTACACAATGCAGGATCTCCTGGCGCAAGAGAAAACGCCCAGTCCTGAGGGTCGCCACGTAAAAAAGAAATAATGATCCTAACTTGTTGAACTGGGTCACCAGAGGAGCGAGGTTTCAAAGCCAGAAATAGTTTACAATTATTTTTGAAACTCAGAAATTTAGTTCTATCTCCAAAAAACAAATCAGGAATAGGAATTCTTGGTTCCAACATAGAATTCTGAACCACAAAGTCTTGGATATTTTGTACTCTTGCCGTGAGCTGATCCACACATGAAGACAGACCTTTAATGTCCATCGCTACACCTGTGTCCCGAACCACCCAAATGTCTAGGGGAAAAAAAAGGCAAAACACAGTGCAGAGAAAAAAAAATGGTCTCAGAACTTCTTTTTTCCCTCTATTGAGAATCATTAGTACTTTGGGCCTCCAGTACTGTTATGATTAGGTAATTCAGTACCACAATGGACATAGAAGTCAGAGCACATACAGTGACCTGACAATAACCCAAAAACATAGAACGAGCTCTGAGACGTGGGAACTCTGCTGACCGCAATCCCTAATCCTCTCCAACCACACTAAAGGCAGCCGTGGATTGCGCCTAACGCTCCCTATGCAACTCGGCACAGCCTGAGAAACTAGCTAGCCTGAAGATCGAAAATAAGCCTACCTTGCCTCAGAGAAATACCCCAAAGGAAAAGGCAGCCCCCCACAAATAATGAATGTGAGTAAGATGAAAAGACAAACGTAGAGATGAAATAGATTTAGCAAAGTGAGGCCCGACTTTCTGAACAGAGCGAGGATAGGAAAGGTAACTTTGCGGTCAACACAAAACCCTACAAACAACCACGCAAAGGGGGCAAAAAGACCCTCCGTACCGACTAACGGCACGGAGGTACACCCTCTGCGTCCCAGAGCTTCCAGCAAGCAAGAAAAACCAAATAAGCAAGCTGGACAGAAAAAACAGCAAACAAAAATAACAAAAGCGGAACTTAGCTATGCAGAGCAGCAGCCACAGGAACGATCCAGGAGGAAGCAAGTCCAATACTAGAACATTGACCAGAGGCCAGGATCAAAGCACTAGGTGGAGTTAAATAGAGCAGCACCTAACGACTTCACCACATCACCTGAGGAAGGAAACTCAGAAGCCGCAGTACCACTTTCCTCCACCAACGGAAGCTCATAGAGAGAATCAGCCGAAGTACCACTTGTGACCACAGGAGGGAGCTCTGCCACAGAATTCACAACACCCACCATCATTGCCCATCACCTCCATCATTGTCTTCCCCCACCATCATTGCCCATCACCTCCATCATTGTCTCCCCCTACAAATATCATTGTCCTTCACTACACACACAGCTCACAGACATGCACACACACACACACACAGGCACACAGCACAGCTCACCTCCCTGCAGCATCCGCTCACCCCTGCAGCCTCTTCCTCGCTGGATTCCTGGAAGCTTTCTGACTGAGACAGCAGCACGCTGGATGATGACGTCATCCAGCTGGGCTGTCTCTGACAGGAAGCAGGACGCCGGGAGGTGAGCTGCTCTGTGAGTCTGTGTGCCTGCGTGTGTGCTGTGCTGTGTGAGTGTGTGTGTGTGTGTGTGTGTGTGTGTGTACGTTACTTTGTGTGTGTGTGGTGCGACTTTACATGCGGGCAGTGTTACCTGCACCCTGCAGCTAACGCTGCCTGCTATTAAAGAGAAATGGTATTCACTCCTCTCCACGCCCAGTGGGGGCGTGGGGAAGTGTAAATATTCATTTTGCTTTAGCAGCGGGGACAGGAGGATCCTGTCTCCAGCTGCTGCTACTGGCACAGGGCAGGCCCCCTTGACTCAGGGGCCATATAGCCACTGGCTGGGGCCCCTGGAGCAGTGGGGGCCCGAGGCAGCTGCTCGCCAGTATACCAGCAGGTGTCAGTGCCAGGGCCCACCGGAGAATCCTCTGGTTCTCCGGTGGGCCAGTCCGAGCCTGGGTCTACTGTAAAACCAACAAGAAGCACATTAAGTGCTAACTTTGGACAATAAAAGTTTTGGCCATTCACCATCCATGAACACATTGTCTTTAAACAGAACAAACACTCAGTTTAACCAAACATTCAGTTTAACTTGTTTTAGTAGTCACTCTCTACTTTCTCTTCCAAGGTAGTACTTGGTGCCTGCATCACTCTGACTGGCAAAGTTCTTTGTCAGGCATCTCAATGGGTGACTCAAATGGAGCAACTCCTGCAGCCAGGGTGTGTGTAGCCTGTGTTGATGGAGTGGCAGGGACTGGTGCAGCATCCGGGGTAGAAGCTGCCAGTTGCCTTTCTGGCACTGTATTTGTTGGTATGAGAACAACACGTCCCCCGTCCACTTTTTCACATTGAGAGGACATACCACCCCCTTTCGCCCACATGCCGGGTGTAGGTTACTAGATCTCCCGGTGTAAGTCACTATAAAGGTGGCCCCCTAGCAGGTGTGACTCCATGTCTAGGCGGGTCACAAATAGTTCTGAGACTATCCCGGGCTCTTTGATGAAACCCCAGACCTTTTTCAAGTCAAAGGACACTATGGTGCCCTGTCTCAGCGGACCCCGGTCAGCATGTCTAGCCTTTCGGGCCTTGGCCCTCATATTCCATTCTCCCATTGCTTTCAATTGGGCTCTGCGCTCCCGCTTCTCTGCCTCTCACCTGGGCACCTGCTGTCGGCAGTGGTCCTCCCAACTATGGGTCCCACCCAGTTTTCTCCCGCTTGGGCCTCCCCTGGGAACCCCATCAAATCTGTCCCCTGGTGCTCCCAACGGATAACCACTCTCTCACTATGCACCTCTCTTAACCAAACATTCAGTTTAACTTGTTTTAGTAGTCACTCTCTACCTTCTCTTCCAAGGTAGCACTTGGTGCCTGCATCCCTCTGACTGGCAAAGTTCTTTGTCTGTCATCTCAACTGGTGACTCAAATGGATCAACTCCTGCAGCGTGGTTCTGTGTAACCTGTGTCTGCACGGCCATGGTTGCTGGAGCGGCAGGGACTGGTGCAGCATCCGGGGTAGAAGCTGCCAGTTGCCTTTCTGGCACTGCATTTGTTGGTATGAGAACAACACGTCCCCCCGTCCACTTTTTCACATGAAGGGCATACCACCACCTTTCGCCCACATGCTGGGTGTAGGTCACTAGGTCTCCCGTGTGCAAGCCACGATAAAGGTGGCCCTCTAGCAGGTGTGACTCCATGTCCCGGCGGGTCACAAATAGTTCTGAGACCATCCCGGGCTCTTTGATGAAACCTCAGCCCTTTTTCAAGTCAAAGGACACTACGGTGCCCTGTCTCAGCGGACCCTGGTCAGCATGTCTTGCCTTGCAGGCCTTGACCTTGGCCAGGGGTGTGCAATTAAGTTTGCCATAATTACCGTATTTTTCGGACTATAAGACTCACCAGACCATAAGGCGCACCCAAAATTTGTGGTGAAAATTGTAGAATTTTTTTTTTTTATAAGATGGGGGTCCTTCTTTTTGTCCGAATTTACAGTATCTTACCTGAGGGCTGGCGGTGGCAGAGCAGGGTCACAGGAGGCATGGTGTCGGCAGAGGTGGGGTGATGCGGTGTGGCGTGCACCTGAGCAGGGTCCCTTCCTGCTTAGGTGGGCGATGCCACGGCCTGGGGGGGGGGTTGCAGCAGTGGTGTGGCAACGGCAGAGGTGCGGTATGGCGTGCGCAGGGTCCCTTCCACCGGTGAGGTGACGCAGCGGCCCGAAATGCAATGTGAGCAGCAGAGCTGGGTTGAATATCGGTGGTGGCGTGTTGTGAATTCTGCTCTTGGGCTCCCTCCAGTGGTTATGAGTGGTAGTGCTGCGGTAGTTGGATCGCAGCATTTATCAGGTGTATCCATTTTTTGCAATCTGGGCTGGGCTATTTAAGTCCTGCTTTATCCTTTAGTCAGTGCAAGTTGTCCATTGTTTTTGGAGGATTCACATCCATACCTGGTCTCTCCTGGACTGCTGTTCATTTCTTCAAAGATAAGTTCTGGCCTTGTTTTTGCTGTCCACCTGCTGTGGACCATATTGTTCTGTGCATTTTCATGTTTTGTTTTGTCCAGCTTTGTCTGTGAAGGATTTTTTGCAGCCAAGCTGTGTCTCTGGAGATGCAGATATACCCTCCATGTCTTTAGTCAGATGTGGCGATTTGTATTTTCTGTGGTGGATATTTTCTAGCTTTTTATACTGACCGCATAGTACTCTGTTCTATTCTTTCTTTTCAGCTAGTATGGCCTCCTATGCTAAATTCTGATTTCATGTCTGCGTATGTTATTTCCCTCTCCTCTCACAGTCAATATTTGTGGGGGGCTATCTATCCTTTGGGGATTTTCTCTGAGGCAAGATAGGTTTCCTGTTTCTGTCTTTAGGGGAAGTTAGTTCTTAGGCTGTATCGAGGGGTCTAGGGAGTGTTAAGTACCCCCCACGGCTACTTCTAGTTGCGCTGCTAGGTTCAGGGTTTGCGGTCAGTACAGGGACCACCTTCTCCAGAGTCCGTCTCATGTTGCTCCTAGGCCACCAAAGATCATAACAGTACAACTGGCCCACAATGAGTTAAATGCATCTCAGAAGAAGGGAAGGAAGCTCTTGAGCCATTTTTTTCTCTCCAGTCTATTGTGTGTTCTCTTCCCCCTTAATCTCTGGGTGGCTACGGAACCTAGTAATAACATGAATGTTCAGGAGTTAGTTTCTCGGGTGGATCAGCTTGCTGCTAGGATGCAGGGTATTTCAGATTTTGTTATTCAGACTCCTGCCTTAGAACCTAATATACCCACTCCTGATTTGTTTTTTGGTGACAGATTCAAATTTTTGAGTTTCAAAAATAATTGTAAACTGTTTTTTGCATTGAGACCCCGTTCTTCTGGTGATCCCATTCAGCAGGTTAAAATCATCATATCCTTGCTGCGTGGTGACCCACAGGATTGGGCATTTTCCCTGGAATCTGGCAATCCTGCTTTGCTTAATGTTGATTCTTTCTTTCAAGCATTGGGGTTATTGTATGATGAGCCTAATTCTGTGGATCAAGCTGAGAAGATCTTGTTGGCCCTGTGTCAGGGTCAAGAAGCGGCAGAATCGTATTGCCAGAAATTTAGAAAATGGTCTGTACTGACTAAATGGAATGAGGATGCCTTGGCGGCAATTTTCAGAAAGGGTCTTTCTGAATCCGTTAAAGATGTTATGTTGTGGTTCCCCACGCCTGCTGGTCTGAGTGATTCTATGTGTCTGGCCATTCAGATTGATCGGCGCTTGCGCGAGCGCAGAGTTGTGCACACTGTGGCGTTGTCCTCCGAGAGGAGCCCTGAGCCTATGCAGTGTTATAGGTTTTTGTCTAGAGCTGAACGACAAGGATTTAGGCGTCAGAATAGGTTGTGTTTTTACTGCGGCGATTCTGCTCATGTTATTTCTGATTGCCCTAAGCATACCAAGAGAATCGCTAGTTCTTTTACCATCAGTACTGTACAACCAAAATTTCTGTTATCTGTGACCTTGATCTGCTCATTATCGCCATTTTCTGTCATGGCATTTGTGGATTCAGGCGCCGCTCTGAATTTAATGGACTTAGAATTTGCCAGACGTTGTGGTTTCCCCTTGCAGCCTTTGCAGAACCCTATTCCTTTAAGGGGCATTGATGCTACACCGTTGGCTAAAAATAAACCTCAATTTTGATACTTTGGTGTTGCATAATTTGCATGATGATATTGTGCTGGGTTTTCCATGGTTACAGCTACATAATCCGGTGTTAGATTGGAAATCCATGTCTGTGACTAGTTGGGGTTGTCAGGGGGTTCATGATCCCGTTCCTTTGATGTCAATTTCCTCTTCCCCCTCTTCTGAAATTCCTGAGTTTTTGTCAGATTTCCAGGATGTATTCGATGAGCCTAGATCTAGTTCCCTTCCACCACATAGGGACTATGATTGTGCTATTGACTTGATTCCAGGTTGTAAGTTCCCTAAGGGTCGACTTTTCAACCTGTCTGTGCCAGAACATGCCGCCATGCGGAGCTATATTAAGGAGTCTTTGGAGAAGGGGCATATTCGGCCATCTTCTTCACCATTGGGAGCAGGTTTTTTTTTGTTGCCAAGAAGGATGGCTCCTTGAGACCCTGTATTGATTATCGCCTCTTGAATAAGATCACGGTCAAATTTCAATACCCTTTGCCTTTGCTTACTGATTTGTTTGATAGGATTAAGGGGGCTAGCTGGTTTACTAAGATTGACCTTCGAGGGGCATATAATCTTATTCGTATTAAACAGGGTGACGAATGGAAAACTGCATTTAATACGCCGGAAGGCCATTTTGAATACCTAGTGATGCCATTCGGACTCTCTAATGCCCCATCTGTGTTCCAGTCCTTCATGCATGATATCTTTCGGAGTTATCTTGATAAATTCATGGTTGTATATTTGGATGATATTTTGATTTTTTCTGATGATTGGGAGTCTCATGTGAAACAGGTCAGGATGGTATTTCAGATCCTCCGTGATAATGCTTTATTTGTGAAGGGGTCGAAGTGCCTCTTTGGAGTGCAGAAGGTTTCTTTTTTGGGCTTCATTTTTTCTCCCTCATCTATAGAAATGGATCCGGTTAAGGTTCAGGCCATTCATGATTGGATTCAGCCCACATCTGTGAAGAGCCTTCAGAAATTCTTGGGCTTTGCTAATTTTTATCGTCGTTTCATTGCCAACTTCTCCAGTGTGGTTAAACCTCTGACCGATTTGATGAAGAAAGGCGCTGATGTGACGAATTGGTCCTCTGCGGCTGTTTCTGCCTTTCAGGAGCTTAAACGCCGATTTACTTCTGCCCCTGTGTTGCGTCAGCCGGATGTTTCTCTTCCATTTCAGGTTGAGGTTGACGCGTCTGAGATTGGGGCAGGGGCCGTTTTGTCTCAGAGGAATTCTGATGGTTCCTTGATGAAACCGTGTGCCTTCTTTTCTCAGAAGTTTTCGCCTGCGGAATGCAATTATGATGTCGGCAATCGGGAGTTGTTGGCTATGAAGTGGGCATTTGAGGAGTGGCGTCATTGGCTTGAGGGGGCCAAGCACCGTATTGTGGTCCTGACCGATCATAAGAATCTGATTTACCTTGAGTCTGCCAAACGGCTGAATCCTAGACAGGCTCGATGGTCCCTGTTTTTCTCCCGTTTTGATTTTGTGGTCTCATAAATTCCTGGTACTAAGAATGTTAAGGCGGATGCCCTCTCTTGGAGTTTTTTTCCTGATTCCCCTGGGGTTCTTGAGCCGGTCGGCATTTTGAAGGAAGGGGTTATTCTTTCTGCCATCTCCCCTGATTTACGACGGGTTCTTCACGTATTTCAGGCTAATAAACCTGACCGCTGTCCAGTGGGGAAACTGTTTGTTCCTGATAGATGGACTAGTAAAGTGATTTCTGAGGTTCATTGTTCTGTGTTGGCCGGTCATCCTGGCATTTTTGGTACCAGAGATTTAGTTGGTAGGTCCTTTTGGTGGCCTTCTTTGTCGCGGGATGTGCGTTCTTTTGTGCAGTTCTGTGGGATTTGTGCGCGGGCTAAACCTTGCTGTTCCCGCGCTAGTGGGTTGCTTCTGCATTTGCCGGTCCCTGAGAGACCTTGGACGCATATTTCTATGGATTTTATTTCAGAGCTTCCGGTTTCCCAGAGGATGTCTGTTATCTGGGTGGTTTGTGACCGGTTTTCTAAGATGGTTCATTTGGTACCTTTGCCTAAATTGCCTTCCTCTTCTGATTTGGTTCCGTTGTTTTTTCAGCATGTGGTTCGTTTGCATGGCATTCCGTAGAATATTGTGTCTGATAGAGGTTCCCAGTTTGTTTCTAGGTTTTGGTGGGCCTTTTGTGCTAAGCTGGGCATTGATTTGTCTTTTTCTTCCGCATTTCATCCTCAGACAAATGGACAAACCGAGCGAACTAATCAGACTTTGGAAACCTATTTGAGATGCTTTGTGTCTGCTGATCAGGATGATTGGGTGGCTTTCTTACCATTGGCCGAGTTTGCCCTTAATAATCGGGCTAGTTCTGCTACCTTGGTTTCGCCTTTTTTTTGTAATTTTGGTTTTCATCCTCGTTTTTCTTCAGGGCAGGTTGAGCCTTCTGATTGTCCTGGTGTGGATTCGGTGGTTTACAGGCTGCAGTAGATTTGGGCTCATGTGGTGGACAATTTGGTGTTGTTTCAGGAGGAGGCTCAACGTTTTGCTAATCGTCGTCGGTGTGTTGGTTCCCGGCTTCGGGTTGGGGATTTGGTCTGGTTGTCTTCCCGTCATGTTCCTATGAAGGTTTCTTCCCCTAAGTTCAAGCCTCGGTTTATTGGTCCTTATAAGATTTCTGAGATTATCAATCCAGTGTCTTTTCGTTTGGCCCTTCCAGCCTCTTTTTCCATCCATAATGTTTTCCATAGATCTTTGTTGCGGTAGTATGTGGTGCCCATTGTTCCCTCTGTTGATCCTCCGGCTCCGGTGTTGATTGATGGGGAGTTGGAGTGGTTGAGAAGATTTTGGATTCTCGTTTTTCGAGGCGGAAGCTTCAGTATCTGGTCAAATGGAAGGGTTATGGCCAGGAGGATAATTCTTGGGTTGTTGCCTCCGATGTTCATGCTGACGATTTGGTTCGTGCCTTTCATTTGGCTCGTCCTGATCGGCCTGGGGTCTCTGGTGAGTGTTCGGTGACCCCTCCTCAAGGGGGGGGGGGTATAGTTGTGAATTCTGCTTTTGGGCTCCCTCCGGTGGTTATGAGTGGTAGTGCTGCGGTAGTTGGATCGCAGCATTTATCAGGTGTATCCATTTTTTGCAATCTGGGCTGGGCTATTTAAGTCCTGCTTTATCCTTTAGTCAGTGCCAGTTGTCCATTGTTTTTGGAGGATTCACATCCATACCTGGTCTCTCCTGGTCTGCTGTTCATTTCTTCAAAGATAAGTTCTGGCCTTGTTTTTGCTGTCCACCTGCTGTGGACCATATTGTTCTGTGCATTTTCATGTTTTGTTTTGTCCAGCTTTGTCTGTGAAGGATTTTTTGCAGCCAAGCTGTGTCTCTGGAGATGCATATATACCCTCCATATCTTTAGTCAGATGTGGCGATTTGTATTTTCTGTGGTGGATATTTTCTAGCGTTTTTATACTGACCGCATAGTACTCTGTTCTATTCTTTCTTTTTAGCTAGTATGGCCTCCTATGCTAAATTCTGATTTCATGTCTGCGTATGTTATTTCCCTCTCCTCTCACAGTCAATATTTGTGGGGGGCTATCTATCCTTTGGGGATTTTCTCTGAGGCAAGATAGGTTTCCTGTTTCTGTCTTTAGGGGAAGTTAGTTCTTAGGCTGTGTCGAGGGGTCTAGGGAGTGTTAGGTACCCCCCACGGCTACTTCTAGTCGCGCTGCTAAGTTCAGAGTTTGCGGTCAGTACAGGGACCACCTTCTCCAGAGTCCGTCTCATGTTGCTCCTAGGCCACCAGATCATAACAGCGGCGGCCATCTTCCTGAGGCCGCGCGTGCGCAGATGGAGTGCTCTGCTTCACGGGGCTTCAGGAAAATGGCCACGCGTGCGCAGATGGAGATCGTGGCGGCCATTTTCCTGAAGCCGAGATCTAAATCTGCAAACTCGGCTTCAGGAAAATGGCCGCCGCGATCTCCATCTGCGCACGTGCGGCCTCCGGTGGCCATTTTCCTGAAGCCCCGTGAAGCACAGCACTCCATCTGCGCATGCGCTGCCTCGGGAAGATGGCCGCCGCCACCGATAAACCGGTGATCTGCTCTGCTGCTCACATTGCACGTGACGTACAGGGCAGATGCAGAGCTCAGCCTCTTGTGACTGGTGGCATAATGCTGCCTGCGGTCACAAGAATGATTGACACAGCCGGGAGCCAATGGCTCCTGATGCTGTGTCAATCACATCCTGATCCTGGACTCTGGAGGAACTGTATGCGCTGCAAGCGCATACAGTTCCGACAGCGTGTGGATGAGCTCGGGGCCTTCACTTCAGCTGCCAGCGGTCCTCCTCAGAAGCGTCTGGCGGCTGGCCGAGCGGTGTCGGGGGTGGCTGTCAGAAGTGACAGCTAGCTGGCGGGTCGTTTAAAATCATCAGGTGGGCCGGATGCGGCCCGCGGGCCGCATCTTGCCCAGGTCTGGCGGTGGCCCTCATATTCAATTCTTCCATTGCTTTCAATTGGGCTCTGCCCTCCTGCTCCTCTGCCTCCCACCTGGGCACCTGCTGCGAGTAGAGGTCCTCCCAACTAAGGGTCTCCACCTTGTTTTCTCCCGCTTGGGCCTACCCTGGGAACCCCATCAAATCTGTCCCTTGGTGCTCCCAACAGATAACCACCCTCTCACTATGCACCTCTCGGGGCATGAGTTACAGCTGCAGTGGAGACGCCAGTTTATCTACGGTGTCTGCTGTCCGGTCTCAGGCAAAATTTTTAAACGCTCGGCCGGGATTCAGGGCTGGCAGGAGTTTTAATGGCCCAACTAAGGTTTCATCGGCCACCAGGGCAACGTTAGTACCTATTTCCTCTCTGGTGCCGGTCTCCTCCTCCTCCACTGCTGGTCGTGAGGCCACCGTCTTTTCCGACACTTTTTTTAGCAGGGCCTCCTTCCTGGCAATTTAGCTCCTCCATCTCGACTCACAGAAACTTTGGGTTCACAGCGGGCAGCTGGTCAGAGTCCTCCTGTTGACCGAGGGAGTCGACCGCTTCCACCCCATGCTCCGGAGCTCTCCATCCACGGCTTGCCATGGTGCTCACCGGGTTTCTTGCTTCCACTCCTGCAGCACACTTTCCCGCACATCCACACGTGATCGATCCACTCTCCACCCTTCGTGGGCGGATCCTTCTCCTTTTCCCGCCAGCCATGCCAGGAGGCAGATCCCTCTCGCTGATGGACAAGTTCATTCTGCATTGAAGTCTTTGCAGTGTGTGGCATTTGCAACCCAGCCCACAACAGGTGCACGGGACCCAGTTTACCAGGTCAGTCCATCCTGTTCGTGATGCCAAAATGGAGCGCCCGCTAGGGCCGTAGGGTACTCGGAACCGGGTTGGACAGTTCTTCAAGGAATTGTCACGGCAGCAGTGACCTGGTCTGTGGCCCTGGGCATCCAGTAAAATTAAGATGAAGGAGGAATAAAGTTTATAGGGGATTAGTTTGTGATGCCACCCGTGGTGTTCGCTAATAAGGAAATGGACGACACTGCAGTTCAGGTCCACTGGGGCAGTTGGTGACACAGCAGAGATGTTACTGCTCTCCATGGGTAGAGCTAGGCCCCAGGGCAGTTAAGATGTTAAAGTCAATGATGGTGAATGTTGTAGTGTAGGGCAGGTGATGCAGTAAATAATTCTGAGGACACATCAGGGTGCAGTTTACACACTTTACTCACAGTTCTTATATGCAGTCCCCAGCCGGATGCTGTGTCCTCCGGGTCTGTGGTCCAGCCAGCTCTCAGGTAATTTCGGGTTCACTTTCCCAAGACTCCCTTTCTTATATTCCTTCCCTGGCCAGCTCTCTGCACTGACTTTGCCCTCCTGCCCTGCGCCTCACACACAGTGTCCCAAACCAGCAGCTTCGGATCCTGTCGCGTGATGTCCTCCTGGTCCCCTTGATCCTATGTTGCTGCCTTTTCAGCAAATGTGTGTGAATGTGGCTGTGGCACATACAGATACCACAGACTCCGGCTTTCTAGCTGAGCCTTGTAGTTCCTCCACTAGTCTGGGGACTAATTCCCTCACTGCGACCTGGTCCTTCTACCCGACTACAGTCGGCATGGATTTGGGCACCCACGGTGGATTCCTCACTTCCCTGGACCCTAGGACCCCTACCTTTCTTCTCTCTCAGGAGCTTCTCTCTCCATGTCTGCTCTCCTCAACTCCTCCCCACTAACTTCTTACTGACTGACAAACAAAGCCTCTAACTCTCACTCTCTTTACCCACACCCTCTACCTAGTTCCTGCCTCCAGCCTGAGATGGGACCCTCCCTCAATTGGGTCTGCCCAGATCTCCTGGCCTGGAGTGGTGTGGTGTTGGATGCTAGTGTGGGTCTCGGGTAGTGGCCCCTCCTTACTCGAGAGTGGAGTACCACACCTTTGGCTGAGGTGCAGTACCTCTGTGGCAACTGGACACTCAGGGGTGCCACAGAAGCACACAGCAAAAACAGTTCAATGTAGGCCTGAAATGCCACAATTTGTAGCCCACAGAGAGATGAGGCGCCTGACAGAGATAATCCACTTTCAAATATCTGGCCTGTATTTTTATTTTCTTACAGGAAGATAGTGTCAAGAAGTAGGGAAGCACACAGCAAAAACAGTTCAATGTAGGCCTGAAATGCCACAATTTGTAGCCCACAGAGAGATAAGGCATCTGATGGAGATAGCCCACTTTCAAATATCTAGCCTGTATTTTTTTTTTGCCTGCAAAATTGTGTCAATAATTTGGCTAAGACACAGCAAAAACTATTCTATGGAGGCCTAAAATGGACAGGAGATGGACAAGGCTAACGGTCCCTCCTGCATGTCTGGGCTGGAACTGTTGGGACTGCCACCATTATTCCGGGGGGAAGAGATTTCTGACCGGAGCAGTGCAGGACACCTGACTCGTGGGTGGATCCGACATAAATATCTGTGTGCATGGGCAGATGGAGCTTTTGGCAGGGAACCAGTGTGTGAGCACAGAGACGGTTGACTCCCTCTCAACTTACTCACGCCAGCTATCCATGCTATCATACCCTGTTAGCAAGTCTATCCCAACTGACGATACACAGCTCTTAGAGACCTACGTACCGTACAGTGACCGGTACAGAGTGCATAGCATCGTTCTGCTGACCACCGCGGAGGCACCGCTCAGCCATATCCCTTTAGTGCTTAGTGCCCACTGAGAACCGGCCTGCTCCTGAGGCTATGACCACTGGAATGTGTACTTCTTCTGTGGCCTTGTCTACTGATCTGTTTGCTTCGTCCGCTGTGCCGCAGACCTACACATCTGCAACATCTCATGCCCGTATCAGGAGACCATGTGCCAAAAGATCCAGAGAATTCATCATGGTGAGGAGACAGTGCATCACCTTTCTGCGGGACCGGATCGGAGACATATCGTGCTGCCTGCGGCGCCACTGAGGGATCTTCCAGCCACCTTCCACCAAGGCCCAGAGACTGATAAGTCGGCAGGATGCAGTCCAATATTACGCAGGCAGCAGACCAAGCAGTTGGGGATGGCCCCAGGACCAGCATTTCACTGGGGGCCATGCTAAGTAATTTGCCAATATTCACCGGGAGCAATACTATGTTGTGTAGCTGGACTGAATGCATTAGGGGCATGATGAGAATGCACCCCATGACCCCTGCGCTGGAGGCTGAGGTGACTATCATGGCTCTGGACGGAGAAGCTAGGAATTCAGTGATGTTGCGGACCCCCAGAGACCGAGATACCTTCAATAAGGTGCTGCAGATATTAGAGGAGACTCACGGACACCCCAAAGATGTAGGGGAGCTGAGGACCCATCTCTTTAGCAGAATGCAGAGGGAGGGGGAGACCGTAACCCAATATATGAATGCATTACATGAGTTACACACTGCGATTGTTAGAAAGGATGATATGGGGTAGGTCCCACTGACATAATGCTAGAGACCTCTTAGTGACTGGTTTACAAGACTGCTGAAAAAACAAGCCCTGCGAGAGCGTGTGCGAATAAACCCTCGAATGACATTCCCTAAGGTAGGGAGTGAGGCATGCATGCGTGAACAGTGACTGTCCTGGTGGGGAAGGTTCAAAGCGTGGGGGTGCCAGAGGACGCTATTGCTGAACTCCAATGGGTGGAAAAACTCAGGAGAGAACTTGAGAGTGTGAAGGAAGAACTGGCCGACATAAAGAAGAAAGCTGAGGCTACTAGTAATCCACCAGAGGACAAGGTAAGGCCCGGAACTACGCCGTGACTCCAGAAAGCATTGCCGGCCGGGGCTCATCACTTGTTTCAATTGCGGAGAGAGTAGATGAGTCGCTCACCAGGGCAATGGGGATACTCAGTACCGGGTCTGGTCACACTTTAAAGGGGATGTCACAGTGGCTGCGACCCGGTCCGTGGCCCAGGGCACTTAATTAAAAAAGAATAGTCTTTTAAGGGGTTTTGTTATAAAGTTCATGATGCCACCTGTGGTTCTCGGTGAGAGAGGACTGACGCTGCTTAAAGGGGTCCTCTGGGGTGATGTTCATGCAGCATAGATGGTGACGCTTCCCACAGGTGAAGCGGGGTCCCCAGTGGAGTGGGCAAGGATGGTGGGTTGCCGGTAAATAAACGGAGGACACAGAGTTGCAGTCTTTACCTGGTTTACTGATGGTAACAGTCCACAGTCCAGGGTACTGGCAACAGGTGTAGAAGAAGTCAAGGCAGCCTGGAAACAGGTGGAGACCCCCTTGGCAGGTCAGGTTGGGAGCCTTCCACTTTGCGCTTGCTATTAGTGCCTTGCTACCTGTAGTTTCCTAACAAGGTCCTCGTTCTCTCCCGTCCTGGGACAGTGCCTGCATGGTAGGCAGCTTGAGCCATTCCTCTGGGGTCTCTGTATACGGTGACTCCGGGCTCTGGGATGCTGCTGTACCTCAGGTTTAAGGTGGGCAGGTTACTTTCAGCTCTCTGCCCTCCGGTTCTGCTGTGGGACCTGCAGTTGCCCACAACCTCAGGCTCCCGATGCCTGGTTACTGCGCTTCAGCTCTGAGGGGCTCAATCAGAGCCCTCCTCAAGCTCCTAATCACTCCTCTGCACTTTCCCTGTCTCTTGTCTCACACAGACTGTCAGACCAGGATGGATATCAGGGAAGTTCCCCTAAAACAGGGTTTTGAGCTCCCCCTTCTCACCAGGAGATAGAAGATGTTGTGTTAAAGATTTACCTGTCAAGAGGATTCCTCTTGTCTCCAGGCATAGCACTACCCTCCCCGAGAAGAAGGCAGCACCACTATGGTACCCAAACTCCTGGGGTGCCACATGGACACATCACATGGGATTTTACCCAACGAGGAAGAGTGACTTCTCGCCGCCCGTTAAATTAGAGGGCTCCGAGCCAGGGGAAGCCGCCCAGAGCCAGAACAGGTGAGGAAGAGTAGTGGAAGTCCTGCAAGTTTAGTGTCAACATGCCTCCTGATATGGGCAGAGATGGACTGACGTGCAGTGCAATGCATGGTGGACATGGGCTCACAGGTGACAATGATGCAAGAGGCTTACTTTCTGCGCCATTTTCCCGGAGCGAAACGGCCTGAATGGGGCCCAGTGATAAAGTTATGGCGGCTAACCAACTGCCCATCCCGGTCGCAGGGATGGTATGGATGCATGTGTCTATCTGTGGGAAAGACCTAGGATGGAAAGGCATGGTACTGACCCATGAAAAGTGAGTAATGAACCCACCGTCACAATGTGGATGAAAGTGCTGAAGGAGTTTGAAAGTCTTCTTGTCAGGGAGCCCTCTAATGAGATTCTAAAACAGTGGGGCCCGCATACCCCCCAAAGAAAATGTTTTCAATAGCACGAGTGGTGCAAGTACAAGAATCTAGCTGCAAGGGGGGAGTGTTGGGAAAAGTGATTGTCCCTGGCTCCACCAAATTTGTTTTTCCACCTGGACAAACAATTCTGTCTCTGCCCGTTCGTGCTTGTGTCCCCTTGGAGAGGGTTTAGGTCCAAATCGAATCATCTCCTTCAGAACAATTACCTATGGGACTTCTAGTGGTGCATACATTAACCATTGTACGAGAAGGGACTGTTCTTGTACGGTGCATTAATTCAGGAGATCAGGACATTACCGTTGTTCCCAGAAGTGTGGTGGCCCAAGCAAATCCACCTGAAGAAATAATACCCTCCCAAACAGTACAACTGGAAAAACAATATGGGGACCCTTGAACTGTGTCAGTAAACTCCATTTCAGTACCAGAATCTCATTACATCGAAGAGGGCCGACCCATACTGGAACAAATGCGGGCCGAATTGACTGAACTCACACACACCCAGCTACAACAGGCAGAAGCTCTGTTGGGGAAGTATAAAGATGTTTTTGCTGTCCATGAGGATGATTTTGGCTGTACCACGGCCATTACACATGAAATACCAACCGGGGGCACTGCGCCCATAAGAGAGCGTTACCGACATGTACAGACATACCGCTGGTTCAACCGCTGCAGCTGCACCGGGGCCCGGAGGCCTTGGGTGGCCCCTGCAGGCAGGGCTGGCATTAGGGGCAGGCAGCTGCCTAGGGCCCCCGCTCCTGCAGGGGTCCCCAGCTATCGGCAAATCACGCAGCCGCTATGGGACCCCTGTGAGGCAGGGGGGCCCACCTGCCGCCAGCACTGACTACCCCACCGCATTGAATTATACCGCAGTCTGCCGCTACAGTTCAAAGCAATGATTGAGGAGAGAGCATCGGCAGACGCTCCCTTTCCCATCATTCCCCACTCTGCCTCTGATACTGCGGGTGCACTATGATGTCATTGTGCACTCACTGTGTGCCAGGTAGTGCAGTGCCGCTGAGACAGGAGCAGTGAGTACTGGACTGTGGGGCCATTCAATGGGATGGAGGAGATGTGGGCTGTGATATGTACTATGAGGCTGGGCTGTGCTATGCTATATACTATGAGGCTGGGCTGGGCTATATATTATGAGGCTGAGCTGTGCTACATACTATGAGGCTGGGTTGTGCTATATATTATGGGGCTGTGCTGTGCTATATATTATGAGGCTGAGCTGTGCTACATACTATGGGGCTGTGGTGTGCTATATACTATGGGGCTGGGCTGTGCTATATAATATGAGGCTGGGCTGTGCTATATACTATGAGGCTGTGCTGTGCTATATACTATGAGGATGGGCTGTGATATACTATGGGGCCGGGCTGTGCTATATAGTATGGGGCTGGGCTGTGCTATATACTATGAGGCTGGGCTGTGCTATATACTATGAGGCTGGGCTGTGCTATATACTATGAGTCTGGGCTGTGCTATAAACTATGAGGCTGGGTTGGGCTGTGCTGTATACTATGTGGGCTGTGCTGTATACTATGTGGGCTCTGCTGTATACTATGAGGCTGGGCTGTGCTGTGTACTATGAGGCTGGGCTGTTCTATATACTATGCGGGCTGTGCTATATACTATGCGGGCTGTGCTGTATACTATGAGGGCTGTGCTGTGTATGAGGCTGGGTTGGGCTATATAATATGAGGCTGAGCTGTGCTACATACTATGAGGCTGTATACCCTGTATTTTTTTCATCTTTTGACTAGCACTTGCTTATTTACTGTGACTTTTTTACAACAGAGTATTTTTGACCTTGCTGTGCTCTTTTATGTCAACAAGTTTTTTGGTGGTGTGTGAACATGTTCCTACAGACTTGTTCACTGTGCAAGTGGCCCATGTGTTTTAGATACTATGAGGCTGGGTTGTGCTATATACTATGGGGCTGCGCTGTGCTATATATTATGAGGCTGAGCTGTGCTACATACTATGTGACTGGGCTGTGCTATATACTAGGAGACTGCGCTGTGCTATATACTATGAGACTGGGCTGTGCTATATACTATAAGGCTGTGCTATATACTATGAGGCTGTGCTGTGCTATATACTATGGGGCTGTGGTGTGCTATATACTATGGGGCTGTGCTGTGCTATATACTATGAGGCTGGGCTATGCTATATACTGTGGGGCTGGGCTGTGCTATATACTATGGGGCTGTGCTGTGCTATATACTATGAGGCTGGGCTGTGCTATATACTATGAGGCTGGGCTGTGCTATATACTATGGGGCTGGGCTGTGCTGTATACTAAGAGGCTGGGCTGTGCTTTATACTATGTGGTCTGTGCTGCATACTATGCGAGCTGTGCTGTATACTATGCGGGCTGTGCTGTATACTAGGCTGGGCTGTGCTGTGTACTATGAGGCTGGGCTGTTCCATATACTATGAGGGCTGTGCTATATACTATGCGGGCTGTGCTGTATACTATGTGGGCTGTGCTGTGTACTATGAGGCTGAGCTGTGCTATATACTATGCGGGCTGTGCTGTATACTATGCGGGCTGTGCTGTATACTATGAGGGCTGTGTTATATACTATGCGGGCTGTGTTATATACTATGCGGGCTGTGCTATATACAATGCGGGCTGTGTTATATACTATGTGGGGTATATTATATTCTATGGGGAAGACTGTGTTATATACTATGTGGCTGTGTTATATGCTATTGGGGGTATATTATGTTCTATGGGGGAAGCTGTGTTATATGCTATGGGGGCTGTATTATATTCTATGGAGGGCTACATTATATTCTATGGGGGGCTGTATTAGATTTTATGAGGGAGGATTGCATCACACTGCTGTATGGGGGGCTGTATTATATTATATTCGGGGCTACATTATATTCTATGAGGGCTGTATTATATTTATATTCTATGAGGGGTGATTACATCATACTCTATGAGGGGCATTGTGTGTCAATATACATATCCATAGTCCGAAGACAGGATGTCTATCTCAGGACCACTGGCTTATAATGGAAACCCACAGTAGTTGTGTACATACAGTTATATGAAAAAGTTTGGGCACCCCTATTAATCTTAAGCTTAATGTTTTATAAAAATTGTTTTTTTTGCAACAGCTATTCAAGTTTCATATATATATATAGGAGAACAACTTGCAAGTAGTGTTGAGCATTCCGATACCGCAAGTATCGGGTACCGGCCGATACTTGCGGTATCGGAATTCCGATACCGAGTTCCGATACTTTTGTGGTATCGGGAATCGGTATCGGATCCATATTAATATGTAAAATAAAGAATTAAAATAAAAAAAATTGATATACTTACCTCTCCGGAGGCCCCTGGACATCACCGCTGGTAACCGGCAGCCTTCTTTGTTTAAAATGAGCGCGTTTAGGGACTTCCATGATGTCACGGCTTCTGATTGGTCGCGTGCCGCTCATGTGACCGCCACGCGACCAATCAGAAGCCGTGACGTCATTCTCAGGCCCTAAACTAATCATTCTAGGAGTTTAGGACCTGAGAATGACATCACGGCTTCTGATTGGTCGCGTGGCGGTCACATGAGCCGCACGCGACCAATCAGAAGCCGCGACGTCATTCTCAGGTCCTAAACGCGCTCATTTTAAACAAAGAAGCCGGCCGGTTACCAGCGGTGATGTCCAGGGGCCTCCGGAGAGGTAAGTATATCAATATTTTTTATATTAATTCTTTATTTTACACATTAATATGGATCCCAGGGCCTGAAGGAGAGTTTCCTCTCCTTCAGACCCTGGGAACCATCAGGATACCTTCCGATACTTGGTGTCCCATTGACTTGTATTAGTATCGGATATCGGTATCGGCGATATCCGATACTTTTTGGGTATCGGCCGATACTATCCGATACCGATACTTTCAAGTATCGGACGGTATCGCTCAACACTACTTGCAAGTGGCCACTTTAAGTAGCTTTTCTCATGATTGCATACACCTGGCTATGAAGTTCAAAGCTCAATGAGGTTAGAAAACCAAAAAAAGTGCTTTAGTAAGTCAGTAAAAAGTATGTAGGAGTATTTAACCCTGCTGTTCTGTTCGGTCAAAAATGACCGACCTTGAACTTCAATATTCTTTAAAATATTCAAGATGCGGCTCTGAAACCCGTGGCCGACCGACCCATCCTCATTTAAGTCAATCAACCACAAGTTTCAGAACCGCATCTTGAACACCCCAAAAAATACCAAAGTTCAAAATAGGTCTCCCCAGACCGAACAGAACAGCAGGGTTAAAACAAGAAAATGATAAGCGTGCCCATACTTATGCACCTGTCAAATTTTGTTTGAATGCAGATTGCACATTTTCTGTTAGTACAATATACCTCATTTCAAGGCAGAAACATTACTGTGTCCAACAGTTATTAGATATATGAAACTGAAATAGCTGTTGCAAAAAAAAACAATTTTTATAAAACATTAAGCTTAAGATTAATAGGGGTGCCCAAACTTTTTCATATAACTGTATGTAGATAATGATAGGTCTCAAACAGGATAGAGACTATTCAGTCAAGATTTCCACAGTGTACACCTGTATCCTCCATTAGGCTTTAGGGTCAATATTCATTTCCTATGTAGATGCACCTCCGCCTTATCACTAACACAAAGGACATAACACAAAAGAACACAGGCCTGACCGCCTAATAGGAGGTGTTTCCTTGCGTCAGCATCACTGCTATCATGTCCACAGGTATGATCTGACTTATGGTTTTGGCCCAATGTGAGTACTAGGTCTATATAGGGCTAGGGCGGTAGTTTATATACTTATTTATGGCATATAGGTAAGGTAATTTAACCAGTAAAACCGTTTGCCATATGTGTTCACTGCGGTTATTTGGCTGTCAGTGAGGCTATCAGTGTCAGTGTGGTAATTAGGCTGATGGATGGACGTATACATTTTGGAGAGCACTCATGGGTGATGTTGATTCATGCCTGATTGATATTTTGCTCTCATCTAGTGTATTAATATCTTGTGGTCCATCTTATCTGTACATGATCTAGTGATGCTGTGCAATATTTGGTGTTTGTGCTATGTCCCTTATTTTTATGTTATCCATGGTCTATGTAAGTTTGTTATGTGACAAATCTAATAAAATATTTGTATTGTATATTTATAATATTGGATCAGTGCTCCTTCTTCTTTTCCTCTAGTAGTCTGACCGCCTAATAGGTTTACACAGTCTTGTATCTGGTTTATCTCATCAACAGAGTCCTGGAAATATTCAGCACTAGGGTTGAGCGAAACGGGTCGTTCATTTTCAAAAGTCGCCGACTTTTGGCAAAGTCGGGTTTCATGAAACCCGACCCGACCCCTGTGCGGGGTCGGCCATGCGGTACGCGACTTTCGCGCCAAAGTCGCGTTTCAATGACGCGAAAAGCGCCATTTCTCAGCCAATGAAGGTGAACGCAGAGTGTGGGCAGCGTGATGACATAGGTCCTGGTCCCCACCATCTTAGAGAAGGGCATTGCAGTGATTGGCTTGCTGTCTGCGGTGTCACAGGGGCTATAAAGAGGCGTTCCCGCCGACCGCCATCTTACTGCTGCTGATCTGAGCATAGGGAGAGGTTGCTGCCGCTTCGTCAGAAGCAGGGATAGCGTTAGGCAGGGTCCATTAACCACAAAACCGCTTGTGCTGTAGCGATTTCCACTGTCCAACACCACCTTCGGTTTGCAGGGACAGTGGAGGCTAAATTTTTTTTTTTTCCTCAGCGCTGTAGCTCATTGGGCTGCCCTAGAAGGCTCCCTGATAGCTGCATTGCTGTGTGTACGCCGCTGTGCAAACCAACTGCTTTTTTCAAAGCACAAATCCTCTTGTTCCTTCCTTTCTGCACAGCTATCTTTTTTGTTTGTCCACACTTTTGATTTCATTTGTGCATCAGTCCACTCCTTATTGCTGCCTGCCATACCTGGCTGAGATTACTGCAGGCAGGGAGATAGTAATTGTAGGACAGTCCCTGTTTTTTGTTTTTTTTTTGTTTGGTGGGAGATTAAGATTGGCAATTTGGCATTTCTGCTAGAGTGCCATCCCTGTGTGTGCCATCTCTCTCACATAGTGGGCCATAGAAAGCCTTTTCATTTTTCTGTATTTTTTTTGTGGGGTTTATAAATTCTCCCTGATACAAAAAAATACAGTGGGAGATTAATATTGGCCTTTGGGCTTGTGTGCCAGTCCTGAGTGTGCCATTTCTCTCTCAAATAGTGGGCCATAGAAAGCCTCTTATTTTTTTTTTTTATTGGGTTTCTAAATACTCCCATAAAAAATAAAAAAAAAATCTGTGGGAGATTAATATTGCCCTTTCTGCTTGTGTGCCACTCCTGACTCCTGGGTGTGCCATCTCTCTCTCTCAACTAGTGGGCAGTCACTGGGCCATAGAAAGGCTATTTTTTTTTTGTTGATTTGGTTTCTAAATTCTACCTGAAAAAATAAATCAATCAATCAATCAGTGGGAGATAAATATTGGCCTCTGGGCTTGTGTGCCACTCCTGACTCCTGTGTGTGCCATCTCTCACTCAGTGGGACATAGAAAGCCTATTTTTTTTTTTTTGTGATTTGGTTTGGTTTCTAAATTCTACCTGAAAAAATCAATAAATCAATCAATCAGTGGGAGATAAATATTGGCCTCTGGGCTTGTGTGCCACTCCTGACTCCTGTGTGTGCCATCTCTCACTCTGTGGGCCATAGAAAGCCTATTTTTTTTTTGCTTGATTTGGTTTGGTTTCTAAATTCTACCTGAAAAAATCAATAAATCAATCAATCAGTGGGAGATAAATATTGGCCTCTGGGCTTGTGTGCCACTCCTGACTCCTGTGTGTGCCATCTCTCACTCAGTGGGCCATAGAAAGCCTGTTTTTTTTGGTTTGATTTGGTTTCTAAATTCTACCTGAAAAAATCAATAAATCAATCAATCAGTGGGAGATAAATATTGGCCTCTGGGCTTGTGTGCCACTCCTGACTCCTGTTTGTGCCATCTCTCACTCAGTGGGCCATGGAAAGCCTATTTTTTTTTTGTTTGATTTGGTTTCTAAATTATACCTGAAAAAATCAATCAATCAATCAGTGGGAGATAAATATTGGCCTCTGGGCTTGTGTGCCACTCCTGACTCCTGTGTGTGCCATCTCTCACTCAGTGGGCCATAGAAAGCCTATTTTATTTTTTTTGTTTCTAAATTCTCCCTGTAAAAATCATTTTATTTTATTTTGTTTCTAAATTCTTCCTGAATAAATCATTTTATTGCATTTTGTTTCTAAAGTCTCCCTGAAAAAAAAAAAGTCAGTGGGAGATTAATATTGCCCTTTCTGCTTGTGTGCCACTCCTGACTCCTGGGTGTGCCATCTCTCTCTCTCTCAAATAGTGGGCACTGGGCCATAGAAAGGCTATTTTCTTTTTTTTGGGGGTTTCTAAATTCTCCCTGTAAAAATCATTTTATTTTATTTTGTTTCTAAATTCTTCCTGAATAAATCATTTTATTGCATTTTGTTTCTAAAGTCTCCCTGAAAGAAAAAAAGTCAGTGGGAGATTAATATTGCCCTTTCTGCTTGTGTGCCACTCCTGACTCCTGGGTGTGCCATCTCTCTCTCTCAAATAGTGGGCACTGGGCCATAGAAAGGCTATTTTATTTTTTTGGGGGGTTTCTAAATTCTCCCTGTAAAAATCATTTTATTTTATTTTGTTTCTAAATTCTTCCTGAATAAATCATTTTATTTCATTTTGTTTCTAAAGTCTCCCTGAAAAAAAAAAAGTCAGTGGGAGATTAATATTGCCCTTTCTGCTTGTGTGCCACTCCTGACTCCTGGGTGTGCCATCTCTCTCTCTCTCAAATAGTGGGCACTGGGCCATAGAAAGGCTATTTTCTTTTTTTGGGGGGTTTCTAAATTCTCCCTGTAAAAATCATTTTATTTTATTTTGCTTCTAAATTCTTCCTGAATAAATCATTTTATTTCATTTTGTTTCTAAAGTCTCCCTGAAAAAAAAAAAGTCAGTGGGAGATTAATATTGCCCTTTCTGCTTGTGTGCCACTCCTGACTCCTGGGTGTGCCATCTCTCTCTCTCAAATAGTGGGCACTGGGCCATGGAAAGGCTATTTTATTTTTTGGGGGGGGGTTCTAAATTCTCCCTGTAAAAATCATTTTATTTTATTTTGTTTCTAAATTCTTCCTGAATAAATCATTTTATTGCATTTTGTTTCTAAAGTCTCCCTGAAAAAAAAAAGTCAGTGGGAGATTAATATTGCCCTTTCTGCTTGTGTGCCACTCCTGACTCCTGGGTGTGCCATCTCTCTCTCTCAAATAGTGGGCACTGGGCCATAGAAAGGCTATTTTCTTTTTTTGGGGGGTTTCTAAATTCTCCCTGTAAAAATCATTTTATTTTATTTTGTTTCTAAATTCTTCCTGAATAAATCATTTTATTGCATTTTGTTTCTAAAGTCTCCCTGAAAGAAAAAAAGTCAGTGGGAGATTAATATTGCCCTTTCTGCTTGTGTGCCACTCCTGACTCCTGGGTGTGCCATCTCTCTCTCTCAAATAGTGGGCACTGGGCCATAGAAAGGCTATTTTATTTTTTTGGGGGGTTTCTAAATTCTCCCTGTAAAAATCATTTTATTTTATTTTGTTTCTAAATTCTTCCTGAATAAATCATTTTATTTCATTTTGTTTCTAAAGTCTCCCTGAAAAAAAAAAAGTCAGTGGGAGATTAATATTGCCCTTTCTGCTTGTGTGCCACTCCTGACTCCTGGGTGTGCCATCTCTCTCTCTCAAATAGTGAGCACTGGGCCATAGAAAGGCTATTTTCTTTTTTTGGGGGGTTTCTAAATTCTCCCTGTAAAAATCATTTTATTTTATTTTGCTTCTAAATTCTTCCTGAATAAATCATTTTATTTCATTTTGTTTCTAAAGTCTCCCTGAAAAAAAAAAAGTCAGTGGGAGATTAATATTGCCCTTTCTGCTTGTGTGCCACTCCTGACTCCTGGGTGTGCCATCTCTCTCTCTCAAATAGTGGGCACTGGGCCATAGAAAGGCTATTTTATTTTTTTGGGGGGTTTCTAAATTCTCCCTGTAAAAATCATTTTATTTTATTTTGTTTCTAAATTCTTCCTGAATAAATCATTTTATTTCATTTTGTTTCTAAAGTCTCCCTGAAAAAAAAAAAAGTCAGTGGGAGATTAATATTGCCCTTTCTGCTTGTGTGCCACTCCTGACTCCTGGGTGTGCCATCTATCTCTCTCTCTCAAATAGTGGGCACTGGGCCATAGAAAGGCTATTTTCTTTTTTTGGGGGGTTTCTAAATTCTCCCTGTAAAAATCATTTTATTTTATTTTGCTTCTAAATTCTTCCTAAATAAATCATTTTATTTCATTTTGTTTCTAAAGTCTCCCTGAAAAAAAAAAGTCAGTGGGAGATTAATATTGCCCTTTCTGCTTGTGTGCCACTCCTGACTCCTGGGTGTGCCATCTCTCTCTCTCAAATAGTGGGCACTGGGCCATAGAAAGGCTATTTTATTTTTTGGGGGGGTTTCTAAATTCTCCCTGTAAAAATCATTTTATTTTATTTTGTTTCTAAATTCTTCCTGAATAAATCATTTTATTGCATTTTGTTTCTAAAGTCTCCCTGAAAAAAAAAAAGTCAGTGGGAGATTAATATTGCCCTTTCTGCTTGTGTGCCACTCCTGACTCCTGGGTGTGTCATCTCTCTCTCTCAAATAGTGGGCACTGGGCCATAGAAAGGATATTTTCTTTTTTTGGGGGGTTTCTAAATTCTCCCTGTAAAAATCATTTTATTTTATTTTGTTTCTAAATTCTTCCTGAATAAATCATTTTATTGCATTTTGTTTCTAAAGTCTCCCTGGAAAAAAAAAAAGTCAGTGGGAGATTAATATTGCCCTTTCTGCTTGTGTGCCACTCCTGACTCCTGGGTGTGCATCTCTCTCTCTCAAATAGTGGGCACTGTGGGCCATATAAAGGCTATTTTCTTTTTTTGGGGGGTTTCTAAATTCTCCCTGTAAAAATCATTTTATTTTATTTTGTTTCTAAATTCTTCCTGAATAAATCATTTTATTGCATTTTGTTTCTAAAGTCTCCCTGAAAAAAAAAAGTCAGTGGGAGATTAATATTGCCCTTTCTGCTTGTGTGCCACTCCTGACTCCTGGGTGTGCCATCTCTCTCTCTCTCTCAAATAGTGGGCACTGGGCCATAGAAAGGCTATTTTCTTTTTTTGGGGGGTTTCTAAATTCTCCCTGTAAAAATCATTTTATTTTATTTTGTTTCTAAATTCTTCCTGAATAAATCATTTTATTTCATTTTGTTTCTAAAGTCTCCCTGAAAAAAAAAAAGTCAGTGGGAGATTAATATTACCCTTTCTGCTTGTGTGCCACTCCTGACTCCTGGGTGTGCCATCTCTCTCTCTCAAATAGTGGGCACTGGGCCATAGAAAGGCTATTTTATTTTTTTTGGGGGTTTCTAAATTCTCCCTGTAAAAATCATTTTATTTTATTTTGTTTCTAAATTCTTCCTGAATAAATCATTTTATTTCATTTTGTTTCTAAAGTCTCCCTGAAAAAAAAAAGTCAGTGGGAGATTAATATTGCCCTTTCTGCTTGTGTGCCACTCCTGACTCCTGGGTGTGCCATCTCTCGCTCTCAAATAGTGGGCACTGGGCCATAGAAAGGCTATTTTCTTTTTTTGGGGGGTTTCTAAATTCTCCCTGTAAAAATCATTTTATTTTATTTTGTTTCTAAATTCTTCCTGAATAAATCATTTTATTTCATTTTGTTTCTAAAGTCTCCCTGAAAAAAAAAAAGTCAGTGGGAGATTAATATTGCCCTTTCTGCTTGTGTGCCACTCCTGACTCCTGGGTGTGTCATCTCTCTCTCTCAAATAGTGGGCACTGGGCCATAGAAAGGCTATTTTCTTTTTTTGGGGGGTTTCTAAATTCTCCCTGTAAAAATCATTTTATTTTATTTTGTTTCTAAATTCTTCCTGAATAAATCATTTTATTTCATTTTGTTTCTAAAGTCTCCCTGAAAAAAAAGTCAGTGGGAGATTAATATTGCCCTTTCTGCTTGTGTGCCACTCCTGACTCCTGGGTGTGCCATCTCTCTCTCAAATAGTGGGCACTGGGCCATAGAAAGGCTATTTTCTTTTTTTTTTGGGTTTCTAAATTCTCCCTGTAAAAATCATTTTATTTTATTTTGTTTCTAAATTCTTCCTGAATAAATCATTTTATTGCATTTTGTTTCTAAAGTCTCCCTGAAAAAAAAAAAAGTCAGTGGGAGATTAATATTGCCCTTTCTGCTTGTGTGCCACTCCTGACTCCTGGGTGTGCCATCTCTCTCTCTCAAATAGTGGGCACTGTGGGCCATATAAAGGCTATTTTCTTTTTTTTTGGGTTTCTAAATTCTCCCTGTAAAAATCATTTTATTTTATTTTGTTTCTAAATTCTTCCTGAATAAATCATTTTATTGCATTTTGTTTCTAAAGTCTCCCTGAAAAAAAAAAGTCAGTGGGAGATTAATATTGCCCTTTCTGCTTGTGTGCCACTCCTGACTCCTGGGTGTGCCATCTCTCTCTCTCTCAAATAGTGGGCACTGGGCCATAGAAAGGCTATTTTCTTTTTTTGGGGGGTTTCTAAATTCTCCCTGTAAAAATCATTTTATTTTATTTTGTTTCTAAATTCTTCCTGAATAAATCATTTTATTTCATTTTGTTTCTAAAGTTTCCTTAAAAAAAAAAAAAAAAAAAACAGTGGGAGATTAATATTGACGTTTGTGCTTGAGTGACAGTCCTGCGTGTGTGGCATCTCTCTGATTTTGTGCCACAGAAAACAGAGTGTGTAACATTGTGCCCGATTTTCCTTGCGGTTTCACCAACCTGTAAAGGGATATCGAAATCAAACTGAAGTTATAGCTCACCGTGTAAGTTGTCTGACAGCAATAAATAAAGTAACTTTGGTTAAGCTTTTAAAACAATGAGGAAGTCTGGTGGAAGAGGTCGTGGCCGTGGGCGTTCATTGTCAGCTGGTAATGATGGTAGTGTTAGTGGAGCATCAGGTGATCGTGGGAAAAAAATTATTCCACCTAAGTCTGGAGCTGTGGAGCCAGGTTCGTCGTCTGGCTACACAAGTCCTCGAATGCTCCCTTTTCTGGGAGTTGGAAAACCGCTTTTAAAGCCGGAGCAGCAACAGCAAGTTTTGGCTTACCTTGCTGACTCAGCCTCTAGCTCTTTTGCCTCCTCTTCTGAAACTGGCAAATCTAAAAGCAGCGCGTCGTTAGTGGATGTTCACGGTCAGGGACAAGTCGCTTCCTTGTCCTCTTCAGCTAAAACAACAACAAGAGAGAAGGATTGTTAGCCGGAGTATTACCACAGCAGCGCGTGTTACTTCATATAAGCAGCAGAATCCAACGTAAGGCAAACTGTGTTTAATATATGCAGCTTGAACTGGAACAAAATAAGAAAGCTTTGACAGTAACTACCGATATAATCTAGTCCATGTAACACATGTCTCTCTGTGAAGGAAACAGCAGCAGAATGATGCAATCAGTGAGAGTCCTCTGACCTTTTTGTACAAACTTTAACAATCACAGCATAGCTGACAAATGAACACTCATAGACATTCAATGCAGACTACAACAGGAATGGAGTTGTTGCATTTAAACTTATTCCAACACCCCCACTCAACAACTGCTTATCCTGTTAGTCCCATTGCAGTTCTGAATTCTTCAAACTTGGCTCTTGACAATGGCTTTGTCAAAACATCTGCTAACATCTTGTCAGATTCACAGTAAACAAACTTTAGAACTTCACGCTCTACTAAGTCATGCAAGTGATGATGTTTAACATCAATGTGCTTTGTTCTTGCACTTATCCTTTCACTGCTGGCGAGCTTGATACATCCTTGGTTGTCCTCATAGATAACAGTTGGTTCAGCTAGTGGTTTGCCGAATTCTTCCAAAAGTTGCTTCAACCAAATTAACTCTTGACTTGCATGAGCAGCTGATGTATATTCTGCTTCTGTAGAAGACAATGCAACTGACACTTGTTTTCTACTGGACCATGAGATTGAAGTGTGTCCTAACTTGAACAAGTAACCACTTGTTGATCTTCGATCACTTGAGTCTCCAGCCCAATCTGCATCTACATATCCTCTGAGAATTAGATCTCCTGATGCAGAAATCTTTAGACTTAACTCTTGGGTTGCCTTAAGATACTGAAGAAGTCTCTTAATTGCATTCCAATCTCTTTGGCGTGGCTTGCTTACACGTCGGCAGAGAATTCCCACTGTGGCTGAGATATCTGGACGGGTTGTGGTTGCTATGTATAGAAGTGCCCCCACTGCTTGTCTGTAACTGTCATTTGTGGGTAGCAGATCTTCTTCTCCTTCCAATTTTAGGTAAGATGGATCCATTGGAGTTGATATGCCTTTGGCTTCTGACATTCCAAACTGGTTTAGAACTGTGGAGATTTTAGAATTTTGATTAAGAAGAAAACTTCCATCTTCCTCTCTCTGGATTTGGATTCCCAAATAGTATGTCACATCTCCAAGGTCCTTGGTCTCGAAATGCTTGTTCAGAATTTGACCTAGTTTTGAAATTTCTCTCTCTTCTTGATGCGCTATTATTACATCATCCACATATAGAATAACATACATCCAATCTTGTGATACACCTTTTGTATACAAACATGGATCCGCTTGAGACCTTTTAAATCCTTCGTCGATTAACACTTTGTTCATCTTAGTGTTCCATGCTCTTGCTGATTGCTTAAGGCCGTAGAGAGATTTTTGCATTCTGCAAACAAGGTTCTCTTTACCCCTTTTAACATAGCCTTCTGGTTGAGTCATGTACAGCTCTTCTTCAATGTCTCCATGTAGAAAGGCTGTTTTGATGTCAAAATGTCTTACTTTCATCTGCTGAACAGCAGCTATGGATAATAAAGTTCTGAATGTAGTTTGCTTGGCAACTGGAGCAAAAGTAGCATCATAATCTTCACCATATTTTTGTGAATATCCTTTTGCGACCAATCTTGCTTTAAAACGGTGAACATTACCTTCGGAGTCATATTTGTTCTTAAAGACCCACTTACATCCAATTGCTTTCTTGCCTTGAGGTAGCTCTGTGAGCTCCCATGTTTTGAGCTTATGAAGGGATTCCATTTCTTCATCAGCAGCTTTTATCCATTTTTGCTTCTTATGAATAGGCAGTTTTTGCATTTCCTGCCATGACTGTGGCTCTTCTTCTGGAATTGATCTGACCATATAAGAAAGGCGTTTAGCTGGAATTCCTTTATTTGATCTTCCTGATCTTCTGATCTCCTGAGGTTGGCTTGGTTCTTCTGTTTCTTTTTCAGTACTTTCAGAGCATATCCAGACTTCAGTATTTTCTTTGAGATTCTCTTCAATGTCTGGAATCACTGACTGAAATTCTTGTTCCTTAGGTTGAATTATTTGCGTAACCTCATGAAATTTGAGCGATACTGAGTTTTCATCAATCACTACATCTCTGCTGATTGTTACTGTGTTGGTCTGTGGGTGCAGGATTCTGTATCCTTTCTGAGTTTCACTGTACCCCACAAGAACTCCTTCCTTTGCATGAGATTCCCACTTAGAACGTTTTTCTTTGGGAACATGCACAAAAGTTTTGCTTCCGAATATCCTGAGATGCTTCAGGTTGGGCTTCTCACAGTTCCATAGCTCATATGGAGTTTTACTTGTAGCTTTACTTGGCAGTCGATTTTGAAGATAGGTAGCAGTCATGATGGCTTCTCCCCAATATGTTGTAGGTAGGTTTCCATCAAATAGCATACTTCTTCCACTTTCACAAAGAGTTCGGTTCTTTCTCTCTGCTGTGCCATTCTGCTCTGGGTTGTATGGAACGGTTGTCTGGAACACGATTCCATTCTTTTTCAGGATGGTTTGCACTTTACCACTTGTATATTCAGTTCCATTATCTGCTCGCAGTACCTTTGGTATTCTTCCAAATTTGTTAAGAACTGCAGCAAGATATTCTTCAAGTTTCTGTGGAACTTCATCTTTACTTTGAAGTAGGTAAGTAACAGTATATCTGGAATAATCATCAATGAATGTGAGAAAATATCTCTTCTTGCTGGGAGTAAGAACACTCATTGGACCACACACATCTGTATGTATCAAATCCAGTATCTGTGCAGATTTAGTAGTGCTTACTTTAGGAAACGATTTTCTGGACATTTTCCCTTTTAGGCAACTTGTGCACTTCATTGTTTGATTACACTGGTTGATTGCAATACCATTTGCAAGTTGAGCTAGTTTCTTTACTGCTTCTGGATCTCTGTGGCCTAGGCGTCTGTGCCACACATGAATACAGTCCTTATGAAAATCTTGTCTAGCACTGTAAACAGTTTCATTGCATTTCAGCTGATAAAGTTCATCTTTGATTTTTCCTTCGGCAAGGGTATGACCCTTCTTTGAAATGATGCATCTGTCATCCTTAAATGTAACTATATTTCCCTGTTGTGCAAGCTTCTTTACAGATAAAAGGTTACTTTCAAGTTTGGGAACATACAGCACGTCTTTAACTGGGATTTTTCTGACTTGTGCTGAGGATTGAACTTGACAATGGAGATAACCATCTCCTATTCCTTCTGATGTCATATAGTGACCATTAGCTAAAATTACCTTTTCAGACTTGCTTTCATCTAGATTAATGAAGAAATCTTTATCACGTGTCATGTGAGCAGTCGCTCCAGAGTCAATACACCAAACATGGTTTGCATATGGGCTTGTGCTGACCCCAAATGCAGTCGCAATACATGCATCTTCCTTCTTTACAGCTGTTTTAACCTTTTGATGACTGTCCTGCTTTTTAAACTGATTCATTCTTGCTTTCCACACTCTGCAGTCTGCTTTAAGGTGACCAGGCTTTTTACAGACAAAACATTCACGAGTTTCCTTTAAATGACTCTGAGCTTTAGAAAAGTACTGTGTCTTTAATGCTGCTTCTGCTTTGCATATATTATTGCTAATAGTCTCTGACTTTCTCTTGTATTCATCTGCAAGTTTCCCTTTCACATATTCTAGTGTGAGTTCATCATCTGGTCTGGCATCTAATGCAGTCACAAGCGTGTCATAACTTTCTGGAAGACCACTTAATAGTAATGCAGCAACATGAAAATCTTTAATTTCTTCACCAATACCCCTTAGGCGCTCCACAATCTCTAGGGTGTTTCTGATATAGTCCTGCATATGCTGGCCATCACTTAATTTAGACTGATACAGCTTTCTCATAAGATATAGCTTATTGCTGAGATTTGACCTTTCATGCACTTTCTGTAATTCTTCCCACATTTTCTTTGCAGTATCACATTTGCATACATGTACAATCTGGTTATCATCTATGCTGAGGGAAATAGTGCTTTGTGCTTTCTGATCAGTCTCTAGCCAATCACCCGGTACTGGGTCAGGCACAGGCTGTTCAATACATTTCCATGTACCCTCTCTTATAAGTAACATCTTTACCTTGAATTTCCAGGAGCTGTAATTGTGATTTGTGAGACTTGGCACTGTGTACTTCACTGCATTCCTTTCTGTAGACATTCTTGTCTCTTGTACCTTTTTTTTTTTTTTTTTTGTTACTGGCCCTTTAAGCTGCGCTGTCCGGTGCTCTGTACACTGCGGTACCTTTGCGTTCCGGTGTCCTTGTATTCCGGGGGTTCCTCTGTGCTGTCTGCGCTTGGCTCGCTGCTTATTCCGGTGACTGGGCTTTTTACCATTTACTTTCCGGTGGCTGGGCCCATAACCTGTTAGCCGGAGTATTACCACAGCAGCGCGTGTTACTTCATATAAGCAGCAGAATCCAACGTAAGGCAAACTGTGTTTAATATATGCAGCTTGAACTGGAACAAAATAAGAAAGCTTTGACAGTAACTACCGATATAATCTAGTCCATGTAACACATGTCTCTCTGTGAAGGAAACAGCAGCAGAATGATGCAATCAGTGAGAGTCCTCTGACCTTTTTGTACAAACTTTAACAATCACAGCATAGCTGACAAATGAACACTCATAGACATTCAATGCAGACTACAACAGGAATGGAGTTGTTGCATTTAAACTTATTCCAACAAGGATGCAGCAGGCGACACAACGGGTTACTCCATGGAGCTCTTTACACATACCGTCCCTGGCTTAGAAAGTGAAACAGTTAACAGGCCATGCCCATTACAAGTAGATTCTGACATGGAGTGCACTGATGCACAGCCACAGCCAGACTACTATGCTGGTCCTTTGACTCAGACCACAACATTGCCCTCTCAGGGTACTGATCCAGAATCAGACCCTGATGAGACTATGTTGCCCCGTCACGAACGCTATACCACCGACCTACACGGTGACACAGACGAAGTTGCACACGACCTAGAAGAGGAGGTTATAGATGACCCAGTTGTCGACCCCGATTGGCAGCCATTGGGGGAACAGGGTGCAGGCGGCAGTAGTTCTGAAGCGGAGGAGGAGGGGCCGCAGCAGGCATCAACATCGCAACAGGTCCCATCTACCGGGCCCGTATCTGGCACTAAACGCGTGGCAAAGCAAAAAAATGTTGGAGGACAGCGTGTCCATCCGGTTAAAGCTCAGTCTGCAATTCCTGAAAAGGGATCCGATGCTAGGAAGAGTGCAGTCTGGCATTTTTTTTTAAACAACATCCAATTGATCAGCGCAAAGTCATCTGTCAAAAATGTTCAACTAGCTTAAGCAGAGGTCAGAATCTGAAAAGTCTCAATACAAGTTGCATGCATAGACATTTAACCACCATGCATTTGCAAGCCTGGACTAACTACCAAACGTCCCTTAAGGTTGTAGCACACTCGGCCAATGAAGCTACTCAGCAACGCAACATCCCTTCCGTCACTGTAAGGCCACCATTTTCTTCACCACCGGCAGTATCTGTGCAGGTTTCTTTGCCAGCCCAAAGCAGTCAGGGTCAGGGAATCACCAGTTTCGTTGGAGGTAATACTGCATCTAGGGCACCGGCGGAAACAATACCGTCTCCAACCGTCTCTCAGTCTGCCATGTCCACCGGCACACCCGCTAGTTCCACGATCTCCAGCTCTCCAGTCCAGCTCACCCTACATGAGACTCTAGTTAGAAAAAGGAAGTACTTATCCTCGCATCCGCGTACACAGGGTTTGAACGCCCACATAGCTAGACTAATCTCGTTAGAGATGATGCCCTACCGGTTAGTTGAAAGCGAAGCTTTCAAAGCCCTGATGGAGTACGCTGAACCACGCTACGAGCTACCCAGTCGACACTTTTTTTCCAGAAAAGCCATCCCAGCCCTGCACCAGCATGTTAAACAGCGCATCATCCATGCACTCAGGCAATCTGTGAGTACAAAGGTGCACCTGACTACAGATGCATGGACCAGTAGGCATGGCCAGGGACGTTACGTGTCCATCACGGCACACTGGGTGAATGTGGTGGATGCAGGGTCCACAGGGGACATCAATTTCGGGACAGTTGTGCCTAGCCCAAGGTCTAGGAAACAGTTGGCTGTAGGCGTTCGCACCCCCTCCTCCTCCTCGTCCTCCTGCAGAAGCGAGAGCTCTTCCACCGACCTCAGTCGTCAAACCACTCCATCGTCAGCTGTCACTGTTGCACACCAGTTGTCCCATTATGGGGCAGCTACTGGCAAGCGTCAGCAGGCTGTATTGGCTATGAAGTGTTTGGGCGACAACAGACACACCGCGGAAGTTCTGTCCGATTTCTTGCAGCAAGAAACGCAGTCGTGGCTGGGCACAGTAGATCTTGAGGCAGGCAAGGTAGTGAGTGATAATGGAAGGAATTTCATGGCTGCCATCTCCCTTTTCCAACTGAAACACATTCCTTGCCTGGTGGTGCAGTGCTTATTGAAAACTTATCCTGGTTTCTCCGACCTGCTCCTCAAAGTGCGTGGACTTTGCTCACATATCCGCCGTTCGCCTGTACACTCCAGCCGTATGCAGACCTATCAGCGGTCTTTGAACCTTCCCCAGCATCGCCTAATCATAGATGTTGCACCAAGGTGGAACTCAACACTGCACATGCTTCAGAGACTGTGCGAACAGAGGCGGGCTGTAATGTTTTTGTGGGAGGATACACATACACGGGCAGGCAGTAGGATGGCAGACATGGAGTTGTCGGGTGTGCAGTGGTCGAAGATACAAGACATGTGTCAAGTCCTTCAGTGTTTTGAGGAATGCACACGGCTGGTTAGTGCAGACAACGCCATAATAAGCATGAGCATCCCCCTAATGCGTCTGCTGATGCAAAGTTTGACGCACATAAAGGATCAGGCGTCTGCACCAGAGGAAGAGGAAAGCCTTGATGACAGTCAGCCATTGTCTGGTCAGGGCAGTGTACAGGACGAGGTAGCGGGTGAAGAGGAGGTGGAGGACGAGGAGGATGATGGGGATGAGTATATTTTTAATGAGGAAGCTTTCCCGGGGCACTGGAAATTGGTGGCGTGGCAAGGCCGGGTTCTGGTTTTTTGAGGGACACAAGTGACGTAGATTTACCTGCAACTGCCCCTCAACCAAGCACAACCGCAGATTTGACAACTGGAACTTTGGCCCACATGGCGGATTATGCCTTGCGTATCCTCAAAAGGGACACACGAATTACTAAAATGATGAACGATGACGATTACTGGTTGGCCTGCCTCCTTGATCTTCGCTATAAAGGCAAATTGCAAAATATTATGCCACATGAGAACTTGGAACTAATATTAGCAACAAAACAATCAACTCTTGTTGACCGTTTGCTTCAGGCATTCCCAGCACACAGCGCCCGTGATCGTTCTAACACGAGCTCCAGGGGGCAGCAGACCAGGAGTGTTAGGGGTGCACACATCAGAAGTGGCGTTGGACAGAGGGGTTTTCTGACCAGGTTGTGGAGTGATTTTGCTATGACCGCAGACAGGACAGGTACTGCTGCATCAATTCAAAGTGACAGGAGACAACATTTGTCCAGTATGGTAACAAACTATTTTTCATCCCTTATCGATGTTCTCCCTCAACCGTCATTCCCATTTGATTACTGGGCATCCAAATTAGACACCTGGCCAGAATTGGCTGAATATGCATTGCAGGAGCTTGCTTGCCCGGCAGCTAGTGTCCTATCAGAAAGAGTATTCAGTGCTGCAGGTTCAAAATTAACCGAAAAAAGGACTCGTCTGGCTACACAAAATGTTGATGATCTAACATTCATTAAAATGAACCACAACTGGATTTCTAATTCTTTTGCCCCACCTTGCCCGGGCGACACCTAGCTTTCCTATGAAAAGCTCTTGCCTGTGGACTACTGTGAATTACTTTTCAAATGTCTTAATTTGCAGCAGCTGATTGTCCAGCATACGACATGTTTACACCTCCCGAAATGGCCAAACTCCCCACACAGGGCCGTTGTATCGCGACTTGGCGCAAGCACCCGTGAGAGTGCTGTTTGTCTGAAGAGGTGGGTGTGCCCGCTTTTGGTCGACAGCACTGCCACTTGGTCCCTCATAGTACAATAAACTGTCTCTGGCGGTGGTGGTGCGCACCCAACGTCAGACACACTGTTGTAACATGACGGGCCCAGGGCCTGTACCGCTGTCCACAAGAGAGTTCACCCACCCCCAGGTCAAACATTGCTCTGCCACTTCCACAATTATCTCTCACACTTCCACCAATGTTTAGACTATGCGCTGACATCCTTCCATTCCTGCCACTGACAATACCATTGTGTTGACATGTATAATGGTACTTAACATAGTCAGGGGCAGTGTCCTCTATTTACCCAAGTAAATACTTTGCGCCAAATTAGTAGGTCAGAAACAACGCAGAGGATCCCACCCCTGAACCTAAAGATTGCACCCTTTAGTGTTTTCGCCGGATTTTATTGTGAGACATTCACATTTATGTATTGTTTTGGACTACTAACTGGCAGACACTCATTACAATCAGCCTCCGCTGACCAGACCACTGCTGCCCGTGTACCCCTGGAACCAATTTTTAATTGCCTACAGCAAGCCCAATTTTTTTATGTTAGGCCTTCGAAGCCTGTCTGCGGTCACTTCTTCCACTAGGTCTCCACTGACCAGACCACTGCTGCCCGTGTACCCCTGGAACCAATTTAAAATTGCCTACAGCCATATGTTATTATGTTAGGCCTTTGATGCCTGTCTGCGGTCACTCCTTCCACTAGGCCTCCACTGACCAGACCACTGCTGCCCGTGTACCCCTGGAACCTATTTTTAATTGCCTACAGCAAGCCCAATTTTTTTATGTTAGGCCTTCGAAGCCTGTCTGCGGTCCGTTCTTTCTACTACTACCACACTGACCAGGCCACTGCTGCCCGTGTACCCCTGGAACCAATTTAAAATTGCCTACAGCCATATGTTATTATGTTAGGCCTTTGATGCCTGTCTGCGGTCACTCCTTCCACTAGGCCTCCACTGACCAGACCACTGCTGCCCGTGTACCCCTGGAACCAATTTAAAATTGCCTACAGCCATATGTTATTATGTTAGGCCTTTGATGCCTGTCTGCGGTCACTCCTTCCACTAGGCCTCCACTGACCAGACCACTGCTGCACGTGTACCCCTGGAACCTATTTTTAATTGCCTACAGCAAGCCCAATTTTTTTATGTTAGGCCTTCGAAGCCTGTCTGCGGTCATTCCTTCCACTAGGCCTCCACTGACCAGACCACTGCTGCCCGTGTACCCCTGGAACCAATTTAAAATTGCCTACAGCCATATGTTATTATGTTAGGCCTTTGATGCCTGTCTGCGGTCATTCCTTCCACTAGGCCTCCACTGACTAGACCACTGCTGCCCGTGTACCCCTGGAACCTATTTTTAATTGCCTACAGCAAGCCCAATTTTTTTATGTTAGGCCTTCGAAGCCTGTCTGCGGTCCGTTCTTTCTACTACTACTACACTGACAAGGCCACTGCTGCCCGTGTACCCCTGGAACCAATTTAAAATTGCCTACAGCCATATGTTATTATGTTAGGCCTTTGATGCCTGTCTGCGGTCACTCCTTCCACTAGGCCTCCACTGACCAGACCACTGCTGCCCGTGTACCCCTGGAACCAATTTAAAATTGCCTACAGCCATATGTTATTATGTTAGGCCTTTGATGCCTGTCTGCGGTCACTCCTTCCACTAGGCCTCCACTGACCAGACCACTGCTGCCCATGTACCCCTGGAACCTATTTTTAATTGCCTACAGCAAGCCCAATTTTTTTATGTTAGGCCTTCGAAGCCTGTCTGCGGTCCGTTCTTTCTACTACTACTACACTGACCAGGCCACTGCTGCCCGTGTACCCCTGGAACCAATTTAAAATTGCCTACAGCCTTATGTTATTATGTTAGGCCTTTGATGCCTGTCTGCGGTCACTCCTTCCACTAGGCCTCCACTGACCAGACCACTGCTGCCCATGTACCCCTGGAACCAATTTAAAATTGCCTACAGCCATATGTTATTATGTTAGGCCTTTGATGCCTGTATGCGGTCACTCCTTCCACTAGGCCTCAACTGACCAGACCACTGCTGCCCGTGTACCCCTGGAACCAATTTAAAATTGCCTACAGCAAGCCCAATTTTTTTATGTTAGGCCTTTGATGCCTGTCTGCGGTCACTCCTTCCACTAGGCCTCCACTGACCAGACCACTGCTGCCCGTGTACCCCTGGAACCAATTTAAAATTGCCTACAGCAAGCCAAATTTTTTTATGTTAGGCCTTCAAAGCCTGTCTGCGGTCCGTTCTTTCTACTACTACTACACTGACCAGGCCACTGCTGCCCGTGTTCCCCTGGAACCAATTTAAAATTGCCTACAGCCATATGTTATTATGTTAGGCCTTTGATGCCTGTCTGCGGTCACTCCTTCCACTAGGCCTCCACTGACCAGACCACTGCTGCACGTGTACCCCTGGAACCTATTTTTAATTGCCTACAGCAAGCCCAATTTTTTTATGTTAGGCCTTCGAAGCCTGTCTGCGGTCCGTTCTTTCTACTACTACTACACTGACCAGGCCACTGCTGCCCGTGTACCCCTGGAACCAATTTAAAATTGCCTACAGCCATATGTTATTATGTTAGGCCTTTGATGCCTGTCTGCGGTCACTCCTTCCACTAGGCCTCCACTGACCAGACCACTGCTGCCCGTGTACCCCTGGAACCAATTTAAAATTGCCTACAGCCATATGTTATTATGTTAGGCCTTTGATGCCTGTCTGCGGTCCTCCTTCCACTAGGCCTCCACTGACCAGACCACTGCTGCACGTGTACCCCTGGAACCTATTTTTAATTGCCTACAGCAAGCCCAATTTTTTTATGTTAGGCCTTCGAAGCCTGTCTGCGGTCACTCCTTCCACTAGGCCTCCACTGACCAGACCACTGCTGCCCGTGTACCCCTGCAACCAATTTAAAATTGCCTACAGCCATATGTTATTATGTTAGGCCTTTGATGCCTGTCTGCGGTCACTCCTTCCACTAGGCGTCCACTGACCAGACCACTGCTGCCCGTGTACCCCTGGAACCAATTTAAAATTGCCTACAGCAAGCCCAATTTTTTTATGTTAGGCCTTCGAAGCCCGTCTGCGGTCCGTTCTTTCTACTACTACTACACTGACCAGGCCACTGCTGCCCGTGTACCCCTGGAACCAATTTAAAATTGCCTACAGCCATATGTTATTATGTTAGGCCTTTGATGCCTGTCTGCGGTCACTCCTTCCACTAGGCCTCCACTGACCAGACCACTGCTGCCCGTGTACCCCTGGAACCAATTTAAAATTGCCTACAGCAAGCCCAATTTTTTTATGTTAGGCCTTCGAAGCCTGTCTGCGGTCCGTTCTTTCTACTACTACTACACTGACCAGGCCACTGCTGCCCGTGTTCCCCTGGAACCAATTTAAAATTGCCTACAGCCATATGTTATTATGTTAGGCCTTTGATGCCTGTCTGCGGTCACTCCTTCCACTAGGCCTTCCACACAAACACTTATGTTTGTGTGTAGCCCATTCACTATCCCCATCTATTCCCCAACCCCTGAAGATGGCTGGACCATGATTGTAAATACATCATTGTAAATACACACCTGTACTTTGTATCTCCCCCACCTCATTGTAGATTGTAAGCTCTCACGAGCAGGGTCGTCTTATTTTGCTTTAATTATTGTATTGTTAACGTTGTTACTTATGACTTTTGTGTTTGAAACTGTTAAACTGTAAAGCGCTGCGGAAAATGTTGGCGCTATATAAATAAAGATTATTATTATTATTAGGCCTCCACTGACCAGACCACTGCTGCACGTGTACCCCTGGAACCTATTTTTAATTGCCTACAGCAAGCCCAATTTTTTTATGTTAGGCCTTCGAAGCCTGTCTGCGGTCCGTTCTTTCTACTACTACTACACTTACCAGGCCACTGCTGCCCGTGTACCCCTGGAACCAATTTAAAATTGCCTACAGCCATATGTTATTATGTTAGGCCTTTGATGCCTGTCTGCGGTCACTCCTTCCACTAGGCCTCCACTGACCAGACCACTGCTGCACGTGTACCCCTGGAACCTATTTTTATTTGCCTACAGCAAGCCCAATTTTTTTATGTTAGGCCTTCGAAGCCTGTCTGCGGTCCGTTCTTTCTACTACTACTACACTGACCAGGCCACTGCTGCCCGTGTACCCCTGGAACCAATTTAAAATTGCCTACAGCCATATGTTATTATGTTAGGCCTTTGATGCCTGTCTGCGGTCAATCCTTCCACTAGGCCTCCACTGACCAGACCACTGCTGCACGTGCACCCCTGGAACCTATTTTTAATTGCTTACAGCAAGCCCAATTTTTTTATGTTAGGCCTTCTAAGCCTGTCTGCGGTCACTCCTTCCACTAGGCCTCCATTGACCAGACCACTGCTGCCCGTGTACCCCTGGAACCAATTTAAAATTGCCTACAGCCATATGTTATTATGTTAGGCCTTTGATGCCTGTCTGCGGTCACTCCTTCCACTAGGCCTCCACTGACCAGACCACTGCTGCCCGTGTACCCCTGGAACCTATTTTTAATTGCCTAAAGCAAGCCCAATTTTTTATGTTAGGCCTTCGAAGCCTGTCTGCGGTCCGTTCTTTCTACTACTACTACACTGACCAGGCCACTGCTGCCCGTGTACCCCTGGAACCAATTTAAAATTGCCTACAGCCATATGTTATTATGTTAGGCCTTTGATGCCTGTCTGCGGTCACTCCTTCCACTAGGCCTCCACTGACCAGACCACTGCTGCCCGTGTACCCCTGGAACCAATTTAAAATTGCCTACAGCCATATGTTATTATGTTAGGCCTTTGATGCCTGTCTGCGGTCACTCCTTCCACTAGGCCTCCACTGACCAGACCACTGCTGCCCGTGTACCCCTGGAACCAATTTAAAATTGCCTACAGCCATATGTTATTATGTTAGGCCTTCGAAGCCTGTCTGCGGTTACTCCTTCCACTAGGCCTCCACTGACCAGACCACTGCTGCCCGTGTACCCCTGGAACCAATTTAAAATTGCCTACAGCAAGCCCAATTTTTTTATGTTAGGCCTTCGAAGCCTGTCTGCGGTCCGTTCTTTCTACTACTACTACACTGACCAGGCCACTGCTGCCCGTGTTCCCCTGGAACCAATTTAAAATTGCCTACAGCCATATGTTATTATGTTAGGCCTTTGATGCCTGTCTGCGGTCACTCCTTCCACTAGGCCTCCACTGACCAGACCACTGCTGCCCGTGTACCCCTGGAACCAATTTAAAATTGCCTACAGCCATATGTTATTATGTTAGGCCTTTGATGCCTGTCTGCGGTCCTCCTTCCACTAGGCCTCCACTGACCAGACCACTGCTGCACGTGTACCCCTGGAACCTATTTTTAATTGCCTACAGCAAGCCCAATTTTTTTATGTTAGGCCTTCGAAGCCTGTCTGCGGTCACTCCTTCCACTAGGCCTCCACTGACCAGACCACTGCTGCCCGTGTACCCCTGGAACCAATTTAAAATTGCCTACAGCCATATGTTATTATGTTAGGCCTTTGATGCCTGTCTGCGGTCACTCCTTCCACTAGGCCTCCACTGACCAGACCACTGCTGCCCGTGTACCCCTGGAACCAATTTAAAATTGCCTACAGCCATATGTTATTATGTTAGGCCTTTGATGCCTGTCTGCGGTCATTCCTTCCACTAGGCCTCCACTGACCAGACCACTGCTGCCCGTGTACCCCTGGAACCTATTTTTAATTGCCTACAGCAAGCCCAATTTTTTTATGTTAGGCCTTCGAAGCCTGTCTGCGGTCCGTTCTTTCTACTACTACTACACTGACCAGGCCACTGCTGCCCGTGTTCCCCTGGAACCAATTTAAAATTGCCTACAGCCATATGTTATTATGTTAGGCCTTTGATGCCTGTCTGCGGTCACTCCTTCCACTAGGCCTCCACTGACCAGACCATTGCTGCCCGTGTACCCCTGGAACCAATTTAAAATTGCCTACAGCAAGCCCAATTTTTTTATGTTAGGCCTTCGAAGCCTGTCTGCGGTCCGTTCTTTCTACTACTACTACACTGACCAGGCCACTGCTGCCCGTGTACCCCTGGAACCAATTTAAAATTGCCTACAGCCATATGTTATTATGTTAGGCCTTTGATGCCTGTCTGCGGTCACTCCTTCCACTAGGCCTCCACTGACCAGACCACTGCTGCCCGTGTACCCCTGGAACCAATTTAAAATTGCCTACAGCCATATGTTATTATGTTAGGCCTTTGATGCCTGTCTGCGGTCACTCCTTCCACTAGGCCTCCACTGACCAGACCACTGCTGCCCGTGTACCCCTGGAACCAATTTAAAATTGCCTACAGCAAGCCCAATTTTTTTATGTTAGGCCTTCGAAGCCTGTCTGCGGTCCGTTCTTTCTACTACTACTACACTGACCAGGCCACTGCTGCCCGTGTTCCCCTGGAACCAATTTAAAATTGCCTACAGCCATATGTTATTATGTTAGGCCTTTGATGCCTGTCTGCGGTCACTCCTTCCACTAGGCCTCCACTGACCAGACCACTGCTGCACGTGTACCCCTGGAACCTATTTTTAATTGCCTACAGCAAGCCCAATTTTTTTATGTTAGGCCTTCGAAGCCTGTCTGCGGTCCGTTCTTTCTACTACTACTACACTGACCAGGCCACTGCTGCCCGTGTACCCCTGGAACCAATTTAAAATTGCCTACAGCCATATGTTATTATGTTAGGCCTTTGATGCCTGTCTGCGGTCACTCCTTCCACTAGGCCTCCACTGACCAGACCACTGCTGCACGTGTACCCCTGGAACCTATTTTTAATTGCCTACAGCAAGCCCAATTTTTTTATGTTAGGCCTTCGAAGCCTGTCTGCGGTCCGTTCTTTCTACTACTACTACACTGACCAGGCCACTGCTGCCCGTGTACCCCTGGAACCAATTTAAAATTGCCTACAGCCATATGTTATTATGTTAGGCCTTTGATGCCTGTCTGCGGTCACTCCTTCCACTAGGCCTCCACTGACCAGACCACTGCTGCCCGTGTACCCCTGGAACCAATTTAAAATTGCCTACAGCCATATGTTATTATGTTAGGCCTTTGATGCCTGTCTGCGGTCACTCCTTCCACTAGGCCTCCACTGACCAGACCACTGCTGCACGTGTACCCCTGGAACCTATTTTTATTTGCCTACAGCAAGCCCAATTTTTTTATGTTAGGCCTTCGAAGCCTGTCTGCGGTCCGTTCTTTCTACTACTACTACACTGACCAGGCCACTGCTGCCCGTGTACCCCTGGAACCAATTTAAAATTGCCTACAGCCATATGTTATTATGTTAGGCCTTTGATGCCTGTCTGCGGTCACTCCTTCCACTAGGCCTCCACTGACCAGACCACTAATGCCCGTGTACCCCTGGAACCAATTTAAAATTGCCTACAGCCATATGTTATTATGTTAGGCCTTTGATGCCTGTCTGCGGTCACTCCTTCCACTAGGCCTCCACTGACCAGACCACTGCTGCACGTGCACCCCTGGAACCTATTTTTAATTGCCTACAGCAAGCCCAATTTTTTTATGTTAGGCCTTCTAAGCCTGTCTGCGGTCACTCCTTCCACTAGGCCTCCACTGACCAGACCACTGCTGCCCGTGTACCCCTGGAACCAATTTAAATTTGCCTACAGCCATATGTTATTATGTTAGGCCTTTGATGCCTGTCTGCGGTCACTCCTTCCACTAGGCCTCCACTGACCAGACCACTGCTGCCCGTGTACCCCTGGAACCTATTTTTAATTGCCTAAAGCAAGCCCAACTTTTTATGTTAGGCCTTCGAAGCCTGTCTGCGGTCCGTTCTTTCTACTACTACTACACTGACCAGGCCACTGCTGCCCGTGTACCCCTGGAACCAATTTAAAATTGCCTACAGCCATATGTTATTATGTTAGGCCTTTGATGGTTGTCTGCGGTCACTCCTTCCACTAGGCCTCCACTGACCAGACCACTGCTGCCCGTGTACCCCTGGAACCAATTTAAAATTGCCTACAGCCATATGTTATTATGTTAGGCCTTTGATGCCTGTCTGCGGTCACTCCTTCCACTAGGCCTCCACTGACCAGACCACTGCTGCCCGTGTACCCCTGGAACCTATTTTTAATTGCCTAAAGCAAACCCAATTTTTTATGTTAGGCCTTCGAAGCCTGTCTGCGGTCCGTTCTTTCTACTACTACTACACTGACCAGGCCACTGCTGCCCGTGTACCCCTGGAACCAATTTAAAATTGCCTACAGCCATATGTTATTATGTTAGGCCTTTGATGCCTGTCTGCGGTCACTCCTTCCACTAGGCCTCCACTGACCAGACCACTGCTGCCAGTGTACCCCTGGAACCAATTTAAAATTGCCTACAGCCATATGTTATTATGTTAGGCCTTTGATGCCTGTCTGCGGTCACTCCTTCCACTAGGCCTCCACTGACCAGACCACTGCTGCCCGTGTACCCCTGGAACCAATTTAAAATTGCCTACAGCCATATGTTATTATGTTAGGCCTTCGAAGCCTGTCTGCGGTTACTCCTTCCACTAGGCCTCCACTGACCAGACCACTGCTGCCCGTGTACCCCTGGAACCAATTTAAAATTGCCTACAGCAAGCCCAATTTTTTTATGTTAGGCCTTCGAAGCCTGTCTGCGGTCCGTTCTTTCTACTACTACTACACTGACCAGGCCACTGCTGCCCGTGTTCCCCTGGAACCAATTTAAAATTGCCTACAGCCATATGTTATTATGTTAGGCCTTTGATGCCTGTCTGCGGTCACTCCTTCCACTAGGCCTCCACTGACCAGACCACTGCTGCCCGTGTACCCCTGGAACCAATTTAAAATTGCCTACAGCCATATGTTATTATGTTAGGCCTTTGATGCCTGTCTGCGGTCCTCCTTCCACTAGGCCTCCACTGACCAGACCACTGCTGCACGTGTACCCCTGGAACCTATTTTTAATTGCCTACAGCAAGCCCAATTTTTTTATGTTAGGCCTTCGAAGCCTGTCTGCGGTCACTCCTTCCACTAGGCCTCCACTGACCAGACCACTGCTGCCCGTGTACCCCTGGAACCAATTTAAAATTGCCTACAGCCATATGTTATTATGTTAGGCCTTTGATGCCTGTCTGCGGTCACTCCTTCCACTAGGCCTCCACTGACCAGACCACTGCTGCCCGTGTACCCCTGGAACCAATTTAAAATTGCCTACAGCCATATGTTATTATGTTTGGCCTTTGATGCCTGTCTGCGGTCATTCCTTCCACTAGGCCTCCACTGACCAGACCACTGCTGCCCGTGTACCCCTGGAACCTATTTTTAATTGCCTACAGCAAGCCCAATTTTTTTATGTTAGGCCTTCGAAGCCTGTCTGCGGTCCGTTCTTTCTACTACTACTACACTGACCAGGCCACTGCTGCCCGTGTACCCCTGGAACCAATTTAAAATTGCCTACAGCCATATGTTATTATGTTAGGCCTTTGATGCCTGTCTGCGGTCACTCCTTCCACTAGGCCTCCACTGACCAGACCACTGCTGCACGTGTACCCCTGGAACCTATTTTTATTTGCCTACAGCAAGCCCAATTTTTTTATGTTAGGCCTTCGAAGCCTGTCTGCGGTCCGTTCTTTCTACTACTACTACACTGACGAGGCCACTGCTGCCCGTGTACCCCTGGAACCAATTTAAAATTGCCTACAGCCATATGTTATTATGTTAGGCCTTTGATGCCTGTCTGCGGTCACTCCTTCCACTAGGCCTCCACTGACCAGACCACTGCTGCCCGTGTACCCCTGGAACCAATTTAAAATTGCCTACAGCCATATGTTATTATGTTAGGCCTTTGATGCCTGTCTGCGGTCACTCCTTCCACTAGGCCTCCACTGACCAGACCACTGCTGCACGTGCACCCCTGGAACCTATTTTTAATTGCCTACAGCAAGCCCAATTTTTTTATGTTAGGCCTTCTAAGCCTGTCTGCGGTCACTCCTTCCACTAGGCCTCCACTGACCAGACCACTGCTGCCCGTGTACCCCTGGAACCAATTTAAAATTGCCTACAGCCATATGTTATTATGTTAGGCCTTTGATGCCTGTCTGCGGTCACTCCTTCCACTAGGCCTCCACTGACCAGACCACTGCTGCCCGTGTACCCCTGGAACCTATTTTTAATTGCCTAAAGCAAGCCCAACTTTTTATGTTAGGCCTTCGAAGCCTGTCTGCGGTCCGTTCTTTCTACTACTACTACACTGACCAGGCCACTGCTGCCCGTGTACCCCTGGAACCAATTTAAAATTGCCTACAGCCATATGTTATTATGTTAGGCCTTTGATGGTTGTCTGCGGTCACTCCTTCCACTAGGCCTCCACTGACCAGACCACTGCTGCCCGTGTACCCCTGGAACCAATTTAAAATTGCCTACAGCCATATGTTATTATGTTAGGCCTTTGATGCCTGTCTGCGGTCACTCCTTCCACTAGGCCTCCACTGACCAGACCACTGCTGCCCGTGTACCCCTGGAACCAATTTAAAATTGCCTACAGCCATATGTTATTATGTTAGGCCTTTGATGCCTGTCTGCGGTCACTCCTTCCACTAGGCCTCCACTGACCAGACCACTGCTGCCCGTGTACCCCTGGAACCAATTTAAAATTGCCTACAGCCATATGTTATTATGTTAGGCCTTCGAAGCCTGTCTGCGGTTACTCCTTCCACTAGGCCTCCACTGACCAGACCACTGCTGCCCGTGTACCCCTGGAACCAATTTAAAATTGCCTACAGCAAGCCCAATTTTTTTATGTTAGGCCTTCGAAGCCTGTCTGCGGTCCGTTCTTTCTACTACTACTACACTGACCAGGCCACTGCTGCCCGTGTTCCCCTGGAACCAATTTAAAATTGCCTACAGCCATATGTTATTATGTTAGGCCTTTGATGCCTGTCTGCGGTCACTCCTTCCACTAGGCCTCCACTGACCAGACCACTGCTGCCCGTGTACCCCTGGAACCAATTTAAAATTGCCTACAGCCATATGTTATTATGTTAGGCCTTTGATGCCTGTCTGCGGTCCTCCTTCCACTAGGCCTCCACTGACCAGACCACTGCTGCACGTGTACCCCTGGAACCTATTTTTAATTGCCTACAGCAAGCCCAATTTTTTTATGTTAGGCCTTCGAAGCCTGTCTGCGGTCACTCCTTCCACTAGGCCTCCACTGACCAGACCACTGCTGCCCGTGTACCCCTGGAACCAATTTAAAATTGCCTACAGCCATATGTTATTATGTTAGGCCTTTGATGCCTGTCTGCGGTCACTCCTTCCACTAGGCCTCCACTGACCAGACCACTGCTGCCCGTGTACCCCTGGAACCAATTTAAAATTGCCTACAGCCATATGTTATTATGTTAGGCCTTTGATGCCTGTCTGCGGTCATTCCTTCCACTAGGCCTCCACTGACCAGACCACTGCTGCCCGTGTACCCCTGGAACCTATTTTTAATTGCCTACAGCAAGCCCAATTTTTTTATGTTAGGCCTTCGAAGCCTGTCTGCGGTCCGTTCTTTCTACTACTACTACACTGACCAGGCCACTGCTGCCCGTGTTCCCCTGGAACCAATTTAAAATTGCCTACAGCCATATGTTATTATGTTAGGCCTTTGATGCCTGTCTGCGGTCACTCCTTCCACTAGGCCTCCACTGACCAGACCACTGCTGCCCGTGTACCCCTGGAACCAATTTAAAATTGCCTACAGCAAGCCCAATTTTTTTATGTTAGGCCTTCGAAGCCTGTCTGCGGTCCGTTCTTTCTACTACTACTACACTGACCAGGCCACTGCTGCCCGTGTACCCCTGGAACCAATTTAAAATTGCCTACAGCCATATGTTATTATGTTAGGCCTTTGATGCCTGTCTGCGGTCACTCCTTCCACTAGGCCTCCACTGACCAGACCACTGCTGCCCGTGTACCCCTGGAACCAATTTAAAATTGCCTACAGCCATATGTTATTATGTTAGGCCTTTGATGCCTGTCTGCGGTCACTCCTTCCACTAGGCCTCCACTGACCAGACCACTGCTGCCCGTGTACCCCTGGAACCAATTTAAAATTGCCTACAGCAAGCCCAATTTTTTTATGTTAGGCCTTCGAAGCCTGTCTGCGGTCCGTTCTTTCTACTACTACTACACTGACCAGGCCACTGCTGCCCGTGTTCCCCTGGAACCAATTTAAAATTGCCTACAGCCATATGTTATTATGTTAGGCCTTTGATGCCTGTCTGCGGTCACTCCTTCTACTAGGCCTCCACTGACCAGACCACTGCTGCACGTGTACCCCTGGAACCTATTTTTAATTGCCTACAGCAAGCCCAATTTTTTTATGTTAGGCCTTCGAAGCCTGTCTGCGGTCCGTTCTTTCTACTACTACTACACTGACCAGGCCACTGCTGCCCGTGTACCCCTGGAACCAATTTAAAATTGCCTACAGCCATATGTTATTATGTTAGGCCTTTGATGCCTGTCTGCGGTCACTCCTTCCACTAGGCCTCCACTGACCAGACCACTGCTGCACGTGTACCCCTGGAACCTATTTTTAATTGCCTACAGCAAGCCCAATTTTTTTATGTTAGGCCTTCGAAGCCTGTCTGCGGTCCGTTCTTTCTACTACTACTACACTGACCAGGCCACTGCTGCCCGTGTACCCCTGGAACCAATTTAAAATTGCCTACAGCCATATGTTATTATGTTAGGCCTTTGATGCCTGTCTGCGGTCACTCCTTCCACTAGGCCTCCACTGACCAGACCACTGCTGCCCGTGTACCCCTGGAACCAATTTAAAATTGCCTACAGCCATATGTTATTATGTTAGGCCTTTGATGCCTGTCTGCGGTCACTCCTTCCACTAGGCCTCCACTGACCAGACCACTGCTGCACGTGTACCCCTGGAACCTATTTTTATTTGCCTACAGCAAGCCCAATTTTTTTATGTTAGGCCTTCGAAGCCTGTCTGCGGTCCGTTCTTTCTACTACTACTACACTGACCAGGCCACTGCTGCCCGTGTACCCCTGGAACCAATTTAAAATTGCCTACAGCCATATGTTATTATGTTAGGCCTTTGATGCCTGTCTGCGGTCACTCCTTCCACTAGGCCTCCACTGACCAGACCACTGCTGCCCGTGTACCCCTGGAACCAATTTAAAATTGCCTACAGCCATATGTTATTATGTTAGGCCTTTGATGCCTGTCTGCGGTCACTCCTTCCACTAGGCCTCCACTGACCAGACCACTGCTGCACGTGCACCCCTGGAACCTATTTTTAATTGCCTACAGCAAGCCCAATTTTTTTATGTTAGGCCTTCTAAGCCTGTCTGCGGTCACTCCTTCCACTAGGCCTCCACTGACCAGACCACTGCTGCCCGTGTACCCCTGGAACCAATTTAAAATTGCCTACAGCCATATGTTATTATGTTAGGCCTTTGATGCCTGTCTGCGGTCACTCCTTCCACTAGGCCTCCACTGACCAGACCACTGCTGCCCGTGTACCCCTGGAACCTATTTTTAATTGCCTAAAGCAAGCCCAACTTTTTATGTTAGGCCTTCGAAGCCTGTCTGCGGACCGTTCTTTCTACTACTACTACACTGACCAGGCCACTGCTGCCCGTGTACCCCTGGAACCAATTTAAAATTGCCTACAGCCATATGTTATTATGTTAGGCCTTTGATGGTTGTCTGCGGTCACTCCTTCCACTAGGCCTCCACTGACCAGACCACTGCTGCCCGTGTACCCCTGGAACCAATTTAAAATTGCCTACAGCCATATGTTATTATGTTAGGCCTTCGAAGCCTGTCTGCGGTTACTCCTTCCACTAGGCCTCCACTGACCAGACCACTGCTGCCCGTGTACCCCTGGAACCAATTTAAAATTGACTACAGCAAGCCCAATTTTTTTATGTTAGGCCTTCGAAGCCTGTCTGCGGTCCGTTCTTTCTACTACTACTACACTGACCAGGCCACTGCTGCCCGTGTTCCCCTGGAACCAATTTAAAATTGCCTACAGCCATATGTTATTATGTTAGGCCTTTGATGCCTGTCTGCGGTCACTCCTTCCACTAGGCCTCCACTGACCAGACCACTGCTGCCCGTGTACCCCTGGAACCAATTTAAAATTGCCTACAGCCATATGTTATTATGTTAGGCCTTTGATGCCTGTCTGCGGTCCTCCTTCCACTAGGCCTCCACTGACCAGACCACTGCTGCACGTGTACCCCTGGAACCTATTTTTAATTGCCTACAGCAAGCCCAATTTTTTTATGTTAGGCCTTCGAAGCCTGTCTGCGGTCACTCCTTCCACTAGGCCTCCACTGACCAGACCACTGCTGCCCGTGTACCCCTGGAACCAATTTAAAATTGCCTACAGCCATATGTTATTATGTTAGGCCTTTGATGCCTGTCTGCGGTCACTCCTTCCACTAGGCCTCCACTGACCAGACCACTGCTGCCCGTGTACCCCTGGCACCAATTTAAAATTGCCTACAGCCATATGTTATTATGTTAGGCCTTTGATGCCTGTCTGCGGTCATTCCTTCCACTAGGCCTCCACTGACCAGACCACTGCTGCCCGTGTACCCCTGGAACCAATTTAAATTTGCCTACAGCCATATGTTATTATGTTAGGCCTTTGATGCCTGTCTGCGGTCACTCCTTCCACTAGGCCTCCACTGACCAGACCACTGCTGCCCGTGTACCCCTGGAACCTATTTTTAATTGCCTAAAGCAAGCCCAACTTTTTATGTTAGGCCTTCGAAGCCTGTCTGCGGTCCGTTCTTTCTACTACTACTACACTGACCAGGCCACTGCTGCCCGTGTACCCCTGGAACCAATTTAAAATTGCCTACAGCCATATGTTATTATGTTAGGCCTTTGATGGTTGTCTGCGGTCACTCCTTCCACTAGGCCTCCACTGACCAGACCACTGCTGCCCGTGTACCCCTGGAACCAATTTAAAATTGCCTACAGCCATATGTTATTATGTTAGGCCTTTGATGCCTGTCTGCGGTCACTCCTTCCACTAGGCCTCCACTGACCAGACCACTGCTGCCCGTGTACCCCTGGAACCTATTTTTAATTGCCTAAAGCAAGCCCAATTTTTTATGTTAGGCCTTCGAAGCCTGTCTGCGGTCCGTTCTTTCTACTACTACTACACTGACCAGGCCACTGCTGCCCGTGTACCCCTGGAACCAATTTAAAATTGCCTACAGCCATATGTTATTATGTTAGGCCTTTGATGCCTGTCTGCGGTCACTCCTTCCACTAGGCCTCCACTGACCAGACCACTGCTGCCCGTGTACCCCTGGAACCAATTTAAAATTGCCTACAGCCATATGTTATTATGTTAGGCCTTTGATGCCTGTCTGCGGTCACTCCTTCCACTAGGCCTCCACTGACCAGACCACTGCTGCCCGTGTACCCCTGGAACCAATTTAAAATTGCCTACAGCCATATGTTATTATGTTAGGCCTTCGAAGCCTGTCTGCGGTTACTCCTTCCACTAGGCCTCCACTGACCAGACCACTGCTGCCCGTGTACCCCTGGAACCAATTTAAAATTGCCTACAGCAAGCCCAATTTTTTTATGTTAGGCCTTCGAAGCCTGTCTGCGGTCCGTTCTTTCTACTACTACTACACTGACCAGGCCACTGCTGCCCGTGTTCCCCTGGAACCAATTTAAAATTGCCTACAGCCATATGTTATTATGTTAGGCCTTTGATGCCTGTCTGCGGTCACTCCTTCCACTAGGCCTCCACTGACCAGACCACTGCTGCCCGTGTACCCCTGGAACCAATTTAAAATTGCCTACAGCCATATGTTATTATGTTAGGCCTTTGATGCCTGTCTGCGGTCCTCCTTCCACTAGGCCTCCACTGACCAGACCACTGCTGCACGTGTACCCCTGGAACCTATTTTTAATTGCCTACAGCAAGCCCAATTTTTTTATGTTAGGCCTTCGAAGCCTGTCTGCGGTCACTCCTTCCACTAGGCCTCCACTGACCAGACCACTGCTGCCCGTGTACCCCTGGAACCAATTTAAAATTGCCTACAGCCATATGTTATTATGTTAGGCCTTTGATGCCTGTCTGCGGTCACTCCTTCCACTAGGCCTCCACTGACCAGACCACTGCTGCCCGTGTACCCCTGGAACCAATTTAAAATTGCCTACAGCCATATGTTATTATGTTTGGCCTTTGATGCCTGTCTGCGGTCATTCCTTCCACTAGGCCTCCACTGACCAGACCACTGCTGCCCGTGTACCCCTGGAACCTATTTTTAATTGCCTACAGCAAGCCCAATTTTTTTATGTTAGGCCTTCGAAGCCTGTCTGCGGTCCGTTCTTTCTACTACTACTACACTGACCAGGCCACTGCTGCCCGTGTACCCCTGGAGCCAATTTAAAATTGCCTACAGCCATATGTTATTATGTTAGGCCTTTGATGCCTGTCTGCGGTCACTCCTTCCACTAGGCCTCCACTGACCAGACCACTGCTGCACGTGTACCCCTGGAACCTATTTTTATTTGCCTACAGCAAGCCCAATTTTTTTATGTTAGGCCTTCGAAGCCTGTCTGCGGTCCGTTCTTTCTACTACTACTACACTGACGAGGCCACTGCTGCCCGTGTACCCCTGGAACCAATTTAAAATTGCCTACAGCCATATGTTATTATGTTAGGCCTTTGATGCCTGTCTGCGGTCACTCCTTCCACTAGGCCTCCACTGACCAGACCACTGCTGCCCGTGTACCCCTGGAACCAATTTAAAATTGCCTACAGCCATATGTTATTATGTTAGGCCTTTGATGCCTGTCTGCGGTCACTCCTTCCACTAGGCCTCCACTGACCAGACCACTGCTGCACGTGCACCCCTGGAACCTATTTTTAATTGCCTACAGCAAGCCCAATTTTTTTATGTTAGGCCTTCTAAGCCTGTCTGCGGTCACTCCTTCCACTAGGCCTCCACTGACCAGACCACTGCTGCCCGTGTACCCCTGGAACCAATTTAAAATTGCCTACAGCCATATGTTATTATGTTAGGCCTTTGATGCCTGTCTGCGGTCACTCCTTCCACTAGGCCTCCACTGACCAGACCACTGCTGCCCGTGTACCCCTGGAACCTATTTTTAATTGCCTAAAGCAAGCCCAACTTTTTATGTTAGGCCTTCGAAGCCTGTCTGCGGTCCGTTCTTTCTACTACTACTACACTGACCAGGCCACTGCTGCCCGTGTACCCCTGGAACCAATTTAAAATTGCCTACAGCCATATGTTATTATGTTAGGCCTTTGATGGTTGTCTGCGGTCACTCCTTCCACTAGGCCTCCACTGACCAGACCACTGCTGCCCGTGTACCCCTGAACCAATTTAAAATTGCCTACAGCCATATGTTATTATGTTAGGCCTTTGATGCCTGTCTGCGGTCACTCCTTCCACTAGGCCTCCACTGACCAGACCACTGCTGCCCGTGTACCCCTGGAACCTATTTTTAATTGCCTAAAGCAAGCCCAATTTTTTATGTTAGGCCTTCGAAGCCTGTCTGCGGTCCGTTCTTTCTACTACTACTACACTGACCAGGCCACTGCTGCCCGTGTACCCCTGGAACCAATTTAAAATTGCCTACAGCCATATGTTATTATGTTAGGCCTTTGATGCCTGTCTGCGGTCACTCCTTCCACTAGGCCTCCACTGACCAGACCACTGCTGCCCGTGTACCCCTGGAACCAATTTAAAATTGCCTACAGCCATATGTTATTATGTTAGGCCTTTGATGCCTGTCTGCGGTCACTCCTTCCACTAGGCCTCCACTGACCAGACCACTGCTGCCCGTGTACCCCTGGAACCAATTTAAAATTGCCTACAGCCATATGTTATTATGTTAGGCCTTCGAAGCCTGTCTGCGGTTACTCCTTCCACTAGGCCTCCACTGACCAGACCACTGCTGCCCGTGTACCCCTGGAACCAATTTAAAATTGCCTACAGCAAGCCCAATTTTTTTATGTTAGGCCTTCGAAGCCTGTCTGCGGTCCGTTCTTTCTACTACTACTACACTGACCAGGCCACTGCTGCCCGTGTTCCCCTGGAACCAATTTAAAATTGCCTACAGCCATATGTTATTATGTTAGGCCTTTGATGCCTGTCTGCGGTCACTCCTTCCACTAGGCCTCCACTGACCAGACCACTGCTGCCCGTGTACCCCTGGAACCAATTTAAAATTGCCTACAGCCATATGTTATTATGTTAGGCCTTTGATGCCTGTCTGCGGTCCTCCTTCCACTAGGGCTCCACTGACCAGACCACTGCTGCACGTGTACCCCTGGAACCTATTTTTAATTGCCTACAGCAAGCCCAATTTTTTTATGTTAGGCCTTCGAAGCCTGTCTGCGGTCACTCCTTCCACTAGGCCTCCACTGACCAGACCACTGCTGCCCGTGTACCCCTGGAACCAATTTAAAATTGCCTACAGCCATATGTTATTATGTTAGGCCTTTGATGCCTGTCTGCGGTCACTCCTTCCACTAGGCCTCCACTGACCAGACCACTGCTGCCCGTGTACCCCTGGAACCAATTTAAAATTGCCTACAGCAAGCCCAATTTTTTTATGTTAGGCCTTCGAAGCCTGTCTGCGGTCCGTTCTTTCTACTACTACTACACTGACCAGGCCACTGCTGCCCGTGTTCCCCTGGAACCAATTTAAAATTGCCTACAGCCATATGTTATTATGTTAGGCCTTTGATGCCTGTCTGCGGTCACTCCTTCCACTAGGCCTCCACTGACCAGACCACTGCTGCCCGTGTACCCCTGGAACCAATTTAAAATTGCCTACAGCCATATGTTATTATGTTAGGCCTTTGATGCCTGTCTGCGGTCCTCCTTTCACTAGACCTCCACTGACCAGACCACTGCTGCACGTGTACCCCTGGAACCTATTTTTAATTGCCTACAGCAAGCCCAATTTTTTTATGTTAGGCCTTCGAAGCCTGTCTGCGGTCACTCCTTCCACTAGGCCTCCACTGACCAGACCACTGCTGCCCGTGTACCCCTGGAACCAATTTAAAATTGCCTACAGCCATATGTTATTATGTTAGGCCTTTGATGCCTGTCTGCGGTCACTCCTTCCACTAGGCCTCCACTGACCAGACCACTGCTGCCCGTGTACCCCTGGAACCAATTTAAAATTGCCTACAGCCATATGTTATTATGTTAGGCCTTTGATGCCTGTCTGCGGTCATTCCTTCCACTAGGCCTCCACTGACCAGACCACTGCTGCCCGTGTACCCCTGGAACCTATTTTTAATTGCCTACAGCAAGCCCAATTTTTTTTATGTTAGGCCTTCGAAGCCTGTCTGCGGTCCGTTCTTTCTACTACTACTACACTGACCAGGCCACTGCTGCCCGTGTTCCCCTGGAACCAATTTAAAATTGCCTACAGCCATATGTTATTATGTTAGGCCTTTGATGCCTGTCTGCGGTCACTCCTTCCACTAGGCCTCCACTGACCAGACCACTGCTGCCCGTGTACCCCTGGAACCAATTTAAAATTGCCTACAGCAAGCCCAATTTTTTTATGTTAGGCCTTCGAAGCCTGTCTGCGGTCCGTTCTTTCTACTACTACTACACTGACCAGGCCACTGCTGCCCGTGTACCCCTGGAACCAATTTAAAATTGCCTACAGCCATATGTTATTATGTTAGGCCTTTGATGCCTGTCTGCGGTCACTACTTCCACTAGGCCTCCACTGACCAGACCACTGCTGCCCGTGTACCCCTGGAACCAATTTAAAATTGCCTACAGCCATATGTTATTATGTTAGGCCTTTGATGCCTGTCTGCGGTCACTCCTTCCACTAGGCCTCCACTGACCAGACCACTGCTGCCCGTGTACCCCTGGAACCAATTTAAAATTGCCTACAGCAAGCCCAATTTTTTTATGTTAGGCCTTCGAAGCCTGTCTGCGGTCCGTTCTTTCTACTACTACTACACTGACCAGGCCACTGCTGCCCGTGTTCCCCTGGAACCAATTTAAAATTGCCTACAGCCATATGTTATTATGTTAGGCCTTTGATGCCTGTCTGCGGTCACTCCTTCCACTAGGCCTCCACTGACCAGACCACTGCTGCACGTGTACCCCTGGAACCTATTTTTAATTGCCTACAGCAAGCCCAATTTTTTTATGTTAGGCCTTCGAAGCCTGTCTGCGGTCCGTTCTTTCTACTACTACTACACTGACCAGGCCACTGCTGCCCGTGTACCCCTGGAACCAATTTAAAATTGCCTACAGCCATATGTTATTATGTTAGGCCTTTGATGCCTGTCTGCGGTCACTCCTTCCACTAGGCCTCCACTGACCAGACCACTGCTGCACGTGTACCCCTGGAACCTATTTTTAATTGCCTACAGCAAGCCCAATTTTTTTATGTTAGGCCTTCGAAGCCTGTCTGCGGTCCGTTCTTTCTACTACTACTACACTGACCAGGCCACTGCTGCCCGTGTACCCCTGGAACCAATTTAAAATTGCCTACAGCCATATGTTATTATGTTAGGCCTTTGATGCCTGTCTGCGGTCACTCCTTCCACTAGGCCTCCACTGACCAGACCACTGCTGCCCGTGTACCCCTGGAACCAATTTAAAATTGCCTACAGCCATATGTTATTATGTTAGGCCTTTGATGCCTGTCTGCGGTCACTCCTTCCACTAGGCCTCCACTGACCAGACCACTGCTGCACGTGTACCCCTGGAACCTATTTTTATTTGCCTACAGTAAGCCCAATTTTTTTATGTTAGGCCTTCGAAGCCTGTCTGCGGTCCGTTCTTTCTACTACTACTACACTGACCAGGCCACTGCTGCCCGTGTACCCCTGGAACCAATTTAAAATTGCCTACAGCCATATGTTATTATGTTAGGCCTTTGATGCCTGTCTGCGGTCACTCCTTCCACTAGGCCTCCACTGACCAGACCACTGCTGCCCGTGTACCCCTGGAACCAATTTAAAATTGCCTACAGCCATATGTTATTATGTTAGGCCTTTGATGCCTGTCTGCGGTCACTCCTTCCACTAGGCCTCCACTGACCAGACCACTGCTGCACGTGCACCCCTGGAACCTATTTTTAATTGCCTACAGCAAGCCCAATTTTTTTATGTTAGGCCTTCTAAGCCTGTCTGCGGTCACTCCTTCCACTAGGCCTCCACTGACCAGACCACTGCTGCCCGTGTACCCCTGGAACCAATTTAAAATTGCCTACAGCCATATGTTATTATGTTAGGCCTTTGATGCCTGTCTGCGGTCACTCCTTCCACTAGGCCTCCACTGACCAGACCACTGCTGCCCGTGTACCCCTGGAACCTATTTTTAATTGCCTAAAGCAAGCCCAACTTTTTATGTTAGGCCTTCGAAGCCTGTCTGCGGTCCGTTCTTTCTACTACTACTACACTGACCAGGCCACTGCTGCCCGTGTACCCCTGGAACCAATTTAAAATTGCCTACAGCCATATGTTATTATGTTAGGCCTTTGATGGTTGTCTGCGGTCACTCCTTCCACTAGGCCTCCACTGACCAGACCACTGCTGCCCGTGTACCCCTGGAACCAATTTAAAATTGCCTACAGCCATATGTTATTATGTTAGGCCTTCGAAGCCTGTCTGCGGTTACTCCTTCCACTAGGCCTCCACTGACCAGACCACTGCTGCCCGTGTACCCCTGGAACCAATTTAAAATTGACTACAGCAAGCCCAATTTTTTTATGTTAGGCCTTCGAAGCCTGTCTGCGGTCCGTTCTTTCTACTACTACTACACTGACCAGGCCACTGCTGCCCGTGTTCCCCTGGAACCAATTTAAAATTGCCTACAGCCATATGTTATTATGTTAGGCCTTTGATGCCTGTCTGCGGTCACTCCTTCCACTAGGCCTCCACTGACCAGACCACTGCTGCCCGTGTACCCCTGGAACCAATTTAAAATTGCCTACAGCCATATGTTATTATGTTAGGCCTTTGATGCCTGTCTGCGGTCCTCCTTCCACTAGGCCTCCACTGACCAGACCACTGCTGCACGTGTACCCCTGGAACCTATTTTTAATTGCCTACAGCAAGCCCAATTTTTTTATGTTAGGCCTTCGAAGCCTGTCTGCGGTCACTCCTTCCACTAGGCCTCCACTGACCAGACCACTGCTGCCCGTGTACCCCTGGAACCAATTTAAAATTGCCTACAGCCATATGTTATTATGTTAGGCCTTTGATGCCTGTCTGCGGTCACTCCTTCCACTAGGCCTCCACTGACCAGACCACTGCTGCCCGTGTACCCCTGGCACCAATTTAAAATTGCCTACAGCCATATGTTATTATGTTAGGCCTTTGATGCCTGTCTGCGGTCATTCCTTCCACTAGGCCTCCACTGACCAGACCACTGCTGCCCGTGTACCCCTGGAACCTATTTTTAATTGCCTACAGCAAGCCCAATTTTTTTATGTTAGGCCTTCGAAGCCTGTCTGCGGTCCGTTCTTTCTACTACTACTACACTGACCAGGCCACTGCTGCCCGTGTTCCCCTGGAACCAATTTAAAATTGCCTACAGCCATATGTTATTATGTTAGGCCTTTGATGCCTGTCTGCGGTCACTCCTTCCACTAGGCCTCCACTGACCAGACCACTGCTGCCCGTGTACCCCTGGAACCTATTTTTAATTGCCTACAGCAAGCCCAATTTTTTTATGTTAGGCCTTCGAAGCCTGTCTGCGGTCCGTTCTTTCTACTACTACTACACTGACCAGGCCACTGCTGCCCGTGTACCCCTGGAACCAATTTAAAATTGCCTACAGCCATATGTTATTATGTTAGGCCTTTGATGCCTGTCTGCGGTCACTCCTTCCACTAGGCCTCCACTGACCAGACCACTGCTGCCCGTGTACCCCTGGAACCAATTTAAAATTGCCTACAGCCATATGTTATTATGTTAGGCCTTTGATGCCTGTCTGCGGTCACTCCTTCCACTAGGCCTCCACTGACCAGACCACTGCTGCACGTGTACCCCTGGAACCTATTTTTATTTGCCTACAGCAAGCCCAATTTTTTTATGTTAGGCCTTCGAAGCCTGTCTGCGGTCCGTTCTTTCTACTACTACTACACTGACCAGGCCACTGCTGCCCGTGTACCCCTGGAACCAATTTAAAATTGCCTACAGCCATATGTTATTATGTTAGGCCTTTGATGCCTGTCTGCGGTCACTCCTTCCACTAGGCCTCCACTGACCAGACCACTGCTGCCCGTGTACCCCTGGAACCAATTTAAAATTGCCTACAGCCATATGTTATTATGTTAGGCCTTTGATGCCTGTCTGCGGTCACTCCTTCCACTAGGCCTCCACTGACCAGACCACTGCTGCACGTGCACCCCTGGAACCTATTTTTAATTGCCTACAGCAAGCCCAATTTTTTTATGTTAGGCCTTCTAAGCCTGTCTGCGGTCACTCCTTCCACTAGGCCTCCACTGACCAGACCACTGCTGCCCGTGTACCCCTGGAACCAATTTAAAATTGCCTACAGCCATATGTTATTATGTTAGGCCTTTGATGCCTGTCTGCGGTCACTCCTTCCACTAGGCCTCCACTGACCAGACCACTGCTGCCCGTGTACCCCTGGAACCTATTTTTAATTGCCTAAAGCAAGCCCAACTTTTTATGTTAGGCCTTCGAAGCCTGTCTGCGGTCCGTTCTTTCTACTACTACTACACTGACCAGGCCACTGCTGCCCGTGTACCCCTGGAACCAATTTAAAATTGCCTACAGCCATATGTTATTATGTTAGGCCTTTGATGGTTGTCTGCGGTCACTCCTTCCACTAGGCCTCCACTGACCAGACCACTGCTGCCCGTGTACCCCTGGAACCAATTTAAAATTGCCTACAGCCATATGTTATTATGTTAGGCCTTCGAAGCCTGTCTGCGGTTACTCCTTCCACTAGGCCTCCACTGACCAGACCACTGCTGCCCGTGTACCCCTGGAACCAATTTAAAATTGACTACAGCAAGCCCAATTTTTTTATGTTAGGCCTTCGAAGCCTGTCTGCGGTCCGTTCTTTCTACTACTACTACACTGACCAGGCCACTGCTGCCCGTGTTCCCCTGGAACCAATTTAAAATTGCCTACAGCCATATGTTATTATGTTAGGCCTTTGATGCCTGTCTGCGGTCACTACTTCCACTAGGCCTCCACTGACCAGACCACTGCTGCCCGTGTACCCCTGGAACCAATTTAAAATTGCCTACAGCCATATGTTATTATGTTAGGCCTTTGATGCCTGTCTGCGGTCCTCCTTCCACTAGGCCTCCACTGACCAGACCACTGCTGCACGTGTACCCCTGGAACCTATTTTTAATTGCCTACAGCAAGCCCAATTTTTTTATGTTAGGCCTTCGAAGCCTGTCTGCGGTCACTCCTTCCACTAGGCCTCCACTGACCAGACCACTGCTGCCCGTGTACCCCTGGAACCAATTTAAAATTGCCTACAGCCATATGTTATTATGTTAGGCCTTTGATGCCTGTCTGCGGTCACTCCTTCCACTAGGCCTCCACTGACCAGACCACTGCTGCCCGTGTACCCCTGGAACCAATTTAAAATTGCCTACAGCCATATGTTATTATGTTAGGCCTTTGATGCCTGTCTGCGGTCATTCCTTCCACTAGGCCTCCACTGACCAGACCACTGCTGCCCGTGTACCCCTGGAACCTATTTTTAATTGCCTACAGCAAGCCCAATTTTTTTATGTTAGGCCTTCGAAGCCTGTCTGCGGTCCGTTCTTTCTACTACTACTACACTGACCAGGCCACTGCTGCCCGTGTTCCCCTGGAACCAATTTAAAATTGCCTACAGCCATATGTTATTATGTTAGGCCTTTGATGCCTGTCTGCGGTCACTCCTTCCACTAGGCCTCCACTGACCAGACCACTGCTGCCCGTGTACCCCTGGAACCAATTTAAAATTGCCTACAGCAAGCCCAATTTTTTTATGTTAGGCCTTCGAAGCCTGTCTGCGGTCCGTTCTTTCTACTACTACTACACTGACCAGGCCACTGCTGCCCGTGTACCCCTGGAACCAATTTAAAATTGCCTACAGCCATATGTTATTATGTTAGGCCTTTGATGCCTGTCTGCGGTCACTCCTTCCACTAGGCCTCCACTGACCAGACCACTGCTGCCCGTGTACCCCTGGAACCAATTTAAAATTGCCTACAGCCATATGTTATTATGTTAGGCCTTTGATGCCTGTCTGCGGTCACTCCTTCCACTAGGCCTCCACTGACCAGACCACTGCTGCCCGTGTACCCCTGGAACCAATTTAAAATTGCCTACAGCAAGCCCAATTTTTTTATGTTAGGCCTTCGAAGCCTGTCTGCAGTCCGTTCTTTCTACTACTACTACACTGACCAGGCCACTGCTGCCCGTGTTCCCCTGGAACCAATTTAAAATTGCCTACAGCCATATGTTATTATGTTAGGCCTTTGATGCCTGTCTGCGGTCACTCCTTCCACTAGGCCTCCACTGACCAGACCACTGCTGCACGTGTACCCCTGGAACCTATTTTTAATTGCCTACAGCAAGCCCAATTTTTTTATGTTAGGCCTTCGAAGCCTGTCTGCGGTCCGTTCTTTCTACTACTACTACACTGACCAGGCCACTGCTGCCCGTGTACCCCTGGAACCAATTTAAAATTGCCTACAGCCATATGTTATTATGTTAGGCCTTTGATGCCTGTCTGCGGTCACTCCTTCCACTAGGCCTCCACTGACCAGACCACTGCTGCACGTGTACCCCTGGAACCTATTTTTAATTGCCTACAGCAAGCCCAATTTTTTTATGTTAGGCCTTCGAAGCCTGTCTGCGGTCCGTTCTTTCTACTACTACTACACTGACCAGGCCACTGCTGCCCGTGTACCCCTGGAACCAATTTAAAATTGCCTACAGCCATATGTTATTATGTTAGGCCTTTGATGCCTGTCTGCGGTCACTCCTTCCACTAGGCCTCCACTGACCAGACCACTGCTGCCCGTGTACCCCTGGAACCAATTTAAAATTGCCTACAGCCATATGTTATTATGTTAGGCCTTTGATGCCTGTCTGCGGTCACTCCTTCCACTAGGCCTCCACTGACCAGACCACTGCTGCACGTGTACCCCTGGAACCTATTTTTATTTGCCTACAGCAAGCCCAATTTTTTTATGTTAGGCCTTCGAAGCCTGTCTGCGGTCCGTTCTTTCTACTACTACTACACTGACCAGGCCACTGCTGCCCGTGTACCCCTGGAACCAATTTAAAATTGCCTACAGCCATATGTTATTATGTTAGGCCTTTGATGCCTGTCTGCGGTCACTCCTTCCACTAGGCCTCCACTGACCAGACCACTGCTGCCCGTGTACCCCTGGAACCAATTTAAAATTGCCTACAGCCATATGTTATTATGTTAGGCCTTTGATGCCTGTCTGCGGTCACTCCTTCCACTAGGCCTCCACTGACCAGACCACTGCTGCACGTGCACCCCTGGAACCTATTTTTAATTGCCTACAGCAAGCCCAATTTTTTTATGTTAGGCCTTCTAAGCCTGTCTGCGGTCACTCCTTCCACTAGGCCTCCACTGACCAGACCACTGCTGCCCGTGTACCCCTGGAACCTATTTTTAATTGCCTAAAGCAAGCCCAACTTTTTATGTTAGGCCTTCGAAGCCTGTCTGCGGTCCGTTCTTTCTACTACTACTACACTGACCAGGCCACTGCTGCCCGTGTACCCCTGGAACCAATTTAAAATTGCCTACAGCCATATGTTATTATGTTAGGCCTTTGATGGTTGTCTGCGGTCACTCCTTCCACTAGGCCTCCACTGACCAGACCACTGCTGCCCGTGTACCCCTGGAACCAATTTAAAATTGCCTACAGCCATATGTTATTATGTAAGGCCTTTGATGCCTGTCTGCGGTCACTCCTTCCACTAGGCCTCCACTGACCAGACCACTGCTGCCCGTGTACCCCTGGAACCAATTTAAAATTGCCTACAGCCATATGTTATTATGTTAGGCCTTCGAAGCCTGTCTGCGGTTACTCCTTCCACTAGGCCTCCACTGACCAGACCACTGCTGCCCGTGTACCCCTGGAACCAATTTAAAATTGACTACAGCAAGCCCAATTTTTTTATGTTAGGCCTTCGAAGCCTGTCTGCGGTCCGTTCTTTCTACTACTACTACACTGACCAGGCCACTGCTGCCCGTGTTCCCCTGGAACCAATTTAAAATTGCCTACAGCCATATGTTATTATGTTAGGCCTTTGATGCCTGTCTGCGGTCACTCCTTCCACTAGGCCTCCACTGACCAGACCACTGCTGCCCGTGTACCCCTGGAACCAATTTAAAATTGCCTACAGCCATATGTTATTATGTTAGGCCTTTGATGCCTGTCTGCGGTCCTCCTTCCACTAGGCCTCCACTGACCAGACCACTGCTGCACGTGTACCCCTGGAACCTATTTTTAATTGCCTACAGCAAGCCCAATTTTTTTATGTTAGGCCTTCGAAGCCTGTCTGCGGTCACTCCTACCACTAGGCCTCCACTGACCAGACCACTGCTGCCCGTGTACCCCTGGAACCAATTTAAAATTGCCTACAGCCATATGTTATTATGTTAGGCCTTTGATGCCTGTCTGCGGTCACTCCTTCCACTAGGCCTCCACTGACCAGACCACTGCTGCCCGTGTACCCCTGGAATCAATTTAAAATTGCCTACAGCAAGCCCAATTTTTTTATGTTAGGCCTTCGAAGCCTGTCTGCGGTCCGTTCTTTCTACTACTACTACACTGACCAGGCCACTGCTGCCCGTGTACCCCTGGAACCAATTTAAAATTGCCTACAGCCATATGTTATTATGCTAGGCCTTTGATGCCTGTCTGCGGTCACTCCTTCCACTAGGCCTCCACTGACCAGACCACTGCTGCCCGTGTACCCCTGGAACCAATTTAAAATTGCCTACAGCAAGCCCAATTTTTTTATGTTAGGCCTTCGAAGCCTGTCTGCGGTCCGTTCTTTCTACTACTACTACACTGACCAGGCCACTGCTGCCCGTGTACCCCTGGAACCAATTTAAAATTGCCTACAGCCATATGTTATTATGTTAGGCCTTTGATGCCTGTCTGCGGTCACTCCTTCCACTAGGCCTCCACTGACCAGACCACTGCTGCCCGTGTACCCCTGGAACCAATTTAAAATTGCCTACAGCCATATGTTATTATGTTAGGCCTTTGATGCCTGTCTGCGGTCCTCCTTCCACTAGGCCTCCACTGACCAGACCACTGCTGCACGTGTACCCCTGGAACCTATTTTTAATTGCCTACAGCAAGCCCAATTTTTTTATGTTAGGCCTTCGAAGCCTGTCTGCGGTCACTTCTTCCACTAGGCCTCCACTGACCAGACCACTGCTGCCCGTGTACCCCTGCAACCAATTTAAAATTGCCTACAGCCATATGTTATTATGTTAGGCCTTTGATGCCTGTCTGCGGTCACTCCTTCCACTAGGCGTCCACTGACCAGACCACTGCTGCCCGTGTACCCCTGGAACCAATTTAAAATTGCCTACAGCAAGCCCAATTTTTTTATGTTAGGCCTTCGAAGCCCGTCTGCGGTCCGTTCTTTCTACTACTACTACTACACTGACCAGGCCACTGCTGCCCGTGTACCCCTGGAACCAATTTAAAATTGCCTACAGCCATATGTTATTATGTTAGGCCTTTGATGCCTGTCTGCGGTCACTCCTTCCACTAGGCCTCCACTGACCAGACCACTGCTGCCCGTGTACCCCTGGAACCAATTTAAAATTGCCTACAGCAAGCCCAATTTTTTTATGTTAGGCCTTCGAAGCCTGTCTGCGGTCCATTCTTTCTACTACTACTACACTGACCAGGCCACTGCTGCCCGTGTACCCCTGGAACCAATTTAAAATTGCCTACAGCCATATGTTATTATGTTAGGCCTTTGATGCCTGTCTGCGGTCACTCCTTCCACTAGGCCTCCACTGACCAGACCACTGCTGCACGTGTACCCCTGGAACCTATTTTTAATTGCCTACAGCAAGCCCAATTTTTTTATGTTAGGCCTTCGAAGCCTGTCTGCGGTCCGTTCTTTCTACTACTACTACACTGACCAGGCCACTGCTGCCCGTGTACCCCTGGAACCAATTTAAAATTGCCTACAGCCATATGTTATTATGTTAGGCCTTTGATGCCTGTCTGCGGTCACTCCTTCCACTAGGCCTCCACTGACCAGACCACTGCTGCCCGTGTACCCCTGGAACCAATTTAAAATTGCCTACAGCCATATGTTATTATGTTAGGCCTTTGATGCCTGTCTGCGGTCACTCCTTCCACTAGGCCTCCACTGACCAGACCACTGCTGCACGTGTACCCCTGGAACCTATTTTTATTTGCCTACAGCAAGCCCAATTTTTTTATGTTAGGCCTTCGAAGCCTGTCTGCGGTCCGTTCTTTCTACTACTACTACACTGACCAGGCCACTGCTGCCCGTGTACCCCTGGAACCAATTTAAAATTGCCTACAGCCATATGTTATTATGTTAGGCCTTTGATGCCTGTCTGCGGTCACTCCTTCCACTAGGCCTCCACTGACCAGACCACTGCTGCCCGTGTACCCCTGGAACCAATTTAAAATTGCCTACAGCCATATGTTATTATGTTAGGCCTTTGATGCCTGTCTGCGGTCACTCCTTCCACTAGGCCTCCACTGACCAGACCACTGCTGCACGTGCACCCCTGGAACCTATTTTTAATTGCCTACAGCAAGCCCAATTTTTTTATGTTAGGCCTTCTAAGCCTGTCTGCGGTCACTCCTTCCACTAGGCCTCCACTGACCAGACCACTGCTGCCCGTGTACCCCTGGAACCTATTTTTAATTGCCTAAAGCAAGCCCAACTTTTTATGTTAGGCCTTCGAAGCCTGTCTGCGGTCCGTTCTTTCTACTACTACTACACTGACCAGGCCACTGCTGCCCGTGTACCCCTGGAACCAATTTAAAATTGCCTACAGCCATATGTTATTATGTTAGGCCTTTGATGGTTGTCTGCGGTCACTCCTTCCACTAGGCCTCCACTGACCAGACCACTGCTGCCCGTGTACCCCTGGAACCAATTTAAAATTGCCTACAGCCATATGTTATTATGTAAGGCCTTTGATGCCTGTCTGCGGTCACTCCTTCCACTAGGCCTCCACTGACCAGACCACTGCTGCCCGTGTACCCCTGGAACCAATTTAAAATTGCCTACAGCCATATGTTATTATGTTAGGCCTTCGAAGCCTGTCTGCGGTTACTCCTTCCACTAGGCCTCCACTGACCAGACCACTGCTGCCCGTGTACCCCTGGAACCAATTTAAAATTGACTACAGCAAGCCCAATTTTTTTATGTTAGGCCTTCGAAGCCTGTCTGCGGTCCGTTCTTTCTACTACTACTACACTGACCAGGCCACTGCTGACCGTGTTCCCCTGGAACCAATTTAAAATTGCCTACAGCCATATGTTATTATGTTAGGCCTTTGATGCCTGTCTGCGGTCACTCCTTCCACTAGGCCTCCACTGACCAGACCACTGCTGCCCGTGTACCCCTGGAACCAATTTAAAATTGCCTACAGCCATATGTTATTATGTTAGGCCTTTGATGCCTGTCTGCGGTCCTCCTTCCACTAGGCCTCCACTGACCAGACCACTGCTGCACGTGTACCCCTGGAACCTATTTTTAATTGCCTACAGCAAGCCCAATTTTTTTATGTTAGGCCTTCGAAGCCTGTCTGCGGTCACTCCTACCACTAGGCCTCCACTGACCAGACCACTGCTGCCCGTGTACCCCTGGAACCAATTAAAAATTGCCTACAGCCATATGTTATTATGTTAGGCCTTTGATGCCTGTCTGCGGTCACTCCTTCCACTAGGCCTCCACTGACCAGACCACTGCTGCCCGTGTACCCCTGGAATCAATTTAAAATTGCCTACAGCAAGCCCAATTTTTTTATGTTAGGCCTTCGAAGCCTGTCTGCGGTCCGTTCTTTCTACTACTACTACACTGACCAGGCCACTGCTGCCCGTGTACCCCTGGAACCAATTTAAAATTGCCTACAGCCATATGTTATTATGCTAGGCCTTTGATGCCTGTCTGCGGTCACTCCTTCCACTAGGCCTCCACTGACCAGACCACTGCTGCCCGTGTACCCCTGGAACCAATTTAAAATTGCCTACAGCCATATGTTATTATGTTAGGCCTTTGATGCCTGTCTGCGGTCCTCCTTCCACTAGGCCTCCACTGACCAGACCACTGCTGCACGTGTACCCCTGGAACCTATTTTTAATTGCCTACAGCAAGCCCAATTTTTTTATGTTAGGCCTTCGAAGCCTGTCTGCGGTCACTCCTTCCACTAGGCCTCCACTGACCAGACCACTGCTGCCCGTGTACCCCTGGAACCAATTTAAAATTGCCTACAGCCATATGTTATTATGTTAGGCCTTTGATGCCTGTCTGCGGTCACTCCTTCCACTAGGCCTCCACTGACCAGACCACTGCTGCCCGTGTACCCCTGGCACCAATTTAAAATTGCCTACAGCCATATGTTATTATGTTAGGCCTTTGATGCCTGTCTGCGGTCATTCCTTCCACTAGGCCTCCACTGACCAGACCACTGCTGCCCGTGTACCCCTGGAACCTATTTTTAATTGCCTACAGGAAGCCCAATTTTTTTATGTTAGGCCTTCGAAGCCTGTCTGCGGTCCGTTCTTTCTACTACTACTACACTGACCAGGCCACTGCTGCCCGTGTTCCCCTGGAACCAATTTAAAATTGCCTACAGCCATATGTTATTATGTTAGGCCTTTGATGCCTGTCTGCGGTCACTCCTTCCACTAGGCCTCCACTGACCAGACCACTGCTGCCCGTGTACCCCTGGAACCTATTTTTAATTGCCTACAGCAAGCCCAATTTTTTTATGTTAGGCCTTCGAAGCCTGTCTGCGGTCCGTTCTTTCTACTACTACTACACTGACCAGGCCACTGCTGCCCGTGTACCCCTGGAACCAATTTAAAATTGCCTACAGCCATATGTTATTATGTTAGGCCTTTGATGCCTGTCTGCGGTCACTCCTTCCACTAGGCCTCCACTGACCAGACCACTGCTGCCCGTGTACCCCTGGAACCAATTTAAAATTGCCTACAGCCATATGTTATTATGTTAGGCCTTTGATGCCTGTCTGCGGTCACTCCTTCCACTAGGCCTCCACTGACCAGACCACTGCTGCACGTGTACCCCTGGAACCTATTTTTATTTGCCTACAGCAAGCCCAATTTTTTTATGTTAGGCCTTCGAAGCCTGTCTGCGGTCCGTTCTTTCTACTACTACTACACTGACCAGGCCACTGCTGCCCGTGTACCCCTGGAACCAATTTAAAATTGCCTACAGCCATATGTTATTATGTTAGGCCTTTGATGCCTGTCTGCGGTCACTCCTTCCACTAGGCCTCCACTGACCAGACCACTGCTGCCCGTGTACCCCTGGAACCAATTTAAAATTGCCTACAGCCATATGTTATTATGTTAGGCCTTTGATGCCTGTCTGCGGTCACTCCTTCCACTAGGCCTCCACTGACCAGACCACTGCTGCACGTGCACCCCTGGAACCTATTTTTAATTGCCTACAGCAAGCCCAATTTTTTTATGTTAGGCCTTCTAAGCCTGTCTGCGGTCACTCCTTCCACTAGGCCTCCACTGACCAGACCACTGCTGCCCGTGTACCCCTGGAACCAATTTAAAATTGCCTACAGCCATATGTTATTATGTTAGGCCTTTGATGCCTGTCTGCGGTCACTCCTTCCACTAGGCCTCCACTGACCAGACCACTGCTGCCCGTGTACCCCTGGAACCTATTTTTAATTGCCTAAAGCAAGCCCAACTTTTTATGTTAGGCCTTCGAAGCCTGTCTGCGGTCCGTTCTTTCTACTACTACTACACTGACCAGGCCACTGCTGCCCGTGTACCCCTGGAACCAATTTAAAATTGCCTACAGCCATATGTTATTATGTTAGGCCTTTGATGGTTGTCTGCGGTCACTCCTTCCACTAGGCCTCCACTGACCAGACCACTGCTGCCCGTGTACCCCTGGAACCAATTTAAAATTGCCTACAGCCATATGTTATTATGTTAGGCCTTCGAAGCCTGTCTGCGGTTACTCCTTCCACTAGGCCTCCACTGACCAGACCACTGCTGCCCGTGTACCCCTGGAACCAATTTAAAATTGACTACAGCAAGCCCAATTTTTTTATGTTAGGCCTTCGAAGCCTGTCTGCGGTCCGTTCTTTCTACTACTACTACACTGACCAGGCCACTGCTGCCCGTGTTCCCCTGGAACCAATTTAAAATTGCCTACAGCCATATGTTATTATGTTAGGCCTTTGATGCCTGTCTGCGGTCACTACTTCCACTAGGCCTCCACTGACCAGACCACTGCTGCCCGTGTACCCCTGGAACCAATTTAAAATTGCCTACAGCCATATGTTATTATGTTAGGCCTTTGATGCCTGTCTGCGGTCCTCCTTCCACTAGGCCTCCACTGACCAGACCACTGCTGCACGTGTACCCCTGGAACCTATTTTTAATTGCCTACAGCAAGCCCAATTTTTTTATGTTAGGCCTTCGAAGCCTGTCTGCGGTCACTCCTTCCACTAGGCCTCCACTGACCAGACCACTGCTGCCCGTGTACCCCTGGAACCAATTTAAAATTGCCTACAGCCATATGTTATTATGTTAGGCCTTTGATGCCTGTCTGCGGTCACTCCTTCCACTAGGCCTCCACTGACCAGACCACTGCTGCCCGTGTACCCCTGGAACCAATTTAAAATTGCCTACAGCCATATGTTATTATGTTAGGCCTTTGATGCCTGTCTGCGGTCATTCCTTCCACTAGGCCTCCACTGACCAGACCACTGCTGCCCGTGTACCCCTGGAACCTATTTTTAATTGCCTACAGCAAGCCCAATTTTTTTATGTTAGGCCTTCGAAGCCTGTCTGCGGTCCGTTCTTTCTACTACTACTACACTGACCAGGCCACTGCTGCCCGTGTTCCCCTGGAACCAATTTAAAATTGCCTACAGCCATATGTTATTATGTTAGGCCTTTGATGCCTGTCTGCGGTCATTCCTTCCACTAGGCCTCCACTGACCAGACCACTGCTGCCCGTGTACCCCTGGAACCAATTTAAAATTGCCTACAGCAAGCCCAATTTTTTTATGTTAGGCCTTCGAAGCCTGTCTGCGGTCCGTTCTTTCTACTACTACTACACTGACCAGGCCACTGCTGCCCGTGTACCCCTGGAACCAATTTAAAATTGCCTACAGCCATATGTTATTATGTTAGGCCTTTGATGCCTGTCTGCGGTCACTCCTTCCACTAGGCCTCCACTGACCAGACCACTGCTGCCCGTGTACCCCTGGAACCAATTTAAAATTGCCTACAGCCATATGTTATTATGTTAGGCCTTTGATGCCTGTCTGCGGTCACTCCTTCCACTAGGCCTCCACTGACCAGACCACTGCTGCCCGTGTACCCCTGGAACCAATTTAAAATTGCCTACAGCAAGCCCAATTTTTTTATGTTAGGCCTTCGAAGCCTGTCTGCAGTCCGTTCTTTCTACTACTACTACACTGACCAGGCCACTGCTGCCCGTGTTCCCCTGGAACCAATTTAAAATTGCCTACAGCCATATGTTATTATGTTAGGCCTTTGATGCCTGTCTGCGGTCACTCCTTCCACTAGGCCTCCACTGACCAGACCACTGCTGCACGTGTACCCCTGGAACCTATTTTTAATTGCCTACAGCAAGCCCAATTTTTTTATGTTAGGCCTTCGAAGCCTGTCTGCGGTCCGTTCTTTCTACTACTACTACACTGACCAGGCCACTGCTGCCCGTGTACCCCTGGAACCAATTTAAAATTGCCTACAGCCATATGTTATTATGTTAGGCCTTTGATGCCTGTCTGCGGTCACTCCTTCCACTAGGCCTCCACTGACCAGACCACTGCTGCACGTGTACCCCTGGAACCTATTTTTAATTGCCTACAGCAAGCCCAATTTTTTTATGTTAGGCCTTCGAAGCCTGTCTGCGGTCCGTTCTTTCTACTACTACTACACTGACCAGGCCACTGCTGCCCGTGTACCCCTGGAACCAATTTAAAATTGCCTACAGCCATATGTTATTATGTTAGGCCTTTGATGCCTGTCTGCGGTCACTCCTTCCACTAGGCCTCCACTGACCAGACCACTGCTGCCCGTGTACCCCTGGAACCAATTTAAAATTGCCTACAGCCATATGTTATTATGTTAGGCCTTTGATGCCTGTCTGCGGTCACTCCTTCCACTAGGCCTCCACTGACCAGACCACTGCTGCACGTGTACCCCTGGAACCTATTTTTATTTGCCTACAGCAAGCCCAATTTTTTTATGTTAGGCCTTCGAAGCCTGTCTGCGGTCCGTTCTTTCTACTACTACTACACTGACCAGGCCACTGCTGCCCGTGTACCCCTGGAACCAATTTAAAATTGCCTACAGCCATATGTTATTATGTTAGGCCTTTGATGCCTGTCTGCGGTCACTCCTTCCACTAGGCCTCCACTGACCAGACCACTGCTGCCCGTGTACCCCTGGAACCAATTTAAAATTGCCTACAGCCATATGTTATTATGTTAGGCCTTTGATGCCTGTCTGCGGTCACTCCTTCCACTAGGCCTCCACTGACCAGACCACTGCTGCACGTGCACCCCTGGAACCTATTTTTAATTGCCTACAGCAAGCCCAATTTTTTTATGTTAGGCCTTCTAAGCCTGTCTGCGGTCACTCCTTCCACTAGGCCTCCACTGACCAGACCACTGCTGCCCGTGTACCCCTGGAACCTATTTTTAATTGCCTAAAGCAAGCCCAACTTTTTATGTTAGGCCTTCGAAGCCTGTCTGCGGTCCGTTCTTTCTACTACTACTACACTGACCAGGCCACTGCTGCCCGTGTACCCCTGGAACCAATTTAAAATTGCCTACAGCCATATGTTATTATGTTAGGCCTTTGATGGTTGTCTGCGGTCACTCCTTCCACTAGGCCTCCACTGACCAGACCACTGCTGCCCGTGTACCCCTGGAACCAATTTAAAATTGCCTACAGCCATATGTTATTATGTAAGGCCTTTGATGCCTGTCTGCGGTCACTCCTTCCACTAGGCCTCCACTGACCAGACCACTGCTGCCCGTGTACCCCTGGAACCAATTTAAAATTGCCTACAGCCATATGTTATTATGTTAGGCCTTCGAAGCCTGTCTGCGGTTACTCCTTCCACTAGGCCTCCACTGACCAGACCACTGCTGCCCGTGTACCCCTGGAACCAATTTAAAATTGACTACAGCAAGCCCAATTTTTTTATGTTAGGCCTTCGAAGCCTGTCTGCGGTCCGTTCTTTCTACTACTACTACACTGACCAGGCCACTGCTGCCCGTGTTCCCCTGGAACCAATTTAAAATTGCCTACAGCCATATGTTATTATGTTAGGCCTTTGATGCCTGTCTGCGGTCACTCCTTCCACTAGGCCTCCACTGACCAGACCACTGCTGCCCGTGTACCCCTGGAACCAATTTAAAATTGCCTACAGCCATATGTTATTATGTTAGGCCTTTGATGCCTGTCTGCGGTCCTCCTTCCACTAGGCCTCCACTGACCAGACCACTGCTGCACGTGTACCCCTGGAACCTATTTTTAATTGCCTACAGCAAGCCCAATTTTTTTATGTTAGGCCTTCGAAGCCTGTCTGCGGTCACTCCTACCACTAGGCCTCCACTGACCAGACCACTGCTGCCCGTGTACCCCTGGAACCAATTTAAAATTGCCTACAGCCATATGTTATTATGTTAGGCCTTTGATGCCTGTCTGCGGTCACTCCTTCCACTAGGCCTCCACTGACCAGACCACTGCTGCCCGTGTACCCCTGGAATCAATTTAAAATTGCCTACAGCAAGCCCAATTTTTTTATGTTAGGCCTTCGAAGCCTGTCTGCGGTCCGTTCTTTCTACTACTACTACACTGACCAGGCCACTGCTGCCCGTGTACCCCTGGAACCAATTTAAAATTGCCTACAGCCATATGTTATTATGCTAGGCCTTTGATGCCTGTCTGCGGTCACTCCTTCCACTAGGCCTCCACTGACCAGACCACTGCTGCCCGTGTACCCCTGGAACCAATTTAAAATTGCCTACAGCAAGCCCAATTTTTTTATGTTAGGCCTTCGAAGCCTGTCTGCGGTCCGTTCTTTCTACTACTACTACACTGACCAGGCCACTGCTGCCCGTGTACCCCTGGAACCAATTTAAAATTGCCTACAGCCATATGTTATTATGTTAGGCCTTTGATGCCTGTCTGCGGTCACTCCTTCCACTAGGCCTCCACTGACCAGACCACTGCTGCCCGTGTACCCCTGGAACCAATTTAAAATTGCCTACAGCCATATGTTATTATGTTAGGCCTTTGATGCCTGTCTGCGGTCCTCCTTCCACTAGGCCTCCACTGACCAGACCACTGCTGCACGTGTACCCCTGGAACCTATTTTTAATTGCCTACAGCAAGCCCAATTTTTTTATGTTAGGCCTTCGAAGCCTGTCTGCGGTCACTTCTTCCACTAGGCCTCCACTGACCAGACCACTGCTGCCAGTGTACCCCTGCAACCAATTTAAAATTGCCTACAGCCATATGTTATTATGTTAGGCCTTTGATGCCTGTCTGCGGTCACTCCTTCCACTAGGCGTCCACTGACCAGACCACTGCTGCCCGTGTACCCCTGGAACCAATTTAAAATTGCCTACAGCAAGCCCAATTTTTTTATGTTAGGCCTTCGAAGCCCGTCTGCGGTCCGTTCTTTCTACTACTACTACTACACTGACCAGGCCACTGCTGCCCGTGTACCCCTGGAACCAATTTAAAATTGCCTACAGCCATATGTTATTATGTTAGGCCTTTGATGCCTGTCTGCGGTCACTCCTTCCACTAGGCCTCCACTGACCAGACCACTGCTGCCCGTGTACCCCTGGAACCAATTTAAAATTGCCTACAGCAAGCCCAATTTTTTTATGTTAGGCCTTCGAAGCCTGTCTGCGGTCCATTCTTTCTACTACTACTACACTGACCAGGCCACTGCTGCCCGTGTACCCCTGGAACCAATTTAAAATTGCCTACAGCCATATGTTATTATGTTAGGCCTTTGATGCCTGTCTGCGGTCACTCCTTCCACTAGGCCTCCACTGACCAGACCACTGCTGCACGTGTACCCCTGGAACCTATTTTTAATTGCCTACAGCAAGCCCAATTTTTTTATGTTAGGCCTTCGAAGCCTGTCTGCGGTCCGTTCTTTCTACTACTACTACACTGACCAGGCCACTGCTGCCCGTGTACCCCTGGAACCAATTTAAAATTGCCTACAGCCATATGTTATTATGTTAGGCCTTTGATGCCTGTCTGCGGTCACTCCTTCCACTAGGCCTCCACTGACCAGACCACTGCTGCCCGTGTACCCCTGGAACCAATTTAAAATTGCCTACAGCCATATGTTATTATGTTAGGCCTTTGATGCCTGTCTGCGGTCACTCCTTCCACTAGGCCTCCACTGACCAGACCACTGCTGCACGTGTACCCCTGGAACCTATTTTTATTTGCCTACAGCAAGCCCAATTTTTTTATGTTAGGCCTTCGAAGCCTGTCTGCGGTCCGTTCTTTCTACTACTACTACACTGACCAGGCCACTGCTGCCCGTGTACCCCTGGAACCAATTTAAAATTGCCTACAGCCATATGTTATTATGTTAGGCCTTTGATGCCTGTCTGCGGTCACTCCTTCCACTAGGCCTCCACTGACCAGACCACTGCTGCCCGTGTACCCCTGGAACCAATTTAAAATTGCCTACAGCCATATGTTATTATGTTAGGCCTTTGATGCCTGTCTGCGGTCACTCCTTCCACTAGGCCTCCACTGACCAGACCACTGCTGCACGTGCACCCCTGGAACCTATTTTTAATTGCCTACAGCAAGCCCAATTTTTTTATGTTAGGCCTTCTAAGCCTGTCTGCGGTCACTCCTTCCACTAGGCCTCCACTGACCAGACCACTGCTGCCCGTGTACCCCTGGAACCTATTTTTAATTGCCTAAAGCAAGCCCAACTTTTTATGTTAGGCCTTCGAAGCCTGTCTGCGGTCCGTTCTTTCTACTACTACTACACTGACCAGGCCACTGCTGCCCGTGTACCCCTGGAACCAATTTAAAATTGCCTACAGCCATATGTTATTATGTTAGGCCTTTGATGGTTGTCTGCGGTCACTCCTTCCACTAGGCCTCCACTGACCAGACCACTGCTGCCCGTGTACCCCTGGAACCAATTTAAAATTGCCTACAGCCATATGTTATTATGTAAGGCCTTTGATGCCTGTCTGCGGTCACTCCTTCCACTAGGCCTCCACTGACCAGACCACTGCTGCCCGTGTACCCCTGGAACCAATTTAAAATTGCCTACAGCCATATGTTATTATGTTAGGCCTTCGAAGCCTGTCTGCGGTTACTCCTTCCACTAGGCCTCCACTGACCAGACCACTGCTGCCCGTGTACCCCTGGAACCAATTTAAAATTGACTACAGCAAGCCCAATTTTTTTATGTTAGGCCTTCGAAGCCTGTCTGCGGTCCGTTCTTTCTACTACTACTACACTGACCAGGCCACTGCTGCCCGTGTTCCCCTGGAACCAATTTAAAATTGCCTACAGCCATATGTTATTATGTTAGGCCTTTGATGCCTGTCTGCGGTCACTCCTTCCACTAGGCCTCCACTGACCAGACCACTGCTGCCCGTGTACCCCTGGAACCAATTTAAAATTGCCTACAGCCATATGTTATTATGTTAGGCCTTTGATGCCTGTCTGCGGTCCTCCTTCCACTAGGCCTCCACTGACCAGACCACTGCTGCACGTGTACCCCTGGAACCTATTTTTAATTGCCTACAGCAAGCCCAATTTTTTTATGTTAGGCCTTCGAAGCCTGTCTGCGGTCACTCCTACCACTAGGCCTCCACTGACCAGACCACTGCTGCCCGTGTACCCCTGGAACCAATTAAAAATTGCCTACAGCCATATGTTATTATGTTAGGCCTTTGATGCCTGTCTGCGGTCACTCCTTCCACTAGGCCTCCACTGACCAGACCACTGCTGCCCGTGTACCCCTGGAATCAATTTAAAATTGCCTACAGCAAGCCCAATTTTTTTATGTTAGGCCTTCGAAGCCTGTCTGCGGTCCGTTCTTTCTACTACTACTACACTGACCAGGCCACTGCTGCCCGTGTACCCCTGGAACCAATTTAAAATTGCCTACAGCCATATGTTATTATGCTAGGCCTTTGATGCCTGTCTGCGGTCACTCCTTCCACTAGGCCTCCACTGACCAGACCACTGCTGCCCGTGTACCCCTGGAACCAATTTAAAATTGCCTACAGCCATATGTTATTATGTTAGGCCTTTGATGCCTGTCTGCGGTCCTCCTTCCACTAGGCCTCCACTGACCAGACCACTGCTGCACGTGTACCCCTGGAACCTATTTTTAATTGCCTACAGCAAGCCCAATTTTTTTATGTTAGGCCTTCGAAGCCTGTCTGCGGTCACTTCTTCCACTAGGCCTCCACTGACCAGACCACTGCTGCCCGTGTACCCCTGCAACCAATTTAAAATTGCCTACAGCCATATGTTATTATGTTAGGCCTTTGATGCCTGTCTGCGGTCACTCCTTCCACTAGGCGTCCACTGACCAGACCACTGCTGCCCGTGTACCCCTGGAACCAATTTAAAATTGCCTACAGCAAGCCCAATTTTTTTATGTTAGGCCTTCGAAGCCCGTCTGCGGTCCGTTCTTTCTACTACTACTACACTGACCAGGCCACTGCTGCCCGTGTACCCCTGGAACCAATTTAAAATTGCCTACAGCCATATGTTATTATGTTAGGCCTTTGATGCCTGTCTGCGGTCACTCCTTCCACTAGGCCTCCACTGACCAGACCACTGCTGCCCGTGTACCCCTGGAACCAATTTAAAATTGCCTACAGCGAGCCCAATTTTTTTATGTTAGGCCTTCGAAGCCTGTCTGCGGTCCATTCTTTCTACTACTACTACACTGACCAGGCCACTGCTGCCCGTGTACCCCTGGAACCAATTTAAAATTGCCTACAGCCATATGTTATTATGTTAGGCCTTTGATGCCTGTCTGCGGTCACTCCTTCCACTAGGCCTCCACTGACCAGACCACTGCTGCCCGTGTACCCCTGGAACCAATTTAAAATTGCCTACAGCCATATGTTATTATGTTAGGCCTTTGATGCCTGTCTGCGGTCACTCCTTCCACTAGGCCTCCACTGACCAGACCACTGCTGCACGTGCACCCCTGGAACCTATTTTTAATTGCCTACAGCAAGCCCAATTTTTTTATGTTAGGCCTTCTAAGCCTGTCTGCGGTCACTCCTTCCACTAGGCCTCCACTGACCAGACCACTGCTGCCCGTGTACCCCTGGAACCAATTTAAATTTGCCTACAGCCATATGTTATTATGTTAGGCCTTTGATGCCTGTCTGCGGTCACTCCTTCCACTAGGCCTCCACTGACCAGACCACTGCTGCCCGTGTACCCCTGGAACCTATTTTTAATTGCCTACAGCAAGCCCAATTTTTTATGTTAGGCCTTCGAAGCCTGTCTGCGGTCCGTTCTTTCTACTACTACTACACTGACCAGGCCACTGCTGCCCGTGTACCCCTGGAACCAATTTAAAATTGCCTACAGCCATATGTTATTATGTTAGGCCTTTGATGCCTGTCTGCGGTCACTCCTTCCACTAGGCCTCCACTGACCAGACCACTGCTGCCCGTGTACCCCTGGAACCAATTTAAAATTGCCTACAGCCATATGTTATTATGTAAGGCCTTTGATGCCTGTCTGCGGTCACTCCTTCCACTAGGCCTCCACTGACCAGACCACTGCTGCCCGTGTACCCCTGGAACCAATTTAAAATTGCCTACAGCCATATGTTATTATGTTAGGCCTTCGAAGCCTGTCTGCGGTCACTCCTTCCACTAGGCCTCCACTGACCAGACCACTGCTGCCCGTGTACCCCTGGAACCAATATAAAATTGCCTACAGCAAGCCCAATTTTTTTATATTAGGCCTTCGAAGCCTGTCTGCGGTGTCTGTGGTCCGTTCTTTCTACTACTACTACACTGACCAGGCCACTGCTGCCCGTGTACCCCTGGAACCAATTTAAAATTGCCTACAGCCATATGTTATTATGTTAGGCCTTTGATGCCTGTCTGCGGTCACTCCTTCCACTAGGCCTCCACTGACCAGACCACTGCTGCCCATGTACCCCTGGAACCAATTTAAAATTGCCTACAGCCATATGTTATTATGTTAGGCCTTTGATGCCTGTCTGCGGTCACTCCTTCCACTAGGCCTCCACTGACCAGACCACTGCTGCACGTGTACCCCTGGAACCTATTTTTAATTGCCTACAGCAAGCCCAATTTTTTTATGTTAGGCCTTCGAAGCCTGTCTGCGGTCACTCCTTCCACTAGGCCTCCACTGACCAGACCACTGCTGCCCGTGTACCCCTGGAACCAATTTAAAATTGCCTACAGCCATATGTTATTATGTTAGGCCTTTGATGCCTGTCTGCGGTCACTCCTTACACTAGGCCTCCACTGACCAGACCACTGCTGCCCGTGTACCCCTGGAACCAATTTAAAATTGCCTACAGCCATATGTTATTATGTTAGGCCTTTGATGCCTGTCTGCGGTCACTCCTTCCACTAGGCCTCCACTGACCAGACCACTGCTGCACGTGTACCCCTGGAACCTATTTTTAATTGCCTACAGCAAGCCCAATTTTTTTATGTTAGGCCTTCGAAGCCTGTCTGCGGTCACTCCTTCCACTAGGCCTCCACTGACCAGACCACTGCTGCCCGTGTACCCCTGGAACTAATTTAAAATTGCCTACAGCAAGCCCAATTTTTTTATGTTAGGCCTTCGAAGCCTGTCTGCGGTCCGTTCTTTCTACTACTACTACACTGACCAGGCCACTGCTGCCCGTGTTCCCCTGGAACCAATTTAAAATTGCCTACAGCCATATGTTATTATGTTAGGCCTTTGAAGCCTGTCTGCGGTCACTCCTTCCACTAGGCCTCCACTGACCAGACCACTGCTGCACGTGTACCCCTGGAACCTATTTTTAATTGCCTACAGCAAGCCCAATTTTTTTATGTTAGGCCTTCGAAGCCTGTCTGCGGTCCGTTCTTTCTACTACTACTACACTGACCAGGCCACTGCTGCCCGTGTACCCCTGGAACCAATTTAAAATTGCCTACAGCCATATGTTATTATGTTAGGCCTTTGATGCCTGTCTGCGGTCACTCCTTCCACTAGGCCTCCACTGACCAGACCACTGCTGCACGTGTACCCCTGGAACCTATTTTTAATTGCCTACAGCAAGCCCAATTTTTTTATGTTAGGCCTTCGAAGCCTGTCTGCGGTCCGTTCTTTCTACTACTACTACACTGACCAGGCCACTGCTGCCCGTGTACCCCTGGAACCAATTTAAAATTGCCTACAGCCATATGTTATTATGTTAGGCCTTTGATGCCTGTCTGCGGTCACTCCTTCCACTAGGCCTCCACTGACCAGACCACTGCTGCCCGTGTACCCCTGGAACCAATTTAAAATTGCCTACAGCCATATGTTATTATGTTAGGCCTTTGATGCCTGTCTGCGGTCACTCCTTCCACTAGGCCTCCACTGACCAGACCACTGCTGCACGTGTACCCCTGGAACCTATTTTTATTTGCCTACAGCAAGCCCAATTTTTTTATGTTAGGCCTTCGAAGCCTGTCTGCGGTCCGTTCTTTCTACTACTACTACACTGACCAGGCCACTGCTGCCCGTGTACCCCTGGAACCAATATAAAATTGCCTACAGCCATATGTTATTATGTTAGGCCTTTGATGCCTGTCTGCGGTCACTCCTTCCACTAGGCCTCCACTGACCAGACCACTGCTGCCCGTGTACCCCTGGAACCAATTTAAAATTGCCTACAGCCATATGTTATTATGTTAGGCCTTTGATGCCTGTCTGCGGTCACTCCTTCCACTAGGCCTCCACTGACCAGACCACTGCTGCACGTGCACCCCTGGAACCTATTTTTAATTGCCTACAGCAAGCCCAATTTTTTTATGTTAGGCCTTCTAAGCCTGTCTGCGGTCACTCCTTCCACTAGGCCTCCACTGACCAGACCACTGCTGCCCGTGTACCCCTGGAACCAATTTAAAATTGCCTACAGCCATATGTTATTATGTTAGGCCTTTGATGCCTGTCTGCGGTCACTCCTTCCACTAGGCCTCCACTGACCAGACCACTGCTGCCCGTGTACCCCTGGAACCTATTTTTAATTGCCTAAAGCAAGCCCAACTTTTTATGTTAGGCCTTCGAAGCCTGTCTGCGGTCCGTTCTTTCTACTACTACTACACTGACCAGGCCACTGCTGCCCGTGTACCCCTGGAACCAATTTAAAATTGCCTACAGCCATATGTTATTATGTTAGGCCTTTGATGGTTGTCTGCGGTCACTCCTTCCACTAGGCCTCCACTGACCAGACCACTGCTGCCCGTGTACCCCTGGAACCAATTTAAAATTGCCTACAGCCATATGTTATTATGTAAGGCCTTTGATGCCTGTCTGCGGTCACTCCTTCCACTAGGCCTCCACTGACCAGACCACTGCTGCCCGTGTACCCCTGGAACCAATTTAAAATTGCCTACAGCCATATGTTATTATGTTAGGCCTTCGAAGCCTGTCTGCGGTTACTCCTTCCACTAGGCCTCCACTGACCAGACCACTGCTGCCCGTGTACCCCTGGAACCATTTTAAAATTGCCTACAGCAAGCCCAATTTTTTTATGTTAGGCCTTCGAAGCCTGTCTGCGGTCCGTTCTTTCTACTACTACTACACTGACCAGGCCACTGCTGCCCGTGTTCCCCTGGAACCAATTTAAAATTGCCTACAGCCATATGTTATTATGTTAGGCCTTTGATGCCTGTCTGCGGTCACTCCTTCCACTAGGCCTCCACTGACCAGACCACTGCTGCCCGTGTACCCCTGGAACCAATTTAAAATTGCCTACAGCCATATGTTATTATGTTAGGCCTTTGATGCCTGTCTGCGGTCCTCCTTCCACTAGGCCTCCACTGACCAGACCACTGCTGCACGTGTACCCCTGGAACCTATTTTTAATTGCCTACAGCAAGCCCAATTTTTTTATGTTAGGCCTTCGAAGCCTGTCTGCGGTCACTCCTTCCACTAGGCCTCCACTGACCAGACCACTGCTGCCCGTGTACCCCTGGAACCAATTTAAAATTGCCTACAGCCATATGTTATTATGTTAGGCCTTTGATGCCTGTCTGCGGTCACTCCTTCCACTAGGCCCCAACTGACCAGACCACTGCTGCCCGTGTACCCCTGGAATCAATTTAAAATTGCCTACAGCAAGCCCAATTTTTTTATGTTAGGCCTTCGAAGCCTGTCTGCGGTCCGTTCTTTCTACTACTACTACACTGACCAGGCCACTGCTGCCCGTGTACCCCTGGAACCAATTTAAAATTGCCTACAGCCATATGTTATTATGCTAGGCCTTTGATGCCTGTCTGCGGTCACTCCTTCCACTAGGCCTCCACTGACCAGACCACTGCTGCCCGTGTACCCCTGGAACCAATATAAAATTGCCTACAGCAAGCCCAATTTTTTTATGTTAGGCCTTCGAAGCCTGTCTGCGGTGTCTGTGGTCCGTTCTTTCTACTACTACTACACTGACCAGGCCACTGCTGCCCGTGTACCCCTGGAACCAATTTAAAATTGCCTACAGCCATATGTTATTATGTTAGGCCTTTGATGCCTGTCTGCGGTCCTCCTTCCACTAGGCCTCCACTGACCAGACCACTGCTGCCCGTGTACCCCTGGAACCAATTTAAAATTGCCTACAGCCATATGTTATTATGTTAGGCCTTTGATGCCTGTCTGCGGTCCTCCTTCCACTAGGCCTCCACTGACCAGACCACTACTGCACGTGTACCCCTGGAACCTATTTTTAATTGCCTACAGCAAGCCCAATTTTTTTATGTTAGGCCTTCGAAGCCTGTCTGCGGTCACTCCTTCCACTAGGCCTCCACTGACCAGACCACTGCTGCCCGTGTACCCCTGGAACCAATTTAAAATTGCCTACAGCCATATGTTATTATGTTAGGCCTTTGATGCCTGTCTGCGGTCACTCCTTCCACTAGGCCTCCACTGACCAGACCACTGCTGCCCGTGTACCCCTGGAATCAATTTAAAATTGCCTACAGCAAGCCCAATTTTTTTATGTTAGGCCTTCGAAGCCTGTCTGCGGTCCGTTCTTTCTACTACTACTACACTGACCAGGCCACTGCTGCCCGTGTACCCCTGGAACCAATTTAAAATTGCCTACAGCCATATGTTATTATGCTAGGCCTTTGATGCCTGTCTGCGGTCACTCCTTCTACTAGGCCTCCACTGACCAGACCACTGCTGCCCGTGTACCCCTGGAACCAATTTAAAATTGCCTACAGCAAGCCCAATTTTTTTATGTTAGGCCTTCGAAGCCTGTCTGCGGTCCGTTCTTTCTACTACTACTACACTGACCAGGCCACTGCTGCCCGTGTACCCCTGGAACCAATTTAAAATTGCCTACAGCCATATGTTATTATGTTAGGCCTTTGATGCCTGTCTGCGGTCACTCCTTCCACTAGGCCTCCACTGACCAGACCACTGCTGCCCGTGTACCCCTGGAACCAATTTAAAATTGCCTACAGCCATATGTTATTATGTTAGGCCTTTGATGCCTGTCTGCGGTCCTCCTTCCACTAGGCCTCCACTGACCAGACCACTGCTGCACGTGTACCCCTGGAACCTATTTTTAATTGCCTACAGCAAGCCCAATTTTTTTATGTTAGGCCTTCGAAGCCTGTCTGCGGTCACTCCTTCCACTAGGCCTCCACTGACCAGACCACTGCTGCCCGTGTACCCCTGCAACCAATTTAAAATTGCCTACAGCCATATGTTATTATGTTAGGCCTTTGATGCCTGTCTGCGGTCACTCCTTCCACTAGGCGTCCACTGACCAGACCACTGCTGCCCGTGTACCCCTGGAACCAATTTAAAATTGCCTACAGCAAGCCCAATTTTTTTATGTTAGGCCTTCGAAGCCCGTCTGCGGTCCGTTCTTTCTACTACTACTACACTGACCAGGCCACTGCTGCCCGTGTACCCCTGGAACCAATTTAAAATTGCCTACAGCCATATGTTATTATGTTAGGCCTTTGATGCCTGTCTGCGGTCACTCCTTCCACTAGGCCTCCACTGACCAGACCACTGCTGCCCGTGTACCCCTGGAACCAATTTAAAATTGCCTACAGCAAGCCCAATTTTTTTATGTTAGGCCTTCGAAGCCTGTCTGCGGTCCGTTCTTTCTACTACTACTACACTGACCAGGCCACTGCTGCCCGTGTACCCCTGGAACCAATTTAAAATTGCCTACAGCCATATGTTATTATGTTAGGCCTTTGATGCCTGTCTGCGGTCACTCCTTCCACTAGGCCTCCACTGACCAGACCACTGCTGCCCGTGTACCCCTGGAACCAATTTAAAATTGCCTACAGCCATATGTTATTATGTTAGGCCTTTGATGCCTGTCTGCGGTCACTCCTTCCACTAGGCCTCCACTGACCAGACCACTGCTGCACGTGCACCCCTGGAACCTATTTTTAATTGCCTACAGCAAGCCCAATTTTTTTATGTTAGGCCTTCTAAGCCTGTCTGCGGTCACTCCTTCCACTAGGCCTCCACTGACCAGACCACTGCTGCCCGTGTACCCCTGGAACCAATTTAAATTTGCCTACAGCCATATGTTATTATGTTAGGCCTTTGATGCCTGTCTGCGGTCACTCCTTCCACTAGGCCTCCACTGACCAGACCACTGCTGCCCATGTACCCCTGGAACCTATTTTTAATTGCCTACAGCAAGCCCAATTTTTTATGTTAGGCCTTCGAAGCCTGTCTGCGGTCCGTTCTTTCTACTACTACTACACTGACCAGGCCACTGCTGCCCGTGTACCCCTGGAACCAATTTAAAATTGCCTACAGCCATATGTTATTATGTTAGGCCTTTGATGCCTGTCTGCGGTCACTCCTTCCACTAGGCCTCCACTGACCAGACCACTGCTGCCCGTGTACCCCTGGAACCAATTTAAAATTGCCTACAGCCATATGTTATTATGTTAGGCCTTTGATGCCTGTCTGCGGTCACTCCTTCCACTAGGCCTCCACTGACCAGACCACTGCTGCCCGTGTACCCCTGGAACCAATTTAAAATTGCCTACAGCCATATGTTATTATGTTAGGCCTTCGAAGCCTGTCTGCGGTCACTCCTTCCACTAGGCCTCCACTGACCAGACCACTGCTGCCCGTGTACCCCTGGAACCATTATAAAATTGCCTACAGCAAGCCCAATTTTTTTATATTAGGCCTTCGAAGCCTGTCTGCGGTGTCTGTGGTCCGTTCTTTCTACTACTACTACACTGACCAGGCCACTGCTGCCCGTGTACCCCTGGAACCAATTTAAAATTGCCTACAGCCATATGTTATTATGTTAGGCCTTTGATGCCTGTCTGCGGTCACTCCTTCCACTAGGCCTCCACTGACCAGACCACTGCTGCCCATGTACCCCTGGAACCAATTTAAAATTGCCTACAGCCATATGTTATTATGTTAGGCCTTTGATGCCTGTCTGCGGTCACTCCTTCCACTAGGCCTCCACTGACCAGACCACTGCTGCACGTGTACCCCTGGAACCTATTTTTAATTGCCTACAGCAAGCCCAATTTTTTTATGTTAGGCCTTCGAAGCCTGTCTGCGGTCACTCCTTCCACTAGGCCTCCACTGACCAGACCACTGCTGCCCGTGTACCCCTGGAACCAATTTAAAATTGCCTACAGCCATATGTTATTATGTTAGGCCTTTGATGCCTGTCTGCGGTCACTCCTTACACTAGGCCTCCACTGACCAGACCACTGCTGCCCGTGTACCCCTGGAACCAATTTAAAATTGCCTACAGCCATATGTTATTATGTTAGGCCTTTGATGCCTGTCTGCGGTCACTCCTTCCACAAGGCCTCCACTGACCAGACCACTGCTGCACGTGTACCCCTGGAACCTATTTTTAATTGCCTACAGCAAGCCCAATTTTTTTATGTTAGGCCTTCGAAGCCTGTCTGCGGTCACTCCTTCCACTAGGCCTCCACTGACCAGACCACTGCTGCCCGTGTACCCCTGGAACTAATTTAAAATTGCCTACAGCAAGCCCAATTTTTTTATGTTAGGCCTTCGAAGCCTGTCTGCGGTCCGTTCTTTCTACTACTACTACACTGACCAGGCCACTGCTGCCCGTGTTCCCCTGGAACCAATTTAAAATTGCCTACAGCCATATGTTATTATGTTAGGCCTTTGATGCCTGTCTGCGGTCACTCCTTCCACTAGGCCTCCACTGACCAGACCACTGCTGCACGTGTACCCCTGGAACCTATTTTTAATTGCCTACAGCAAGCCCAATTTTTTTATGTTAGGCCTTCGAAGCCTGTCTGCGGTCCGTTCTTTCTACTACTACTACACTGACCAGGCCACTGCTGCCCGTGTACCCCTGGAACCAATTTAAAATTGCCTACAGCCATATGTTATTATGTTAGGCCTTTGATGCCTGTCTGCGGTCACTCCTTCCACTAGGCCTCCACTGACCAGACCACTGCTGCACGTGTACCCCTGGAACCTATTTTTAATTGCCTACAGCAAGCCCAATTTTTTTATGTTAGGCCTTCGAAGCCTGTCTGCGGTCCGTTCTTTCTACTACTACTACACTGACCAGGCCACTGCTGCCCGTGTACCCCTGGAACCAATTTAAAATTGCCTACAGCCATATGTTATTATGTTAGGCCTTTGATGCCTGTCTGCGGTCACTCCTTCCACTAGGCCTCCACTGACCAGACCACTGCTGCCCGTGTACCCCTGGAACCAATTTAAAATTGCCTACAGCCATATGTTATTATGTTAGGCCTTTGATGCCTGTCTGCGGTCACTCCTTCCACTAGGCCTCCACTGACCAGACCACTGCTGCACGTGTACCCCTGGAACCTATTTTTATTTGCCTACAGCAAGCCCAATTTTTTTATGTTAGGCCTTCGAAGCCTGTCTGCGGTCCGTTCTTTCTACTACTACTACACTGACCAGGCCACTGCTGCCCGTGTACCCCTGGAACCAATTTAAAATTGCCTACAGCCATATGTTATTATGTTAGGCCTTTGATGCCTGTCTGCGGTCACTCCTTCCACTAGGCCTCCACTGACCAGACCACTGCTGCCCGTGTACCCCTGGAACCAATTTAAAATTGCCTACAGCCATATGTTATTATGTTAGGCCTTTGATGCCTGTCTGCGGTCACTCCTTCCACTAGGCCTCCACTGACCAGACCACTGCTGCACGTGCACCCCTGGAACCTATTTTTAATTGCCTACAGCAAGCCCAATTTTTTTATGTTAGGCCTTCTAAGCCTGTCTGCGGTCACTCCTTCCACTAGGCCTCCACTGACCAGACCACTGCTGCCCGTGTACCCCTGGAACCAATTTAAAATTGCCTACAGCCATATGTTATTATGTTAGGCCTTTGATGCCTGTCTGCGGTCACTCCTTCCACTAGGCCTCCACTGACCAGACCACTGCTGCCCGTGTACCCCTGGAACCTATTTTTAATTGCCTAAAGCAAGCCCAACTTTTTATGTTAGGCCTTCGAAGCCTGTCTGCGGTCCGTTCTTTCTACTACTACTACACTGACCAGGCCACTGCTGCCCGTGTACCCCTGGAACCAATTTAAAATTGCCTACAGCCATATGTTATTATGTTAGGCCTTTGATGGTTGTCTGCGGTCACTCCTTCCACTAGGCCTCCACTGACCAGACCACTGCTGCCCGTGTACCCCTGGAACCAATTTAAAATTGCCTACAGCCATATGTTATTATGTAAGGCCTTTGATGCCTGTCTGCGGTCACTCCTTCCACTAGGCCTCCACTGACCAGACCACTGCTGCCCGTGTACCCCTGGAACCAATTTAAAATTGCCTACAGCCATATGTTATTATGTTAGGCCTTCGAAGCCTGTCTGCGGTTACTCCTTCCACTAGGCCTCCACTGACCAGACCACTGCTGCCCGTGTACCCCTGGAACCATTTTAAAATTGCCTACAGCAAGCCCAATTTTTTTATGTTAGGCCTTCGAAGCCTGTCTGCGGTCCGTTCTTTCTACTACTACTACACTGACCAGGCCACTGCTGCCCGTGTTCCCCTGGAACCAATTTAAAATTGCCTACAGCCATATGTTATTATGTTAGGCCTTTGATGCCTGTCTGCGGTCACTCCTTCCACTAGGCCTCCACTGACCAGACCACTGCTGCCCGTGTACCCCTGGAACCAATTTAAAATTGCCTACAGCCATATGTTATTATGTTAGGCCTTTGATGCCTGTCTGCGGTCCTCCTTCCACTAGGCCTCCACTGACCAGACCACTGCTGCACGTGTACCCCTGGAACCTATTTTTAATTGCCTACAGCAAGCCCAATTTTTTTATGTTAGGCCTTCGAAGCCTGTCTGCGGTCACTCCTTCCACTAGGCCTCCACTGACCAGACCACTGCTGCCCGTGTACCCCTGGAACCAATTTAAAATTGCCTACAGCCATATGTTATTATGTTAGGCCTTTGATGCCTGTCTGCGGTCACTCCTTCCACTAGGCCCCAACTGACCAGACCACTGCTGCCCGTGTACCCCTGGAATCAATTTAAAATTGCCTACAGCAAGCCCAATTTTTTTATGTTAGGCCTTCGAAGCCTGTCTGCGGTCCGTTCTTTCTACTACTACTACACTGACCAGGCCACTGCTGCCCGTGTACCCCTGGAACCAATTTAAAATTGCCTACAGCCATATGTTATTATGCTAGGCCTTTGATGCCTGTCTGCGGTCACTCCTTCCACTAGGCCTCCACTGACCAGACCACTGCTGCCCGTGTACCCCTGGAACCAATATAAAATTGCCTACAGCAAGCCCAATTTTTTTATGTTAGGCCTTCGAAGCCTGTCTGCGGTGTCTGTGGTCCGTTCTTTCTACTACTACTACACTGACCAGGCCACTGCTGCCCGTGTACCCCTGGAACCAATTTAAAATTGCCTACAGCCATATGTTATTATGTTAGGCCTTTGATGCCTGTCTGCGGTCCTCCTTCCACTAGGCCTCCACTGACCAGACCACTGCTGCCCGTGTACCCCTGGAACCAATTTAAAATTGCCTACAGCCATATGTTATTATGTTAGGCCTTTGATGCCTGTCTGCGGTCCTCCTTCCACTAGGCCTCCACTGACCAGACCACTACTGCACGTGTACCCCTGGAACCTATTTTTAATTGCCTACAGCAAGCCCAATTTTTTTATGTTAGGCCTTCGAAGCCTGTCTGCGGTCACTCCTTCCACTAGGCCTCCACTGACCAGACCACTGCTGCCCGTGTACCCCTGGAACCAATTTAAAATTGCCTACAGCCATATGTTATTATGTTAGGCCTTTGATGCCTGTCTGCGGTCACTCCTTCCACTAGGCCTCCACTGACCAGACCACTGCTGCCCGTGTACCCCTGGAATCAATTTAAAATTGCCTACAGCAAGCCCAATTTTTTTATGTTAGGCCTTCGAAGCCTGTCTGCGGTCCGTTCTTTCTACTACTACTACACTGACCAGGCCACTGCTGCCCGTGTACCCCTGGAACCAATTTAAAATTGCCTACAGCCATATGTTATTATGCTAGGCCTTTGATGCCTGTCTGCGGTCACTCCTTCTACTAGGCCTCCACTGACCAGACCACTGCTGCCCGTGTACCCCTGGAACCAATTTAAAATTGCCTACAGCAAGCCCAATTTTTTTATGTTAGGCCTTCGAAGCCTGTCTGCGGTCCGTTCTTTCTACTACTACTACACTGACCAGGCCACTGCTGCCCGTGTACCCCTGGAACCAATTTAAAATTGCCTACAGCCATATGTTATTATGTTAGGCCTTTGATGCCTGTCTGCGGTCACTCCTTCCACTAGGCCTCCACTGACCAGACCACTGCTGCCCGTGTACCCCTGGAACCAATTTAAAATTGCCTACAGCCATATGTTATTATGTTAGGCCTTTGATGCCTGTCTGCGGTCCTCCTTCCACTAGGCCTCCACTGACCAGACCACTGCTGCACGTGTACCCCTGGAACCTATTTTTAATTGCCTACAGCAAGCCCAATTTTTTTATGTTAGGCCTTCGAAGCCTGTCTGCGGTCACTCCTTCCACTAGGCCTCCACTGACCAGACCACTGCTGCCCGTGTACCCCTGCAACCAATTTAAAATTGCCTACAGCCATATGTTATTATGTTAGGCCTTTGATGCCTGTCTGCGGTCACTCCTTCCACTAGGCGTCCACTGACCAGACCACTGCTGCCCGTGTACCCCTGGAACCAATTTAAAATTGCCTACAGCAAGCCCAATTTTTTTATGTTAGGCCTTCGAAGCCCGTCTGCGGTCCGTTCTTTCTACTACTACTACACTGACCAGGCCACTGCTGCCCGTGTACCCCTGGAACCAATTTAAAATTGCCTACAGCCATATGTTATTATGTTAGGCCTTTGATGCCTGTCTGCGGTCACTCCTTCCACTAGGCCTCCACTGACCAGACCACTGCTGCCCGTGTACCCCTGGAACCAATTTAAAATTGCCTACAGCAAGCCCAATTTTTTTATGTTAGGCCTTCGAAGCCTGTCTGCGGTCCGTTCTTTCTACTACTACTACACTGACCAGGCCACTGCTGCCCGTGTACCCCTGGAACCAATTTAAAATTGCCTACAGCCATATGTTATTATGTTAGGCCTTTGATGCCTGTCTGCGGTCACTCCTTCCACTAGGCCTCCACTGACCAGACCACTGCTGCCCGTGTACCCCTGGAACCAATTTAAAATTGCCTACAGCCATATGTTATTATGTTAGGCCTTTGATGCCTGTCTGCGGTCACTCCTTCCACTAGGCCTCCACTGACCAGACCACTGCTGCACGTGCACCCCTGGAACCTATTTTTAATTGCCTACAGCAAGCCCAATTTTTTTATGTTAGGCCTTCTAAGCCTGTCTGCGGTCACTCCTTCCACTAGGCCTCCACTGACCAGACCACTGCTGCCCGTGTACCCCTGGAACCAATTTAAATTTGCCTACAGCCATATGTTATTATGTTAGGCCTTTGATGCCTGTCTGCGGTCACTCCTTCCACTAGGCCTCCACTGACCAGACCACTGCTGCCCATGTACCCCTGGAACCTATTTTTAATTGCCTACAGCAAGCCCAATTTTTTATGTTAGGCCTTCGAAGCCTGTCTGCGGTCCGTTCTTTCTACTACTACTACACTGACCAGGCCACTGCTGCCCGTGTACCCCTGGAACCAATTTAAAATTGCCTACAGCCATATGTTATTATGTTAGGCCTTTGATGCCTGTCTGCGGTCACTCCTTCCACTAGGCCTCCACTGACCAGACCACTGCTGCCCGTGTACCCCTGGAACCAATTTAAAATTGCCTACAGCCATATGTTATTATGTTAGGCCTTTGATGCCTGTCTGCGGTCACTCCTTCCACTAGGCCTCCACTGACCAGACCACTGCTGCCCGTGTACCCCTGGAACCAATTTAAAATTGCCTACAGCCATATGTTATTATGTTAGGCCTTCGAAGCCTGTCTGCGGTCACTCCTTCCACTAGGCCTCCACTGACCAGACCACTGCTGCCCGTGTACCCCTGGAACCATTATAAAATTGCCTACAGCAAGCCCAATTTTTTTATATTAGGCCTTCGAAGCCTGTCTGCGGTGTCTGTGGTCCGTTCTTTCTACTACTACTACACTGACCAGGCCACTGCTGCCCGTGTACCCCTGGAACCAATTTAAAATTGCCTACAGCCATATGTTATTATGTTAGGCCTTTGATGCCTGTCTGCGGTCACTCCTTCCACTAGGCCTCCACTGACCAGACCACTGCTGCCCATGTACCCCTGGAACCAATTTAAAATTGCCTACAGCCATATGTTATTATGTTAGGCCTTTGATGCCTGTCTGCGGTCACTCCTTCCACTAGGCCTCCACTGACCAGACCACTGCTGCACGTGTACCCCTGGAACCTATTTTTAATTGCCTACAGCAAGCCCAATTTTTTTATGTTAGGCCTTCGAAGCCTGTCTGCGGTCACTCCTTCCACTAGGCCTCCACTGACCAGACCACTGCTGCCCGTGTACCCCTGGAACCAATTTAAAATTGCCTACAGCCATATGTTATTATGTTAGGCCTTTGATGCCTGTCTGCGGTCACTCCTTACACTAGGCCTCCACTGACCAGACCACTGCTGCCCGTGTACCCCTGGAACCAATTTAAAATTGCCTACAGCCATATGTTATTATGTTAGGCCTTTGATGCCTGTCTGCGGTCACTCCTTCCACAAGGCCTCCACTGACCAGACCACTGCTGCACGTGTACCCCTGGAACCTATTTTTAATTGCCTACAGCAAGCCCAATTTTTTTATGTTAGGCCTTCGAAGCCTGTCTGCGGTCACTCCTTCCACTAGGCCTCCACTGACCAGACCACTGCTGCCCGTGTACCCCTGGAACTAATTTAAAATTGCCTACAGCAAGCCCAATTTTTTTATGTTAGGCCTTCGAAGCCTGTCTGCGGTCCGTTCTTTCTACTACTACTACACTGACCAGGCCACTGCTGCCCGTGTTCCCCTGGAACCAATTTAAAATTGCCTACAGCCATATGTTATTATGTTAGGCCTTTGATGCCTGTCTGCGGTCACTCCTTCCACTAGGCCTCCACTGACCAGACCACTGCTGCACGTGTACCCCTGGAACCTATTTTTAATTGCCTACAGCAAGCCCAATTTTTTTATGTTAGGCCTTCGAAGCCTGTCTGCGGTCCGTTCTTTCTACTACTACTACACTGACCAGGCCACTGCTGCCCGTGTACCCCTGGAACCAATTTAAAATTGCCTACAGCCATATGTTATTATGTTAGGCCTTTGATGCCTGTCTGCGGTCACTCCTTCCACTAGGCCTCCACTGACCAGACCACTGCTGCACGTGTACCCCTGGAACCTATTTTTAATTGCCTACAGCAAGCCCAATTTTTTTATGTTAGGCCTTCGAAGCCTGTCTGCGGTCCGTTCTTTCTACTACTACTACACTGACCAGGCCACTGCTGCCCATGTACCCCTGGAACCAATTTAAAATTGCCTACAGCCATATGTTATTATGTTAGGCCTTTGATGCCTGTCTGCGGTCACTCCTTCCACTAGGCCTCCACTGACCAGACCACTGCTGCCCGTGTACCCCTGGAACCAATTTAAAATTGCCTACAGCCATATGTTATTATGTTAGGCCTTTGATGCCTGTCTGCGGTCACTCCTTCCACTAGGCCTCCACTGACCAGACCACTGCTGCACGTGTACCCCTGGAACCTATTTTTATTTGCCTACAGCAAGCCCAATTTTTTTATGTTAGGCCTTCGAAGCCTGTCTGCGGTCCGTTCTTTCTACTACTACTACACTGACCAGGCCACTGCTGCCCGTGTACCCCTGGAACCAATTTAAAATTGCCTACAGCCATATGTTATTATGTTAGGCCTTTGATGCCTGTCTGCGGTCACTCCTTCCACTAGGCCTCCACTGACCAGACCACTGCTGCCCGTGTACCCCTGGAACCAATTTAAAATTGCCTACAGCCATATGTTATTATGTTAGGCCTTTGATGCCTGTCTGCGGTCACTCCTTCCACTAGGCCTCCACTGACCAGACCACTGCTGCACGTGCACCCCTGGAACCTATTTTTAATTGCCTACAGCAAGCCCAATTTTTTTATGTTAGGCCTTCTAAGCCTGTCTGCGGTCACTCCTTCCACTAGGCCTCCACTGACCAGACCACTGCTGCCCGTGTACCCCTGGAACCAATTTAAAATTGCCTACAGCCATATGTTATTATGTTAGGCCTTTGATGCCTGTCTGCGGTCACTCCTTCCACTAGGCCTCCACTGACCAGACCACTGCTGCCCGTGTACCCCTGGAACCTATTTTTAATTGCCTAAAGCAAGCCCAACTTTTTATGTTAGGCCTTCGAAGCCTGTCTGCGGTCCGTTCTTTCTACTACTACTACACTGACCAGGCCACTGCTGCCCGTGTACCCCTGGAACCAATTTAAAATTGCCTACAGCCATATGTTATTATGTTAGGCCTTTGATGGTTGTCTGCGGTCACTCCTTCCACTAGGCCTCCACTGACCAGACCACTGCTGCCCGTGTACCCCTGGAACCAATTTAAAATTGCCTACAGCCATATGTTATTATGTAAGGCCTTTGATGCCTGTCTGCGGTCACTCCTTCCACTAGGCCTCCACTGACCAGACCACTGCTGCCCGTGTACCCCTGGAACCAATTTAAAATTGCCTACAGCCATATGTTATTATGTTAGGCCTTCGAAGCCTGTCTGCGGTTACTCCTTCCACTAGGCCTCCACTGACCAGACCACTGCTGCCCGTGTACCCCTGGAACCAATTTAAAATTGCCTACAGCAAGCCCAATTTTTTTATGTTAGGCCTTCGAAGCCTGTCTGCGGTCCGTTCTTTCTACTACTACTACACTGACCAGGCCACTGCTGCCCGTGTTCCCCTGGAACCAATTTAAAATTGCCTACAGCCATATGTTATTATGTTAGGCCTTTGATGCCTGTCTGCGGTCACTCCTTCCACTAGGCCTCCACTGACCAGACCACTGCTGCCCGTGTACCCCTGGAACCAATTTAAAATTGCCTACAGCCATATGTTATTATGTTAGGCCTTTGATGCCTGTCTGCGGTCCTCCTTCCACTAGGCCTCCACTGACCAGACCACTGCTGCACGTGTACCCCTGGAACCTATTTTTAATTGCCTACAGCAAGCCCAATTTTTTTATGTTAGGCCTTCGAAGCCTGTCTGCGGTCACTCCTTCCACTAGGCCTCCACTGACCAGACCACTGCTGCCCGTGTACCCCTGGAACCAATTTAAAATTGCCTACAGCCATATGTTATTATGTTAGGCCTTTGATGCCTGTCTGCGGTCACTCCTTCCACTAGGCCTCCACTGACCAGACCACTGCTGCCCGTGTACCCCTGGAATCAATTTAAAATTGCCTACAGCAAGCCCAATTTTTTTATGTTAGGCCTTCGAAGCCTGTCTGCGGTCCGTTCTTTCTACTACTACTACACTGACCAGGCCACTGCTGCCCGTGTACCCCTGGAACCAATTTAAAATTGCCTACAGCCATATGTTATTATGCTAGGCCTTTGATGCCTGTCTGCGGTCACTCCTTCCACTAGGCCTCCACTGACCAGACCACTGCTGCCCGTGTACCCCTGGAACCAATATAAAATTGCCTACAGCAAGCCCAATTTTTTTATGTTAGGCCTTCGAAGCCTGTCTGCGGTGTCTGTGGTCCGTTCTTTCTACTACTACTACACTGACCAGGCCACTGCTGCCCGTGTACCCCTGGAACCAATTTAAAATTGCCTACAGCCATATGTTATTATGTTAGGCCTTTGATGCCTGTCTGCGGTCACTCCTTCCACTAGGCCTCCACTGACCAGACCACTGCTGCCCATGTACCCCTGGAACCAATTTAAAATTGCCTACAGTCATATGTTATTATGTTAGGCCTTTGATGCCTGTCTGCGGTCACTCCTTCCACTAGGCCTCCACTGACCAGACCACTGCTGCACGTGTACCCCTGGAACCTATTTTTAATTGCCTACAGCAAGCCCAATTTTTTTATGTTAGGCCTTCGAAGCCTGTCTGCGGTCACTCCTTCCACTAGGCCTCCACTGACCAGACCACTGCTGCCCGTGTACCCCTGGAACCAATTTAAAATTGCCTACAGCCATATGTTATTATGTTAGGCCTTTGATGCCTGTCTGCGGTCACTCCATACACTAGGCCTCCCCTGACCAGACCACTGCTGCCCGTGTACCCCTGGAACCAATTTAAAATTGCCTACAGCCATATGTTATTATGTTAGGCCTTTGATGCCTGTCTGCGGTCACTCCTTCCACTAGGCCTCCACTGACCAGACCACTGCTGCACGTGTACCCCTGGAACCTATTTTTAATTGCCTACAGCAAGCCCAATTTTTTTATGTTAGGCCTTCGAAGCCTTTCTGCGGTCACTCCTTCCACTAGGCCTCCACTGACCAGACCACTGCTGCCCGTGTACCCCTGGAACTAATTTAAAATTGCCTACAGCAAGCCCAATTTTTTTATGTTAGGCCTTCGAAGCCTGTCTGCGGTCCGTTCTTTCTACTACTACTACACTGACCAGGCCACTGCTGCCCGTGTTCCCCTGGAACCAATTTAAAATTGCCTACAGCCATATGTTATTATGTTAGGCCTTTGATGCCTGTCTGCGGTCACTCCTTCCACTAGGCCTCCACTGACCAGACCACTGCTGCACGTGTACCCCTGGAACCTATTTTTAATTGCCTACAGCAAGCCCAATTTTTTTATGTTAGGCCTTCGAAGCCTGTCTGTGGTCCGTTCTTTCTACTACTACTACACTGACCAGGCCACTGCTGCCCGTGTACCCCTGGAACCAATTTAAAATTGCCTACAGCCATATGTTATTATGTTAGGCCTTTGATGCCTGTCTGCGGTCACTCCTTCCACTAGGCCTCCACTGACCAGACCACTGCTGCACGTGTACCCATGGAACCTATTTTTAATTGCCTACAGCAAGCCCAATTTTTTTATGTTAGGCCTTCGAAGCCTGTCTGCGGTCCGTTCTTTCTACTACTACTACACTGACCAGGCCACTGCTGCCCGTGTACCCCTGGAACCAATTTAAAATTGCCTACAGCCATATGTTATTATGTTAGGCCTTTGATGCCTGTCTGCGGTCACTCCTTCCACTAGGCCTCCACTGACCAGACCACTGCTGCCCGTGTACCCCTGGAACCAATTTAAAATTGCCTACAGCCATATGTTATTATGTTAGGCCTTTGATGCCTGTCTGCGGTCACTCCTTCCACTAGGCCTCCACTGACCAGACCACTGCTGCACGTGCACCCCTGGAACCTATTTTTAATTGCCTACAGCAAGCCCAATTTTTTTATGTTAGGCCTTCTAAGCCTGTCTGCGGTCACTCCTTCCACTAGGCCTCCACTGACCAGACCACTGCTGCCCGTGTACCCCTGGAACCAATTTAAAATTGCCTACAGCCATATGTTATTATGTTAGGCCTTTGATGCCTGTCTGCGGTCACTCCTTCCACTAGGCCTCCACTGACCAGACCACTGCTGCCCGTGTACCCCTGGAACCTATTTTTAATTGCCTAAAGCAAGCCCAACTTTTTATGTTAGGCCTTCGAAGCCTGTCTGCGGTCCGTTCTTTCTACTACTACTACACTGACCAGGCCACTGCTGCCCGTGTACCCCTGGAACCAATTTAAAATTGCCTACAGCCATATGTTATTATGTTAGGCCTTTGATGGTTGTCTGCGGTCACTCCTTCCACTAGGCCTCTACTGACCAGACCACTGCTGCCCGTGTACCCCTGGAACCAATTTAAAATTGCCTACAGCCATATGTTATTATGTAAGGCCTTTGATGCCTGTCTGCGGTCACTCCTTCCACTAGGCCTCCACTGACCAGACCACTGCTGCCCGTGTACCCCTGGAACCAATTTAAAATTGCCTACAGCCATATGTTATTATGTTAGGCCTTCGAAGCCTGTCTGCGGTCCGTTCTTTCTACTACTACTACACTGACCAGGCCACTGCTGCCCGTGTTCCCCTGGAACCAATTTAAAATTGCCTACAGCCATATGTTATTATGTTAGGCCTTTGATGCCTGTCTGCGGTCACTCCTTCCACTAGGCCTCCACTGACCAGACCACTGCTGCCCGTGTACCCCTGGAACCAATTTAAAATTGCCTACAGCCATATGTTATTATGTTAGGCCTTTGATGCCTGTCTGCGGTCCTCCTTCCACTAGGCCTCCACTGACCAGACCACTGCTGCACGTGTACCCCTGGAACCTATTTTTAATTGCCTACAGCAAGCCCAATTTTTTTATGTTAGGCCTTCGAAGCCTGTCTGCGGTCACTCCTTCCACTAGGCCTCCACTGACCAGACCACTGCTGCCCGTGTACCCCTGGAACCAATTTAAAATTGCCTACAGCCATATGTTATTATGTTAGGCCTTTGATGCCTGTCTGCGGTCACTCCTTCCACTAGGCCTCCACTGACCAGACCACTGCTGCCCGTGTACCCCTGGAATCAATTTAAAATTGCCTACAGCAAGCCCAATTTTTTTATGTTAGGCCTTCGAAGCCTGTCTGCGGTCCGTTCTTTCTACTACTACTACACTGACCAGGCCACTGCTGCCCGTGTACCCCTGGAACCAATTTAAAATTGCCGACAGCCATATGTTATTATGCTAGGCCTTTGATGCCTGTCTGCGGTCACTCCTTCCACTAGGCCTCCACTGACCAGACCACTGCTGCCCGTGTACCCCTGGAACCAATTTAAAATTGCCTTCAGCAAGCCCAATTTTTTTATGTTAGGCCTTCGAAGCCTGTCTGCGGTCCGTTCTTTCTACTACTACTACACTGACCAGGCCACTGCTGCCCGTGTACCCCTGGAACCAATTTAAAATTGCCTACAGCCATATGTTATTATGTTAGGCCTTTGATGCCTGTCTGCGGTCACTCCTTCCACTAGGCCTCCACTGACCAGACCACTGCTGCCCGTGTACCCCTGGAACCAATTTAAAATTGCCTACAGCCATATGTTATTATGTTAGGCCTTTGATGCCTGTCTGCGGTCCTCCTTCCACTAGGCCTCCACTGACCAGACCACTGCTGCACGTGTACCCCTGGAACCTATTTTTAATTGCCTACAGCAAGCCCAATTTTTTTATGTTAGGCCTTCGAAGCCTGTCTGCGGTCACTCCTTCCACTAGGCCTCCACTGACCAGACCACTGCTGCCCGTGTACCCCTGGAACCAATTTAAAATTGCCTACAGCCATATGTTATTATGTTAGGCCTTTGATGCCTGTCTGCGGTCACTCCTTCCACTAGGCGTCCACTGACCAGACCACTGCTGCCCGTGTACCCCTGGAACCAATTTAAAATTGCCTACAGCAAGCCCAATTTTTTTATGTTAGGCCTTCGAAGCCCGTCTGCGGTCCGTTCTTTCTACTACTACTACACTGACCAGGCCACTGCTGCCCGTGTACCCCTGGAACCAATTTAAAATTGCCTACAGCCATATGTTATTATGTTAGGCCTTTGATGCCTGTCTGCGGTCACTCCTTCCACTAGGCCTCCACTGACCAGACCACTGCTGCCCGTGTACCCCTGGAACCAATTTAAAATTGCCTACAGCAAGCCCAATTTTTTTATGTTAGGCCTTCGAAGCCTGTCTGCGGTCCGTTCTTTCTACTACTACTACACTGACCAGGCCACTGCTGCCCGTGTACCCCTGGAACCAATTTAAAATTGCCTACAGCCATATGTTATTATGTTAGGCCTTTGATGCCTGTCTGCGGTCACTCCTTCCACTAGGCGTCCACTGACCAGACCACTGCTGCCCGTGTACCCCTGGAACCAATTTAAAATTGCCTACAGCAAGCCCAATTTTTTTATGTTAGGCCTTCGAAGCCCGTCTGCGGTCCGTTCTTTCTACTACTACTACACTGACCAGGCCACTGCTGCCCGTGTACCCCTGGAACCAATTTAAAATTGCCTACAGCCATATGTTATTATGTTAGGCCTTTGATGCCTGTCTGCGGTCACTCCTTCCACTAGGCCTCCACTGACCAGACCACTGCTGCCCGTGTACCCCTGGAACCAATTTAAAATTGCCTACAGCAAGCCCAATTTTTTTATGTTAGGCCTTCGAAGCCTGTCTGCGGTCCGTTCTTTCTACTACTACTACACTGACCAGGCCACTGCTGCCCGTGTATCCCTGGAACCAATTTAAAATTGCCTACAGCCATATGTTATTATGTTAGGCCTTTGATGCCTGTCTGCGGTCACTCCTTCCACTAGGCCTCCACTGACCAGACCACTGCTGCCCGTGTACCCCTGGAACCAATTTAAAATTGCCTACAGCCATATGTTATTATGTTAGGCCTTTGATGCCTGTCTGCGGTCACTCCTTCCACTAGGCCTCCACTGACCAGACCACTGCTGCACGTGCACCCCTGGAACCTATGTTTAATTGCCTACAGCAAGCCCAATTTTTTTATGTTAGGCCTTCTAAGCCTGTCTGCGGTCACTCCTTCCACTAGGCCTCCACTGACCAGACCACTGCTGCCCGTGTACCCCTGGAACCAATTTAAATTTGCCTACAGCCATATGTTATTATGTTAGGCCTTTGATGCCTGTCTGCGGTCACTCCTTCCACTAGGCCTCCACTGACCAGACCACTGCTGCCCGTGTACCCCTGGAACCTATTTTTAATTGCCTACAGCAAGCCCAATTTTTTATGTTAGGCCTTCGAAGCCTGTCTGCGGTCCGTTCTTTCTACTACTACTACACTGACCAGGCCACTGCTGCCCGTGTACCCCTGGAACCAATTTAAAATTGCCTACAGCCATATGTTATTATGTTAGGCCTTTGATGCCTGTCTGCGGTCACTCCTTCCACTAGGCCTCCACTGACCAGACCACTGCTGCCCGTGTACCCCTGGAACCAATTTAAAATTGCCTACAGCCATATGTTATTATGTTAGGCCTTTGATGCCTGTCTGCGGTCACTCCTTCCACTAGGCCTCCACTGACCAGACCACTGCTGCCCGTGTACCCCTGGAACCAATTTAAAATTGCCTACAGCCATATGTTATTATGTTAGGCCTTCGAAGCCTGTCTGCGGTCACTCCTTCCACTAGGCCTCCACTGACCAGACCACTGCTGCCCGTGTACCCCTGGAACCAATATAAAATTGCCTACAGCAAGCCCAATTTTTTTATGTTAGGCCTTCGAAGCCTGTCTGCGGTGTCTGTGGTCCGTTCTTTCTACTACTACTACACTGACCAGGCCACTGCTGCCCGTGTACCCCTGGAACCAATTTAAAATTGCCTACAGCCATATGTTATTATGTTAGGCCTTTGATGCCTGTCTGCGGTCACTCCTTCCACTAGGCCTCCACTGACCAGACCACTGCTGCCCATGTACCCCTGGAACCAATTTAAAATTGCCTACAGCCATATGTTATTATGTTAGGCCTTTGATGCCTGTCTGCGGTCACTCCTTCCACTAGGCCTCCACTGACCAGACCACTGCTGCCCGTGTACCCCTGGAACCTATTTTTAATTGCCTACAGCAAGCCCAATTTTTTTATGTTAGGACTTCGAAGCCTGTCTGCGGTCACTCCTTCCACTAGGCCTCCACTGACCAGACCACTGCTGCCCGTGCACCCCTGGAACCAATTTAAAATTGCCTACAGCCATATGTTATTATGTTAGGCCTTTGATGCCTGTCTGCGGTCACTCCTTCCACTAGGCCTCCACTGACCAGACCACTGCTGCCCGTGTACCACTGGAACCAATTTAAAATTGCCTACAGCAAGCCCAATTTTTTTATGTTAGGCCTTCGAAGCCTGTCTGCGGTCCGTTCTTTCTACTACTACTACACTGACCAGGCCACTGCTGCCCGTGTTCCCCTGAAACCAATTTAAAATTGCCTACAGCCATATGTTATTATGTTAGGCCTTTGATGCCTGTCTGCGGTCACTCCTTCCACTAGGCCTCCACTGACCAGACCACTGCTGCACGTGTACCCCTGGAACCTATTTTTAATTGCCTACAGCAAGCCCAATTTTTTTATGTTAGGACTTCGAAGCCTGTCTGCGGTCACTCCTTCTACTAGGCCTCCACTGACCAGACCACTGCTGCCCGTGCACCCCTGGAACCAATTTAAAATTGCCTACAGCCATATGTTATTATGTTAGGCCTTTGATGCCTGTCTGCGGTCACTCCTTCCACTAGGCCTCCACTGACCAGACCACTGCTGCCCGTGTACCACTGGAACCAATTTAAAATTGCCTACAGCAAGCCCAATTTTTTTATGTTAGGCCTTCGAAGCCTGTCTGCGGTCCGTTCTTTCTACTACTACTACACTGACCAGGCCACTGCTGCCCGTGTTCCCCTGGAACCAATTTAAAATTGCCTACAGCCATATGTTATTATGTTAGGCCTTTGATGCCTGTCTGCGGTCACTCCTTCCACTAGGCCTCCACTGACCAGACCACTGCTGCACGTGTACCCCTGGAACCTATTTTTAATTGCCTACAGCAAGCCCAATTTTTTTATGTTAGGCCTTCGAAGCCTGTCTGCGGTCCGTTCTTTCTACTACTACTACACTGACCAGGCCACTGCTGCCCGTGTACCCCTGGAACCAATTTAAAATTGCCTACAGCCATATGTTATTATGTTAGGCCTTTGATGCCTGTCTGCGGTCACTCCTTCCACTAGGCCTCCACTGACCAGACCACTGCTGCACGTGTACCCCTGGAACCTATTTTTAATTGCCTACAGCAAGCCCAATTTTTTTATGTTAGGCCTTCGAAGCCTGTATGCGGTCCGTTCTTTCTACTACTACTACACTGACCAGGCCACTGCTGCCCGTGTACCCCTGGAACCAATTTAAAATTGCCTACAGCCATATGTTATTATGTTAGGCCTTTGATGCCTGTCTGCGGTCACTCCTTCCACTAGGCCTCCACTGACCAGACCACTGCTGCCCATGTACCCCTGGAACCAATTTAAAATTGCCTACAGCCATATGTTATTATGTTAGGCCTTTGATGCCTGTCTGCGGTCACTCCTTCCACTAGGCCTCCACTGACCAGACCACTGCTGCCCGTGTACCCCTGGAACCAATTTAAAATTGCCTACAGCAAGCCCAATTTTTTTATGTTAGGCCTTTGAAGCCTGTCTGCGGCCCGTTCTTTCTACTACTCCTCCACTGACCACACCACTGCTGCCCGTGGACCCCTGGAACCTATTTTTAATTGCATAGAGCATCCCTTTTTTAATAGTAGGCGTACAAAGTCTGTCTGCGGTCCACTATTGAAAATGTCCTCCACTGCCCAGAGCAATGCTGCCTGTGTACCCCTGTAACCTTTTTGAAACTGCAGTGAACCACATTTTTGGTTTAAGGCCTACTACCTGTGTCTGTCTGCGCCACTCAATACAGCTGTATTCTTTTGAAAATCAGAGCGTCAATAGTCTTGTTTTCAGCCTCTATGAATTTTAAAACTGCATTGGGGCTACAACTTTGGTAGGGCCTACTAATGGTGTCTGCCGCCCCAAGGTGTACCCCAGGTTTCGTCCACATTGCTTCGATCTTCCTACTCTCGTTTAGTAGTTGGTGAAAACTACACTGCATTAGGCCTACAAATTGGGTATGGGGTGTAGAGACGGTGTGTTACACTCCAAGGTGTTCCCCAGGTTTCCTCGCCATTGCTTCGGTCTTCCGACTCTCGTTTAGTAGTTGTTGGAAACTACACTGCATTAGGCCTACAAATTGGGCATGGGGTGTAGAGACGGTGTCTTCCGCTCCAAGGTGTTCTCCAGGTTGCCTTTCCTGAGCTTTATCTTCAGGCTCTTGTTAAATAGTGGTTAAATGGAACAACTGCATTTGGCGTACTAGTTGGTTTGGGGCCTACTAACAGTGTCTGCCGCTCCTTGCTGTTCTTCTGGTTTCCTGTCCTGAAATTCCATTTTCAGGCTCTCGTTAAGTAGTTGTTAATGTTAGACTGCATTTGGCCTACTAGTTGGGTTGGGGCCTACTATCTGTGTCTGCCACTCCTTGCTGTTCTCCTCCACTGAACAAAGCTGTGCCGCCTGTTTACTACTGTTGCCAATTTTGAACTGCATTTCGACTACTTACTGATTTGGGCCTACTCTCTGTGTCAGCCTCTCATTCCAGTTGTCCTCCACTGCAATGCCCCCTGGTTAGTCCTGTGTTACCAATTTTGAACTGCATTTAGCCCACTTTATTCTTTGGGCCCATATCTGTGTTTCCTCCTCATCCTGACCATTGCCCAGCCAGTGATAGATGAGTCTGCTGGTACATTGACCCATAACGCAACATTTCCCGTGCACGCTACACTGCAAGATTGTGACCCTGCTGAAAGTCAGGTCCCCCTTCCCGCATACCATACCACCTTACACGGGGACAAAGAGGAAGGTGCAGATGAAAGTGCAGGTTCCTTCATCAGGTGGGGGGAGGAATACTAGTTGGCGACGTCACTGGCACAGGGCCTCTCATAGTACGCAAAAGTGTTGCTGCCGGAGGGAGGCTTCCCTGCCGTTCAAACACACCGCTGTACTTTGAGGGGCCCTGTGCCAGTGCCAATGCCAACGAGTGGGCCCCCCTGCTTGCTCAGGATCACAGCACTTGCAAAGTTGAAATACCTACCTCTCCCTGCTCCACTGCCGTGACATGGTCCAGATTTCCTGGGCCCACTAATTACTTGAACCAGCCCTACCCCCCACAACTTTAGCCAAATGACCCCCAATTTCAAATGCCTTACAATTATTATAAGCTAAGTTACGATTGACAAGCTTCAGTAGCAAGAATGGATGTTTTTGCCAATACAATGGGCTCTGTACATGTTTTCCTGGCCTCTACACACTGCCGACTATGCTCCCCCATTGACTTGCATTGGGTTTCGTGTTTCGGTCTTTTCGCGATAATCGGCCGATTCCACTCGACTCGACTTTTGAGATAGTCGGGTTTCGCGAAACCCGGCTCGACTCTAAAAAGGTCAAGGTCGCTCAACTCTATTCAGCACTCATAAATTCAATATATTTCTATGATACGTGTATTGTCCATGTTGTCTTCCAACATACCCCCTTTGTGTCTGAATGACACATAACTGTTAACCCCTCTCTGACCTTTGACGTACTATCCCGTCGAGGTGCCCTGGGCCTATCTGACCCTGGACGGGATAGTACTTCATAGCGATCGGCTGCGCTCACGGGGGGAGCGCGGCCGATCGCGGCCGGGTGTCAGCTGCCTATCGCAGCTGACATCCGGCACAATGTGCCAGGAGTGGTCACGGACCGCCCCCGGCACATTAACCCCCGGCACACCGCGATCAAACATGATCGCGGTGTGCCGGCGGTACAGGGGGCTCCCTGCGTGCTTCCCTGAGACGATCGGTACAAGGTGATGTGCTCGCCTTGTACCGAGCGTCTTCTCCCTGCAGTCCCCGGATCCAAAATGGCCGCGGGGCTGCATCCGGGTCATGCAGGGAGTACTTCCAGGTCGACTGCAGGTGCTGTTAAGCCTGCAGCGATGTGAGTGAGATCGCCGATCTTACAGAGTGCTATGCAAACTGTAAGATCGGCGAGCTGTGATGTCCCCCCCTGGGACAAAGTAAAAAAGTAAAAAAAAAAATTCCAAATGTGTAAAAAAAAAATAAAAAAAAATTCCTAAATAATGAAAAAAAAAATATATTATTCCCATAAATACATTTCTTTATCTAAATAAAAAAAAACAATAAAAGTACACACATTTAGTATCGCCGCGTCCGTAACGACCTCACCTATAAAACTATATCACTAGTTAACCCCTTCAGTGAACGCCGTAAAAAAAAACCGAGGCAAAAAACAACGCTTTATTATCATACCGCCAAACAAAAAGTGGAATAACACGCAATCAAAAATACGGATATAAATAACCATGGTACCACTGAAAACGTCATCTTGTCTCGCAAAAAACGAGCAGCCACACAGCATCATCAGCAAAAAAATAAAAAAGTTATAGTCCTGAGAATAAAGCGATGCAAAAAGAATTATTTTTTCTGTAAAATTGTTTTTATCGTACAAAACATAAAAAAAGATATAAATGAGATGTCGCTGTAATCGTACTGAACCGAAGAATAAAACTGCTTTATCAATTTTACCAAATGCGGAACGTTATAAACGCCTCCCCCAAAAGAAATTCATGAATAGCTGGTTTTTGGTCATTCTGCCTCACAAAAATCGGAATAAAAAGTGATCAAAAAACGTCACGTGCCCGAAAATGTTACTAATCAAAACGTCAACTCGTCCCGCAAAAAACAAGACCTCACATGACTCTGTGGACCCAAATATGGAAAAATTATAGCTCTCAAAATGTGGTAATGCAAAAAATATTTTTTGCAATAAAAAGCGTCTTTCAGTGTGTGACGGCTGCCAATCATAAAAATCCGCTAAAAAACCCGCTATAAAAGTAAATCAAACCCACCTTCATCACCCCCTTAGTTAGGGAAAAATAAAAAAATTAAAAAAATGTATTTATTTCCATTTTCCCATTCGGGTTAGGGCTAGGGTTAGGGCTAGGGTTAGGGCTAGGGTTAGGGCTAGGGTTAGGGCTAGGGTTAGGGCTAGGGTTAGGGTTAGGGTTGGGGCTAGGGTTAAGGCTACAGTTAGGGTTGGGGCTAAAGTTACGGTTAGGGTTTAGATTACATTTACGGTTGGGAATAGGGTTGGGATTAGGGTTAGGAGTGTGTCTGGGTTAGGGGTGTGGTTAGAGTTACCATTGGGATTAGGGTTAGGGGTGTGTTTGAATTAGGGTTTCAATTATAATTGGGGGTTTCCACTGTTTAGGCACATCAGGGGCTCTCCAAACGCGGCATGGCGTCCGATCTCAATTCTAGCCAATTCTGCATTGAAAAGTCAAAGTGCCCTCCTTCGCTTCCAAGCTCTGTCATGCGTCCAAACAGTGGCTTACCCCCACATATAGGGTATCAGCGTACTCAGGACAAATTGGACAACAACTTTTGGGGTCCAATTTCTCCTGTTACCCTTGGGAAAATACAAAACTGGGGGCTAAAAAATAATTTTTGTGGGAAAAAAAAAGATTTTCTTTTTTCATGGCTCTGTGTTATAAACTGTAGTGAAACACTTGGGGGTTCAAAGTTCTCACAACACATCTAGATAAGTTCCTTGGGGGGTCTAGTTTCCAATATGGGGTCATGTGTGTGGGGTTTCTACTGTTTAGGTACATTAGGGGCTCTGCAAACGCAATGTGACGCCTGCAGACCAATCCATCTAAGTCTGCATTCCAAATGATGCTCCTTCCCTTCCGAGCCCTGCCATGCGCTCAAACGGTGTTTCCCCCCCACATATGGGGTATCAGCATACTCAGAACAAATTGGACAACAATGTTTGGGGTCCAATTTCACCTGTTACCCTCGGGAAAATACAAAACTGGAGGCTAAAAAATAATTTTTGTGGGAAAAAAATTTTGTTTTATTTTTGTGGCTTTGCATTATAAACTTCTGTGAAGCCCTTGGTGGGTCAAAGTGCTCACCACACATCCAGATAAGTTCCTTAGGGCAGTGATTTTCAACCAGTGTCGGGTGTGCCGCGGGGAATGTTCGGTGCGGCGGTCCAAAGTGTCTCCCCCGGCGGCTGCATTCTGCCGCCCCCGCACTGGGAGTCAGCTGTTCTCTGTGCCGACTGTCAAGCTGACAGCCGGCACAGAGAAGCTGCAGCGCGCCGGCTCCCGGAGATCAATTGTACTCACAGACATCTACCAGCTGCGAGTATAATTGAGGCTCTGACCGCTGGGTCAGAGCGACGCCAGCAGCGTGATCAAGTCATGTGATCACGCTGCTGACGTCACTATCCGGCGCGCAGGAGAAAGAATAGACTCGGTGGTAAGTGCTCCTGTAGTTGTGGAGCTGAAGACACCAAAGATTCAGCGTGGGGCGGGTTTATGGGAAATATTTATTCAGTGTTTGGGGGAGTCAGGATTTAATCAGTGTGTTGGGGGGGATTTATTCAGTGGGGGGGATTTATTCAGTGTGTGGGGGGTATTTATTAAGTGTGTGTGGGATTTATTAAGTGTGTTGGGGAGATTCAGTGTGTGTGGGGGGATTTATTCAGTGTGTGTGGGGGGATTTATTAAGTGTGGGGGGGATTTATTAAGTGTGTGGGGGGATTTATTCAGAGTGTGGGGGGATTTTTTAAGTGTGTGTGGGGATTTATTCAGTGTGTGTGGGGGAGATTTAGTCAGTGTGTTTGGGGGGGATTTATTCAGTGTGTGGGATTTATTCAGTGTGTACGTGGGGGGGCTGGAATTTATTTAGCATGTGTGGGGCAGGGTGCATTTATTCTGTGTGGAAGGGGATGGATTTATTGTATCGGAAGGGGAGTGGATATATTCTGTGGGGGTGAGTGGGGAGATGGGGGTGGACACAGTAGCGAGGGGAAAAATGTGTGCTGACAGTATTGGGAGCAACGGTGATGGGATGTGTGAGGACAGTATGGGGAGTCGGGGGAATGTGTGAGGCGGGAATGTGTGAGGAGGAAATATGAAGAGAGCAAAGGGGTATGTTTGCAGGGGGGGGGGGATGTACATGAGGAGGCTATTAGAAATTTGTGCAGACAGTATGGGGGGATGAAAGTGTGAGTGGACACAGAATAGATACTGAGTAGTGTGAGGGTAACAGCCAGGAGGAGACAGTATGCCAAGTAGGAGGAGTGTAATGAAGGGGCACAGTAGAGAGACTGGGCTCTCTATGAGGGACACAGTATGAGAAGGCAGTGTGAAGTATAGAAAAGAGAGAGAGGGTAGTGTGGATGGCATGTACCATAAGAGGGACGGTGAGGGTCATATGTGCTGGGAATAAAGTGAGGGGCAATTATTTACTCAGGGGCTAAGCCTAGGGCAGATATTTTTATTCCGGAGCATTATAATAACACTGCTATCTTTAAGGGTGTTGTGTCGGGATGTGCTGCAGAAGACAGGAGAAGATGGAAGTCTGCAGAAACGAGCTCTGCCTGTGGATGAGAAGAGTCATCATGGCATCTGGACAAGGTGAAGATGAAAAGAAAGAGGGGACTCCACAAACAACGTCATCTATCAGGTACCTGGATGTAAATGTGTTTTTTTTGTGATACTAATTCTCATATTTTTATTTATGTTAGGAACATTAAAGGGGATGTCCAAGGTTGTGATGAGTCTGCAGTCATACTATGTGACTGCAGACTTCTGAATTCTCACAGTGCACACTGCTATCATAATTCTCTGATGTTGGTGATTTACATACATGCGGTCACGTGCTGACTAGACATATGTGGCCTCATTCAAGAAAATGAATTGACTGAGGCCGGACACGTCTAGTTAGAATGTGGCCAGAAGTATCCAAATCACATACTTGTGCTGTCATGACCGTCCACTCTGGCCACCGGCAAGGGAGAATCCTAAAAGTGTGCAGTGCTTGCGCTGTGAGAATTCAGAAGCCTGCAGTCACATAGAATGACTGCAGACTTTCATCTCAAACCTGGACACACCATTTTGTGCCATTTTGGTTGGTGGTGTGCCCCGGGATTTTTTAAGTATAAAAAGTGTGCCGCGGCTCAAAAAAGGTTGAAAATCACTGCCTTAGGGGGTCTACTTTCCAAAATGGTGTCACTTGTGTTTTTTTTTTACTGTTTAGGTACATTATGGGCTCTGCAAACGCAATGTGACGCCTGCAGACCATTCCATCTAAGTCTGCATTCCAAATGGCGCTCCTTCCCTTCCGAGCCCTCCCATGCATTCAAACGGTGGTTCCCCCCCCACATATGGGGTATCAACGTACTCAGGACAAATTGGACAACAACTTTTGGGGTCCAATTTCTCCTGTTAACCTCGGGAAAATACAAAACTGGGGGCTAAAAAATAATTTTTGTGGGAATTTTTTTTTTTTTTTTCGGCTCTGCATTATAAACTTCTGTGAAGCCCTTGGTGGGTCAAAGTGCTCACCACACATCCAGATAAGTTCCTTAGGGGGGTCTACTTTCCAAAATGGTGTCAGTTGTGGGGGGTTTCAATGTTTAGGCACATCAGCGGCTCTCCAAATGCAACATGGCGTCCCATCTCAATTCCTGTCAATTTTGCATTGAAAAGTCAAACGGCGCTCCTTCCCTTCCGAGCTCTCCCATGCGCCCTGACAGTGGTTTACCCCCACATATAGAGTATCAGCGTACTCAGGACAAATTGTACAACAACTTTTGAGGTTCAATTTCTTCACTTACCCTTGGGAAAATAAAAAATTGGGTGCAAAAAAATGATTTTTGTGAAAAAATATGATTTTTTTTTTTACGGTTCTGCATTATAAACTTCTGTGAAGCACTTGGTGGGTAAAAGTGCTCACCACACCTCTAGATAAGTTCCTTAGGGGGTCTACTTTCCAAAATGGTGTCACTTGTGGGGGGTTTCAGTGTTTAGGCACATTAGTGGCTCTCCAAACGCAACATGGCGTCCCGTCTCAATTCCTGTCAATTTTGCATTGAAAAGTCAAACGGCGCTCCTTCCCTTCCGAGCTCTCCCATGCGCCCAAACAGTGGTTTACCGCCACATATGGGGTATCAGCATACTCAGGACAAATTGTACAACAAGTTTTCGGGTCCAATTTCTTCTCTTATCCTTGGGAAAATAAAAAATTGGGGGCAAAAAGATGATTTTTTGTGAAAAAATATGATTTTTTATTTTTGCGGTTCTGCATTATAAACTTCTGTGAAGCACTTGGTGGGTCAAAGTGCTCACCACACCTCTAGATAAGTTAGTTAGGGGGTCTACTTTCCAAAATGGTGTCACTTGTGGGGGTTTCCACTGTTTAGGCACATCAGGGGCTCTCCAAACGCAACATGGCGTCCGATCTCAATTCCTGTCAATTTTGCATTGAAAAGTCAAATTGCCCTCCTTCGCTTCCAAGCTCTGTCATGCGCCCAAACAGTGGTTTACCCCCACATATGGGGTATCAGCGTACTCAGGAGAAATTGTTCAACAACTTTTGGGTCCATTTTCTCCTGTTACCCTTGGTAAAATAAAACAAATTGGAGCTGAAGTAAATTTTTTGTGAAAAAAAGTTAAATGTTCATTTTTATTTAAACATTCCAATAATTCCTGTGAAACACCTGAAGGGTTAATAAACTTCTTGAATGTGGTTTTGAGCACCTTGAGGGGTGCAGTTTTTAGAATGGTGTCACACTTGGTTACTTTCTATCATATAGACCCCTCAAAATGACTTCAAATGAGATGTGGTCCCTAAAAAAAAATGGTGTTGTAAAAATGAGAAATTGCTGGTCAACTTTTAACCCTTGTAACTCCCTAACAAAAAAAAATTTTGGTTCCAAAATTGTGCTGATGTAAAGTAAACATGTGGGATATGTTACTTATTAAGTATTTTGTGTGACATATCTCTGTGATTTAATTGCATAAAAATTCAAAGTTGAAATTTTCCAAATTTTCGCCAAATTTCCGTTTTTTTTCACAAATAAACGCAGGTAATATCAAAGAAATTTTACCACTATCATGAAGTACAATATGTCACGAGGAAACATTGTCAGAATCACTGGGATCTGTTGAAGCGTTCCAGAGTTATAACCTCATAAAGGGACAGTGGTCAGAACTGTAAAAATTGGTCTGTGCAGGCCTGCCGGGGCTCTGTGCGGGCTGCCGGGGCTCTGTGCAGGCTGCCGGGGCTCTGTGTGGGCTGCCGGGGCTCTGTGCGGGCTGCCGGGGGTCTGTGCGGGCCTGCCAGGGCTCTGTGCGGGCTGTCGGGGCTCTGTGCGGGTTGCCGGGACTCTGTGCGGGCTGCTGGGGGTCTGTACAAGCCTGCCGGGGCTCTGTGCTGGCTGCCGGAGCTCTGTGCGTGTGTGCAGGCATCGTCCGATGGGACTACAAGTCCCATTGGACGATGCCTGCTACCGTGACAGTGATTGACACATTAGCCAATGATGTTACAGTAGTAGTCCCATCATCCGGCTAATGTGTTGAATGAAAAAAAAAAACCCCATACATACTGTATACATACTACATACATACTACATACAGTACATTCATACATTACATACAATACATACATGCAGACATACAGTACATTAAACATAGAGTACATATTCACCATCACTTGTCATTTTCATCCCCGAAGCCGGTGTCATCTGTAAAAAATATTAAATAACAAACAACCAATATACTGCCTGTCCACAGAAATCCATGAGTGTCCCACGACGATCTCCCATGGAGAACGGCAGCATCAGCTGATGCGACCGCTCTCCAGGAGCTCCAGGAACACAATGACGGGAAGAAGGTATCCTTCCGTACTGTATTCCTCCGCTGTAAAAAAAAATTGTCCCTAGTCTCACTTTAGGCATTGCTGTGTGAGAAATTTTCCCACGCAGCAATTGCCATAAAGTGAGACTTTGAACTATAGTAAGCTCTCAGTGATGCACTGCAGGAGCCATTGTCTCCTGTCAGTGTGTCACTGAGGGTCCTATAGAGCAGTGACGTCACCAATGTCGTTATTAATTGGACTACGGGGGACAGGTAGTATACGGTTTATCATTTTACGCTTTTTGCAGGCAATGAAGTATGGTAAGTATGGTTAAATTAAGGTTTTTGCCGTCAGGCACAATCCGGCGAGTTTTGAAAAAAACGGATCCGGTTGAAATAAACGGATCCGATGGAAAAAACGGATCTGGCGTAAAAAAATGTATCCTGCGGAAAAAACCGGTTCCGGCGGAAAAAAGCGAATCTTGCGGAAAAAACAGGATCCGATGGAAAAAAACTAATCTTGCGGAAAAAATCGGATCCGGCAGAAAAAAAACGGATCAGTTTTTTTTCAAAAGTCGCCGGATTGTGCCTGACGGCAAAAACCTGATGTGTGAAAGCAGCCAGATATATGGATAGATACATGTATCTATATATATATCTATCTATAAATATATCTATAGATAGATATATCCATAGATATATAATAGAAAGGCCAATGTTTCTAAGGCTACTTTCACACTTGCATTTTTAGCAATCTGTCGCAATCCGTCCTTTTGGGAAAAACGGACCCGGCGAAAAAAAATGGATCCGACAGAAAAAAACGGATCCTGCGGAAAAAAACGGATCCGATGGAAAAAACGGACCTGGCGTAAAAAAAACGGATCCTGCGTAAAAAAACGGATCCGGTGGGAAAAAACAGATCCGGCGGAAAAAAACTAATCCTGCGGAAAAAACAGATCCAGCGGAAAAAACGAATCCTGCGGAAAAAAACGGATCCAGAGGAAAAAACGAATCCGATGGAAAAAAACGGAACCGGCGGAAAAAAACGAATCCTGCCGAAAAAAAAACCAGATCCGTTTTTTTCAAAACTCGCCGGATTGTGCCTGATGGCAAAAACCTGATGTGTGAAAGCAGCCAGATATATGGATAGATACATGTATCTATAGATATATCTATCTATAAATATATCTATAGATAGATATATCCATAGATATATAATAGAAAGGCCAATGTTTCTAAGGCTACTTTCACACTTGCATTTTTAGCAACCTGTCGCAATCCGTCCTTTTGGGAAAAACGGACCCAGCGGAAAAAAATAGATCCGACAGAAAAAAACGGATCCTGCGGAAAAAAACGGATCCAATGGAAAAAACGGACCTGGCGTAAAAAAACAGATCCTGCGTAAAAAAACGGATCCGGTGGAAAAAAACTAATCCTGCGGAAAAAACGGATCCAGCGGAAAAAACGAATCCTGCGGAAAAAACGGATCCAGCGGAAAAAACGAATCCTGCGGAAAAAAACGGATCCAGCGGAAAAAACGAATCCTGTGGAAAAAAACGGAACCGGCCGAAAAAAAAACCAGATCCGTTTTTTTCAAAACTCGCCGGATTGTGCCTGATGGCAAAAACCTGATGTGTGGAAGCAGCCAGATATATTGATAGATTCATCTATGTATCTATAGATATATCTATCTATAAATATATCTATAGATATATTCATAGATATATAATAGAAAGGCCAATGTTTCTAAGGCTACTTTCATACTTGCGTTTTTAGCAATCCGTCGCAATCCGTCCTTTTGGAAAAAAAAACGGATCCCGCAAATGTGCTCGCAGGATGCGTTTTTTACCCATAGACTTGTATTAGCGATGGATCGCGATGGATGGCCACAAGTCGTGCCCGTCGTGCAACGGATTCGTCATGTTTTGGCGTACCGTCGGCACGAAAAAACGTTCAAGTGAACGTTTTTTTGTCCATCGCGTCTGCCATTTTCTACCGCGCATGCGTGGCCGAAACTCGGCCCCCTCCTTCCCGGACTTCAGAATGGGCAGCGGATGCGTTGAAAAACTGCATCCGCTGCACACGTCGTGCACAAATTTCACAACGTGCGTCGGTACGTCGACCCGACGCATAACGACGGACCCGTACCGACATAAGTGTGAAAGAGGCCTTAATGAGCGTTGAATTAAAAAAAAAACTGAAAAAAAACGTTGTGGGCTCCCGCGCAATTTTCTGCGCCAGAGAGGGAAAGCCGACGGCCGGGGACCAATATTGGTAGCCTGCTATGAATATCAGCCCGCAGCTGTCTGCGTAGCCTTTACTGGCTATTAAAATAGGGGGACCCCCCAAAAAATGACGTGGGGTCCACCTATATTTGATAGCCAGAAAGGCTACGTAGACAGCTGCGGGCTGATATTCTAGCCTAGAGAGGGGCCATGGATATTGCCCCCCCCCCCAGGCTACAAATACCAGTCCGCAGCCTCCCCAGAAATGGCGCATCTGTAAGATGCGCCAATTCCGGCACTTAGTCCCTCTCTTCCCACTCCCGTGTAGCGGTGGGATATGGGGTAATAAGGGGTTAATGTCACTTTGCTATTGCAAGGTGACATTAATCCTGGTTAATAACGGAGAGGCGTCAATAAGATGCCTATCCATTATTAATCCAATAGTAATAAAGGGATAATAAAACACGCACACATTAGGAAAAAAGTATTTTAATATTCTTCATTTAACCATACTTACCATACTTCAGCGCCTGCAAAAAACGTAAAATAATAAACCGTATACTACCGGTCCGCCGTAGTCCAATTAATAACGACATCGGTGACATCTGTTGTGAATTCTGTGGCTGAGTTCACTTCTGTGGTCACAAGTGGTATTGCAGTCTCTGGGCTTCCTCCCTCAGGTGTTTTGGTGAGCTCGTTGGCTGCCTTGCTATTTAGCTCCACCTGAGTCTGTCTTCCTTGCTCCTTGTCAATGTTCCAGTGTTGGATCTGAGCTACTGCATCTTTCCTTGGGCCTGCTGCTCTGCTAGATAAGTGCTTCTAGTTTGTTTTCTGTTTTTTCTGTCCAGCTTGTTTTTATCTTTTGCTGGAAGCTCTGAGAAGCAAAGGGGTGCACCGCCGTGCTGTTAGTTCGGCACGGTGGGTCTTTTTGCCCCTTTGCGTGGTTTTCGTTTTAGGGTTTTTTGTAGACTGCATAGTTCTCTTTGCTATCCTCGCTCTGTCTAGAATATCGGGCCTCACTTTGCTGAATCTATTTCATTCCTACGTTTGTCTTTTCATCTTGCTAACAGTCATTATATGTGGGGGCTGCCTATTCCTTTGGGGTATTTCTCTGAGGTAAGTCAGGCTTGTATTTCTATCTTCAGGCTAGTCAGCTCCTCAGGCAGTGCCGAGTTGCATAGGTAGTTGATAGGCGCAATCCACTGCTGCTTCCAGTTGTGTGAGGATAGATCAGGTACTGCAGTCTACAGAGATTCCACGTCTCAGAGCTCGTCCTATTGTTTTGGGTTATTGCCAGATCGCTGTATGTGCGCTGATTACTGCACGCTGTGTTGCCTGATTGCCAGCCATAACAGTACAAGGAGCCAATCAATGATTTCCAATAGAGGGAAAAAAGAAATCCTGACATTATTTTTTTTTCTTAGCTCTGTCTTCAGTCTTTTTTTTCCCCTAGACATTAGAGTGCTTCAGGACACAGCTGTGGACATGGATATTCAGGCTCTGTGCTCCTCAATGGATAATCTCGTTGTAAATGTACAAAAGATTCAAGATACTATTGATCAGAAATCGATGCTAGAACCAAGAATTCCGATTCCTGATTTGTTTTTTGGTGACAGAACTAAGTTCCTGAGCTTCAGAAATAATTGTAAGCTATTTTTGGCCTTAAAACCTCATTCTTCTGGTAATCCTATTCAACAGGTTTTGATTATTATTTCTTTTTTGCGCGGCGACCCACAGGACTGGGCGTTTTCTCTTGCACCAGGAGATTCTGCATTGAGTAATGTTGATGCATTTTTCCAGGCGCTGGGATTGCTTTACGATGAGCCTAATTCAGTGGATCAAGCTGAGAAAAATCTGCTGGCTTTATGCCAGGGTCAGGATGATGTAGAAGTATATTGTCAGAAATTTAGAAAATGGTCAGTACTCACTCTGTGGAATGAATCTGCACTAGCGGCTTTGTTCAGAAAGGGTCTCTCTGAAGCTCTTAAGGATGTAATGGTGGGATTTCCTATGCCTGCTGGTTTGAATGAGTCTATGTCCTTGGCCATTCAGATCGGTCGTCGCTTGCGCGAGCGTAAATCTGTGCACCATCTGGCGGTATTGTCTGAGAGTAAGCCTGAGCCTATGCAGTGCGACAGGACTATGACTAAAGTAGAACGGCACGAACACAGACGTCTGAACAGACTGTGTTTCTATTGTGGTGATTCTACTCATGCTATTTCTAATTGTCCTAAACGCACTAGGCGGTTCGATAGCTCTGCCGTTATTGGTACTGTACAGTCCAAATTCCTTTTGTCCATTACCTTAATGTGCTCTTTGTCATCATATTCTGTCATGGCGTTTGTGGATTCAGGCGCTGCCCTGAATCTGATGGATTTGGATTATGCTAAACGTTGTGGATTTTTCTTGGAGCCTTTGCGGTGTCCTATTCCGTTGAGAGGAATTGATGCTACACCTCTGGCCAAGAATAAGCCTCAGTACTGGGCCCAGCTGACCATGTGCATGGCTCCTGCACATCAGGAAGTTATTCGCTTTTTGGTACTGCATAATTTGCATGATGTGGTCGTGTTGGGGTTGCCATGGCTACAAACCCATAATCCAGTATTGGATTGGAACTCTATGTCGGTAACCAGCTGGGGTTGTCAGGGAGTACATGGTGATGTTCCATTTTTGTCTATTTCGTCATCCATTCCTTCTGACATCCCAGAGTTCTTGTCGGACTTTCAGGATGTATTTGAAGAGTCCAAGTCTGATGCCCTTCCTCCGCATAGGAATTGTGATTGTGCTATCGATTTGATTCCTGGTAGTAAATTCCCTAAGGGTCGTTTATTTAATTTGTCCGTACCTGAACACACCGCTATGCGCAGTTATGTGAAGGAGTCCCTGGAGAAGGGACATATTCGCCCATCGTCGTCACCATTGGGAGCAGGGTTCTTTTTTGTAGCCAAGAAGGATGGTTCGCTAAGACCGTGTATTGATTACCGCCTTCTTAATAAGATCACTGTTAAGTTTCAGTATCCCTTGCCATTGATTTCTGACTTGTTTGCTCGGATTAAGGGGGCTAGTTGGTTTACTAAGATTGATCTTCGTGGTGCGTATAATCTGGTGAGAATCAGGCAGGGAGATGAATGGAAAACGGCATTTAATACGCCCGAGGGTCATTTTGAGTATCTGGTGATGCCGTTCGGACTTGCCAATGCTCCATCTGTTTTTCAGTCTTTTATGCATGACATTTTCCGTGAGTATCTGGATAAATTCTTGATTGTTTACTTGGATGACATTTTGATCTTCTCAGATGATTGGGAGTCTCATGTGAAGCAAGTCAGAATGGTTTTCCAGGTACTGCGTGCTAATTCCTTGTTCGTGAAGGGATCAAAGTGTCTCTTCGGTGTGCAGAAAGTTTCATTTTTGGGGTTCATCTTTTCCCCTTCTACTATCGAGATGGATCCGGTTAAGGTTCAGGCCATCCAGGATTGGACTCAGCCGACATCTCTAAAAAGTTTGCAGAAATTCCTGGGCTTTGCTAATTTTTATCGTCGCTTCATCTGTAATTTTTCTAGCATTGCCAGACCATTGACCGATTTGACCAAGAAGGGTGCTGATTTGGTTAATTGGTCTTCTGCTGCCGTGGAAGCTTTTCAGGAGTTGAAGCGTCGTTTTTGCTGTGCCCCTGTGTTGTGTCAACCTGATGTTTCTCTTCCGTTCCAGGTCGAGGTTGATGCTTCTGAGATTGGTGCAGGGGCGGTTTTGTCACAGAGAGGTTCTGGTTGCTCAGTGTTCAAACCATGTGCTTTCTTTTCCAGGAAATTTTCTGCTGCTGAGCGTAATTATGATGTGGGCAACCGAGAGTTGCTGGCCATGAAGTGGGCATTCGAGGAGTGGCGTCATTGGCTTGAGGGTGCTAAGCATCGCGTGGTGGTTTTGACTGATCATAAGAACCTTACTTATCTTGAGTCTGCCAAGCGCTTGAATCCTAGACAGGCCCGTTGGTCGTTATTTTTTGCTCGTTTTGATTTTGTGATTTCATACCTTCCGGGCTCTAAAAATGTGAAGGCGGATGCTCTGTCTAGGAGTTTTGTGCCCGACTCTCCGGGGTTATCTGAGCCGGCGAGTATCCTCAAGGAAGGAGTCATTGTGTCTGCCATCTCCCCTGATTTGCGGAGAGTGTTGCAGAAATTTCAGGCTAATAAACCTGATCGTTGTCCGGCCGAGAAACTGTTCGTCCCTGATAGGTGGACTAGTAAAGTTATCTCTGAACTTCATTGTTCGGTGCTGGCCGGTCATCCAGGAATCTTTGGTACCAGGGAGTTGGTTGCTAGATCCTTCTGGTGGCCATCTCTGTCACGGGATGTGCGTGCTTTTGTGCAGTCCTGTGGAATTTGTGCTAGGGCTAAGCCCTGCTGTTCACGTGCCAGTGGGTTGCTTTTGCCCTTGCCGGTCCCGAAGAGGCCTTGGACACATATTTCGATGGATTTCATTTCTGACCTTCCCGTTTCTCAAAAGATGTCTGTCATTTGGGTGGTCTGTGATCGCTTTTCTAAAATGGTCCATCTGGTGCCCTTGGTTAAATTGCCTTCCTCCTCTGATTTGGTGCCTTTGTTCTTCCAGCATGTGGTTCGTTTACATGGCATTCCTGAGAATATTGTTTCTGACAGAGGTTCCCAGTTTGTCTCGAGGTTCTGGCGAGCCTTTTGTGGTAGGATGGGCATTGACCTATCTTTTTCCTCGGCCTTCCATCCTCAGACTAATGGCCAGACCGAACGAACCAATCAGACCTTGGAAACATATCTGAGATGTTTTGTTTCCGCTGACCAGGATGATTGGGTGTCATTTTTGCCGTTGGCTGAGTTCGCCCTTAATAATCGGGCCAGCTCGGCTACATTGGTCTCTCCATTTTTCTGCAATTCTGGGTTCCATCCTCGTTTCTCTTCAGGACAGGTTGAGTCTTCGGACTGTCCTGGTGTGGATTATGTGGTGGACAGGTTGCAGCAGATCTGGACTCAGGTAGTGGACAATTTGACCTTGTCCCAGGAGAAGGCTCAGCTTTTCGCTAATCGCAGACGCCGTGTGGGACCCCGACTTCGTGTTGGGGATCTGGTTTGGTTATCTTCTCGTCATATACCTATGAAGGTTTCCTCTCCTAAATTTAAACCTCGTTTTATTGGTCCGTATAGGATTTCTGAGATTCTCAATCCGGTGTCTTTTCGTCTGACCCTCCCAGACTCCTTTTCCATACATAATGTATTCCATAGGTCGTTGTTGAGGAGATACGTGGCACCTATGGTTCCATCTGTGGAGCCTCCTGCCCCTGTTTTGGTGGAGGGGGAATTGGAGTATATTGTGGAGAAGATTTTGGATTCTCGTGTCTCTAGACGGAAACTCCAGTATCTGGTCAAATGGAAGGGTTATGCTCAGGAAGATAATTCCTGGGTTTTTGCCTCTGATGTCCATGCCCCAGATCTTGTTCGTGCCTTTCATGTGGCTCATCCTGGTCGGCCTGGGGGTTCTGGTGAGGGTTCGGTGACCCCTCCTCAAGGGGGGGGTACTGTTGTGAATTCTGTGGCTGAGTTCACTTCTGTGGTCACAAGTGGTATTGCAGTCTCTGGGCTTCCTCCCTCAGGTGTTTTGGTGAGCTCGTTGGCTGCCTTGCTATTTAGCTCCACCTGAGTCTGTCTTCCTTGCTCCTTGTCAATGTTCCAGTGTTGGATCTGAGCTACTGCATCTTTCCTTGGGCCTGCTGCTCTGCTAGATAAGTGCTTCTAGTTTGTTTTCTGTTTTTTCTGTCCAGCTTGTTTTTATCTTTTGCTGGAAGCTCTGAGAAGCAAAGGGGTGCACCGCCGTGCTGTTAGTTCGGCACGGTGGGTCTTTTTGCCCCTTTGCGTGGTTTTCGTTTTAGGGTTTTTTGTAGACTGCATAGTTCTCTTTGCTATCCTCGCTCTGTCTAGAATATCGGGCCTCACTTTGCTGAATCTATTTCATTCCTACGTTTGTCTTTTCATCTTGCTAACAGTCATTATATGTGGGGGCTGCCTATTCCTTTGGGGTATTTCTCTGAGGTAAGTCAGGCTTGTATTTCTATCTTCAGGCTAGTCAGCTCCTCAGGCAGTGCCGAGTTGCATAGGTAGTTGATAGGCGCAATCCACTGCTGCTTCCAGTTGTGTGAGGATAGATCAGGTACTGCAGTCTACAGAGATTCCACGTCTCAGAGCTCGTCCTATTGTTTTGGGTTATTGCCAGATCTCTGTATGTGCGCTGATTACTGCACGCTGTGTTGCCTGATTGCCAGCCATAACAGACATCACTGCTCTATAGGACCCTCAGTGACACACTGACAGGAGACAATGGCTCCTGCAGTGCATCACTGAGGTTACTATAGTTCAAAGGCTCACTTTATGGCAATTGCTGCGTGGGAACATTTCTCACACAGCAATGCCAAAAGTGAGACTAAGGACTATTTTTTTTACAGCGGCAGAGGAATACAGTTCGGAAAGATACCTTCTTCCCATCATTGTGTTCCTCGAGCCTTTGGAGAGAGGTCGCATCAGCTGATGCTGCCGTTCTCCACGGGAGATCGTCGTGGGACACTCGTGGATTTCTGCGGATCAGGGAGTATATTGGATGTTTGTTATTTTAATATTTTTTACAGATGACACTGGCTTCGGGGAACAAAGTGACAAGTGATGGTGAGTATATATTCTATGTTATATGTACTGTATGTCTATATATATGTATTATATGTAATGTATGAACGTATTGTATGTAGTATGTATGTAGTATGTATGTATGAAGTATGTATGTAGTATGTATGTAGTATATAGTATGAATGTAGTATGTATGTAGTATGTATGTAGTATGTATGCATGTAGCATGTATGTAGTATGTATGTAGTTTTTTTTTTTTTTTTACATTCAAAACATTAGCCGGATGATGGGACTAGTACTGTCCCATCATTGGCTAATGTGTCAATCACTGTAGTCCCATCGGACGATGCCTGCACACACGCACAGACCCCCGGCAGCCCGCACAGAACCCCGGCAGCCCACACAGAGCCCCGGCAGCCCACAGAGCCCCGGCAGGCCAGCACAGACCCCAGGCAGCCCGCACAGACCCCCGGAAGCCCGCACAGAGCCCTGGCAGGCCTGCCCAGACCCCCTGCAGGCCCGCACAGACCCCCGGCAGCCCGCACAGAGCCTCGGCAGGCCCGCACAGACCCCCGGCAGGCACGCACAGACCCCCGGCAGGCACGTACAGACCCCGGCAGCCCGAACAGAGCCCCGGCAGGCCCACACAGACCCCAGGCAGGCCGCACAGACCCCCGGCAGGCACCCACAGAGCCCCGGCAGCCCGCACAGAGCCCCGGCAGGCCCGCACAATCCCCCGGCTGGTCGCACAGACCCCCGGCAGCCCGCACAGAGCCCAGGCAGCCCACACAGAGCCCCGGGAGGCACGCACAGATCCCCAGCAGGCCGCACAGACCCCTGGCAGGCACGCATAGACCCCCGGCAGTCCCGCACAGACCCCCCACGGTCACACACAGACCCCGCCCGCACACACACACATGCAGTCTCCACCCACGCACCACCCACACTCCATTATAGTGCATCATTGCACTATAGGAACTTCCAATTCTGGTATCCGATATCGCAAAAGAATTCCGATGCAGCGAATATCGGCCGATACCAGATATTTGCAGTATCGGAATGCTCAACACTATTAGTGACACATGGTTTCATGTAATCTGGAGCGGCATCAATAATGTGCATCTCACCTATCTCTGTTTCTGGTGTTCCACATGCCCAATATCCAACCATTACTCTATAGGACTCATATGGCTTAGACAGTGAACCATTTATAAAATGTGGTCCTTGCTGAACTGACATCTCAACCTCTGTAGTAGCATCTCCAATGTATGCCTCACGATATGCGAGGGTAATCCTTTTTGGCCTGAACATTGGGTGTATATTATTAAGCCAATATATACCACACACAAACAAATATTCTCCTTCTTTTAAGTTGTCACTAAAAAACCCATAACCTATTCCCTTTTCCTCATTTTTGTTGGGTAACTTAGACACTTCCCTCAACCAGTACCCAGTTTCATTTGCATAAACTGTAGCCCTCATGAATGGCTGTAGTGATTCTGGATCTATATTTTGTACTCCTTCCATATATGTTAATCTCTGGGTACTAGAGCTATGATTGACTCTCCAAAAAGAAAAGACAACACTATACTGATTGCTGGGACCCTGATAATATCTCCCAGTTACCTTTTTACCCTCTGGTATCAGTCTCACTGTCCTACTTTTAACACCATTATCTTTATAGTCGCTATTTGCATCAATGGTTATGGGTGTGTAAATAATATGTTCCCATAATCCTCGTTGGGTAATATACCCTGATCGATATCTCCAGAGTGTTCAATGTGAGTTGATTGCATAGGATTGATGATTCCAATTGCCAACAAAATTGCTGCAATTCTCATATCCAGAATCCAGAAATTTCCATCTTTGAATTCACGCTTCATTTAGGATCCTGGAAAAAACAAAAAGAGCGGCATCAAATTCTTATCAGTTATATCCGTTTACACTGATCTGCATGAACCCACTTTTTCTATAGCAATCCTTTTCATGCATTTGACACTTTTCTTGTCTATTCATTAAACTTTTACCACTTGTTCATTCAGTGTCATAGTTACCACATAAGGCCCTATCCAATTTGCATCCCATGAACATTTGGGTACAAAATTCTTTACCAACACCCTGCCACCTAGTTGTAATTTTATGGGTGGCTTGTCTGGTTCTTGTCTGGTTCTTCCTTTGCCTTTGGACCCATATTAGCAGCTGCAAAATTTAAATATTTTTGTACTTGGTCCTATAACTGTGTCAGGAATTTTTCCTTCTCTGCACTTTCTCTCATGGGAGTACTAAGTTTGGGATATGCAGGATGGCAAAGGTTCATTACTCTACCAGTCATTAGTTGATATGGGGTGATTGCAGTGCTCTTTGCATCCGTTCCCCGCAGGTAGGTGACACAGCCAATTACTTCCAGATTGCAAAACCATTTTCTTTAATCTCTCTTTTAAAGTTCGATTCATTCTTTCTACTATCCCAGATGATTGCGGATAATATGATACATGAAACTTCTGTTCTTCATTCAACATTTCACACATATTAGTCATGACTTTGCCGGTGAAATGTATACCTTTGTCTGATTCAATGACTTTTGGGAATCACCACCTTGAGAAAACATCCCTCCATAATGCAGCTGCTGCTGTGGTAGCCCTGTCCTTCCATATGGGCAAAGCTTCCACCCATTTGGAAAAAACATCAACTATCACTAGCATGTACCGATAACCATTTGTAGTACTTGGCAAGGACCAACAAAGTCAATTTGTAATCTCTCCCATGGCCCTTCAGCCAAAGGTACTCTGGAAAGCACAGATTTTTGTCCCTTTGGTCTAGGGTTCATTTGGGCAAAGATTAAGCATTCTTGGATAATTTCTGAAATAGTATTTTCCATGTTCTCCCACCAGTATTTGGTTTGAATAAAAGTACTGTCAACCCCCCAAGTGTCCTGTCAATCTATGGTTTTCTTTAGCAATATCCTTTTGGTACTGAGATGGCACTACAAATTTAGGGACTTTTGAAGTCTCTCTTAATAATAGCTCATCTTGCAGGATATATTTTTGGGGCTTATCTGTTGACTTTTCCTTAATTTTGCATTTGATTTGATTCAAAATTGAGTCTTTATCCTGCTCTGCTGCCAAACAAGGTGTAGGTGCTTTAACAACAGGGAAACACTCCAACTCCAACTCATCTTTGTCCTTGTCCTCAAAATCTTGTTCTTCCCAGGCTTGCTTTCCCTCTACATCATAGGAAGTCCACTTTCTCCTATCACTGCTGCCTCTTCAGCTAATTCATCTACCTTGTTATTACCAACTGTAATTTCGTCATTGCCTTTTTGATGTGCTTTCACCTTTATTATCGCCACTCTTTGTGGTTCTGCACTAGCCTTGTCCCAAATGTTTTTCAAAACTGAACCATGTACTAGTGTCTTACCTGATGCATCACTGTGTGCCACAAATGCATGTACTCAGTAAGTGATCTTGTGACATATGCACTGAGAAAATTGCGATAGGCCCTGCACTGAAATGTAAAATTGCTTCCCTCACAGCTTCTAGTTCAGCTCTTTGTGCTGAGAATTTTCTTGGGCCTTTAATGAGAATTGGATCATTTGTTTGAGGACACCACAGGGCATAACCTGTGTAAAATTGTCCCTCTTCCCAATACCTTGATCCACCCACCCATACCTTGATCCATCCACCCAAATTTTTAGATCTTCCTTTCCTACCACTAATCTAAACACCTCCTGGGTCTTGGTCATGTGTACCTCCCCACAGTCATGTTTTTCCCCTTTGTATAGCATCAATTGTGGCAGGATGTAGTTAGTATCATGAGTTGCTGTGATGTTCCTAGGTGTCAAAGCTACCAGCCATCTTGCTACTCTTTGGGAAGATGCACCACTGAGTGTTCGCTCCAAGAGCATTTTGATGGGCGTGTGGGGTGTGTGGCACCCCTAGGGGTATTTGCCACAAAAATAGTTACTGACAGTAAGTACAAATACTAAAATAGCAAGACTGCACTACCACCTCCGGCCAGAAGGGGGAGCTCCAGAGACTCCCCTTGATCCATTCTGGTCTGAGAGAAGAAATGGCAGTTGGGCTAAGGAGCTGATAGTGAGAGGTCATACAGTTGAATCTCTAACAGCCCTGTGACTGTTACCAGGCCTAAATCACCGGCCTGAGGAGAAGAGGGATAGAGAAAAAGGACATTGTGAGAACCGGGTAGCATTAATCACTACCCAGAACAGGCGCAAAGACGGATACCGGATCCGTGGCTGTATTCATTATATATAATACAGCAACCGGAAAAACGTGAGGTGATATCAGCTTCACTAGGGTCGGATGCAGCAACAGACACAGAGTTCAGCGGTACTCCCAGAGGGGGTAAACCGATAAAAGGACTCGGGTTGCACGTCGAACCAGGACCCGGAGGGGACAGATTGGGCCGGCAGCCAGTTCACATACAGCAGCAGGGCCACACAGAAATTGCGCACAATAAGAGGCGAAGACCCCGGCAGGGTCAAAGTAACTCAGAGTTCCCATACAGACTCCGGTGACAGGACTGGTTGTAAATCCCTTTATGTTAAAGTAAACTGGTTAAACGTTTCAGTGCCTCAGTCTTTCATTTGGACAATAGCCATCTATCCAGGATCGAGATCGTCACCGCTGGGAGAACCTGCTGCTGATCAAGTAAGTGCCTGTCCCCTCATGATACCCCTTACACTGTGCATTGCCTGAGGCCACAGCACCGGGTCAAGCCACCCGTGACATCCCCCTCAAGAGACAGACTCCATTGGTCCGGTGCTGGGTATCCCGGTCTCCTGGGCGTCACAATTGGCGTCACGAACAGGATCTAGCCAGCCCGTATACCGGGTATTGTGTGCCGTGATTGGAGCCCAAAACTGTGAAAACTGGGATGAAAAATCTTGAAAATTGACTTTATTAAAGAAAAATCCATTCCCCATTGAAAACTATTGAAAGTGACTTTTCCCCATTGGTTATAATGGAGTAAAGATGGCCGCCATCCCCTGAGGTAATCACTTCATAACCGTTAGGCACGAGACTGTTAATTGTGCTACGCCATCACCTGAGCCCCAGTCTAACTCAAAAACTTCAGAATCCGCCATTACAGAGCGCGGTGGGTGGGAGCAGCAGGGGGCGTGTCATTGTGGGCGGCACCAAGCTGAGCGCTCTGACATCAGAGCAAGGGGAAAATCGATCCTGCTGCACAGCGGAACGAATCTACACTATCCCGACGGAAGCGGAGGACCGGAAGGGTCCGGATTAACTAAGGGGGCACAGTATGTCGCAGCACGGAGACGCCGCAGCACTCGGCAACGCTAATGCAGCTGAAAGACAGAGTGTCAATAGAGAGTCCGGCAGCGCAGCGGTGCAAGGAGTGGCGCCCATCATGCCGGTGCTGATGCCATATACCCCGGGTGGCCCATGGCTTCCAATGTATGAAGGTGAGCCTAATACCCTTGACGATTTCAGAGAAAAAAAACTGGCCCATTTTGACATGTTCCCTGTGGGTGAAGTTCAGCGTGTTAGTCTCCTGATGATGCAGTTAAGTGGCCATGCTAAGCGAGAAGTCACAGCATGGGCAGCTGATCTAAAAGGCACTGTTGAACGCATATTTGCTGGATTAAAAGCTACATTTGAAACCACGGCCAGCAGCAAAGCTAAAATACGATTCTTTAGTTGCAAACAAAAAGCTAATGAGGGCGTGAGAGACTTTGCCTTAAACCTGCAGGAAGCCCTTAAATCACTTACACTGGCTGAACCCATTTTTAAAACCGGAGCGGATAAACTGCTAAGAGATCAATTTATTGAGGGACTCTACACCCCTTCTCACCGGGGGCATGTGAGCATGCTTGTTTTTAAGAACCCTGAATTGACATTTGCCCAATTAAAGGAGAGCGCTATACGTCTCCAGCTGGCAGAGGCACCTCGGGATCAGGATCCTGCGCAACCCATGGCAGAGGCACCTCAACAACTGGGAGTGCCAGTGACATCAGCTATGTCTGGGGCCATTGCTAAGCCCCTGGGGCCCAGTACTAATGAGGCTCTTCAACAAAAGCTTGACTCTTTAGCTGATGTTGTTGCTTCAATGGCTAAAACCATGCAGGAGATGAGAGGACACAAGATGGAGTTGGCAAACTGTAGAGAGGATGTTCCATGGATGAGACCCCGGAGATACCCGACATGGAGAGGACGACCCCGCGACCGCTACCAACCGGATGGACAGCCCATTTGCCGCCGTTGCCAGCAGCCGGGCCACTTTGCACGAGATTGTGATTTAAACGGGAATCCCCTGGGAATGCGGGCCGCTTCGCAGGAATGAACTTTCAAGGCCCAACACCCTGGCACGACAGGTACATCGGAGGACGACCCATTATCCCTATCGTGCTGGACGGAATTCCCCTCAACGCTTTGCTGGACACAGGTTCCCAGATTTCATCTATACCGTATATCCTTTATAAGAGGTACTGGGCTGATGCAGATATTGATAAAGGGCCCTCTGATGTTGAACTAGATATATGGGCCAGTAATGGTAAGTTGGTACCGAAACTAGGATTCAGGGAGATGACCATAAAGATTGGTAAAGTAGAACTGAAGAAACAGGGTATAATTGTTGTTGATGTTGACCGGCGGAACTGTGAACCAACTGTATTGATAGGAATGAATGTGTTAGAGAACTGCTTTTCCGAAGTCATTTCTGTCTTACAGCAAATTGCTGAAACTGCCCAATCCTGCCAGCAGAGAGTTCTCCGGAGGGAAATAAAAGTATTGATGTTAAGGCAACAGGTAGAAGTTGCAGGTGGAGAAATCGGCAGTGTGAGGGTAAGTGATCCAACGTCTATTGTAATCCCACCAAAAACAGAAATGCTGGTATGGTGTAGAGCAGCCATTGGTACTAAGGGACGAGATTATCAAGCCTTAATAGAACCAGTGTACACCGACAGCAGGCCCACTATACTCACAGCACGAGGGATAGTCGAGGTACACCAGGGACGAGTGCCGGTACGACTTTTGAACTGTGGAGAGGAAGAGGTCACTTTGCCAAGGTATGCTACAATGGCAAAGCTATATACTGTTGACAACAATGCCATCACAACCATTGAGCCCTTAGAACCAACCTGTCAGGTGGAAGGCAATGGCTCAGATGGAGAAATGGAGGATTGGTGCCAACAGCTACACGTGGGCATAAATTCAACACCTACCCATCAAAAACAAGGGGTGTATAGGCTAGTGACGGAATATGAACAAGTCTTCAGTAAACACCCATTGGACTTCGGACGGATAGAAGGGGTAGAACACACAATCCCCACAGGTGACCATCCCCCAATAAAAGAAAGATATAGACCCATACCGCCCGCTCACTATCAATGTGCAAAAGATATGCTGAGGGAAATGAAACAGGCCGGGGTAATAAGAGACAGCTGTAGCCCCTGGGCGGCCCCTCTAGTGATTGTCAAAAAAAAGGACGGAACCATGAGAATGTGCGTAGACTACCGGAAGATTAATAACATCACCCATAAAGACGCCTACCCCTTGCCTAGGATAGAAGAGTCCTTAACTGCTTTGAAATCTGCTAATTATTTTTCCACCTTAGACTTAACAAGCGGGTATTGGCAAGTCCCTGTGGCTGAGAGAGATAAGGAAAAGACGGCATTCACCACACCAATGGGTCTATGTGAATTTAATCGCATGCCGTTCGGACTCTGCAACGCATCCGGTACCTTCCAGCGGCTGATGGAATGCTGCCTCGGACACAAGAACTTCGAGACCGTCCTCCTGTACCTAGATGATGTGATCGTCTACTCAAAGACTTACGAACAACACTTAATAGACCTGGCAGAAGTGTTCGAAGCCTTATCCAGGTATGGCATGAAAGTCAAGCCATCCAAATGTCACCTTCTCAAGCCAAAGGTACAGTACCTGGGACACATCGTGAGTTCGGAGGGAGTAGCACCAGATCCCGAGAAAATAAGCGCCATAAGGGATTGGCCAAGACCTACCAGCGCAAAAGAAGTGAGACAATTCCTGGGATTGGTGGGTTACTATCGCAGATTTATAAAAGGATTTACCAAGTTGGCAGCACCCTTGCAAGACACCTTGGTAGGGCAGACGAAGAAACCTTCAAACCGAAACCCTCCTTTTCAGTGGAACGACGAAAGGGAAGACTCCTTTGAACAACTAAAGAAGGCACTAACCGGAGAAGAGGTTCTGGCATACCCAGATTACCATAAACCTTTCATCCTCTACACCGATGCCAGTAATGTGGGACTAGGAGCGGTGCTGTCACAAAAGCAAGAAGGTCGGGAGAAAGTCATCGCCTTTGCAAGTAGAAAGCTCCGGCCTACTGAAAGAAATTCAGAAAATTACAGCTCCTTCAAATTGGAACTACTGGCAGTAGTTTGGGCTGTGACGGAGCGTTTCAAACACTATCTGGCCGCTGCAGAATTTATTGTCTATACTGACAACAATCCGTTGACCCACCTGGACACAGCCAAATTAGGTGCGTTAGAACAGCGATGGATAGCCCGGTTATCTAATTACAACTTCATAATCAAGTATCGAGCAGGTCGCAAGAATGGAAATGCCGATGCCCTATCCCGGATGCCACACTTGAGAGATGTAGAAGAGGAAACGGGGGAGCTTGAAGAAATTGAACTACCAGCTTTCCATCGTCCCAAGGCAAAACATCATCAGTCAAGTACCTATCAGAAACAACAAGAGGTGAATTTTAATCCGTTAGCACACCATAGATGGGCTGACACCCAAGACAGCAATCCGGCTGTGAAGTTGGTGAAGGAACTGTTGACTGAGCAAAGTGCATATCCCTATGAGGATGCCCCAGAAGAGACGCATCAACTCTGGAAAGAGAGAGGCAAAATGTTCCTGTATCAAGGGAAGCTCTGTAGAAGATACACCAATCCGAAAACACATGAATTGGTTTGGCAGATTATTGTGCCTAAACAAGATGTGAAGATGGTCCTCGAAGCTTACCATAATGGTGCTGGTCACTTCGGTTGGAAAAAGTTAGAAGTACTTCTAAGAGAAAGATTTTATTGGGTCGGGATGAGAAAATCAATCGAACAGTGGTGCAGAAATTGTGGCCCGTGTAACCTCAGAAGAAACGATCAAAAGAACCAAAGAGCACCACTGCAGCCCATAATCACCAAACAACCACTTGAACTTGTAGCCATGGACCACGTGAAGTTGACACCAAGCCGGTCCGGCTATGTCTATGCCTTGACCATCGTGGACCATTATTCACGTTTCTTGGTAGTAGTACCCGTAAAAGATCTGACAGCAAAAACAGCAGCCAAAGCGTTCCAAACATACTTTTGTAGACCCCATGGATATCCGGAACAGGTTCTCACCGACCAAGGTACAGCCTTTGAATCAGAGATCTTCAGAGAATTCTGTAATATGTATGGTTGCAAAAAGATCCGGACGACGGCTTATCATCCACAAACAAACGGCTTATGCGAGAAGATGAACCATATTGTAATAGACCTACTAAAGACTTTACCTGAGACAGAAAGGAATCAATGGCCAGAGAAATTGCCTGACTTGGTGGATCTGTATAATCATGTCCCGGTGAGCTCCACCAACTGCACCCCAGCTTACCTTATGCGTGCAAGACCCGGCCAATTACCAATCGATCTAGAAATGGGAATTCTGAAACCAGACGCAGAAGTTCAAGACTCCAATTGGGATATCATACGGCAAAAGCAGTATTGCCAAGTGCAAGAGAGTGTGGAAAGAAGCCTTCAGCAAACTAGAGAAAGACAAGAGCGAACTTTCAACCAGAATGCTCTAGCGACCCCATTAAGACCGGGTGACCAAGTGCTCAAGAGAAATCGTCGAACCAATAAACTGGACAATCAGTGGGAAGCCGTACCCTACACAGTTTTACCAACAAGAGTGGATAATCCTAAAATGTGTCTCATTAGCAAAAACGGAGGCTTAACATCTGTACTAGTGTCAAGAGACAATCTTAAATTATGTCCGGAAGCATTGAAAGAGCCAGACGTTGTCCAGCCAGAACCAGAAGTTATTCAACCCATACAGGTTCAACCAGTAAAGGAAAAAGAAGAGGAAGTGTATCACACCTGTATAGGAGACTTTCCCAAAACCCTACTAACATACCATGGTGCAGTAGTGGTTCCCATGGTGGCCTTTTACCCAACACCGAACCCAATACCAGAAGTCCCAAGACAGGAAGAGGCTGACCCCGTACTACAGGAGGTTCCAGGCCAGGAAGAACAGATTCCTGGTCAGAGTAATCCCATTCACGGTGGACTTGCCAACTCCATAGTCGTGGAATTATCTTTAGCAGAGCGGGCAGATACTACATCCGCAGTAGACAGTAGTACACCACATGAAGAGACACCGCTATTACGTAGATCACAGCGTAGTACCCAGGGTCAATTACCGGCCAGGTATGCAGATTACCAACTATAAAGCTCATAATGTGAATTGTATATATGTTATGCCGTATATAGTTAAACAGAAAATGTAGTATAGTCATTGCTATCAGTCTGCAACGTTTAAGCCCAGTGCCTACAGAGACTTGTCTGTATGAACTTATTGCATATTCTTGAACTTTTTATCAGCCCGGAGGCACTAAATCAAAGCTCCGGAAAGACTGCTTTTTGAACTTTGCTTTTTGCTCTTTTTGAACTTTCTTTAGACTTTATATTGATAACTCCGTTGGAAAAATGGAACTAAATTCCTGGACACTAAGTACAGTGCCGTTCCTAATACCTTCAAGGATAGAACTGTATTAATGGACGCTATTTGAAGTGACTTTTTACAGAACTCTATTTTTGTTTCCTTGAGTGGTTTTTGTAACTTTTCATTTTTAAGACTCTGTACATATTAATTGTTATTTCAAAATGTTATTGTCCCACAGTCCCGGAGTACTGTTCTTAACTAAGGGGGAATGTGGCACCCCTAGGGGTATTTGCCACAAAAATAGTTACTGACAGTAAGTACAAATACTAAAATAGCAAGACTGCACTACCACCTCCGGCCAGAAGGGGGAGCTCCAGAGACTCCCCTTGATCCATTCTGGTCTGAGAGAAGAAATGGCAGTTGGGCTAAGGAGCTGATAGTGAGAGGTCATACAGTTGAATCTCTAACAGCCCTGTGACTGTTACCAGGCCTAAATCACCGGCCTGAGGAGAAGAGGGATAGAGAAAAAGGACATTGTGAGAACCGGGTAGCATTAATCACTACCCAGAACAGGCGCAAAGACGGATACCGGATCCGTGGCTGTATTCATTATATATAATACAGCAACCGGAAAAACGTGAGGTGATATCAGCTTCACTAGGGTCGGATGCAGCAACAGACACAGAGTTCAGCGGTACTCCCAGAGGGGGTAAACCGATAAAAGGACTCGGGTTGCCCGTCGAACCAGGACCAGGAGGAGACAGATTGGGCCGGCAGCCAGTTCACATACAGCAGCAGGGCCACACAGAAATTGCGCACAATAAGAGGCGAAGACCCCGGCAGGGTCAAAGTAACTCAGAGTTCCCATACAGACTCCGGTGACAGGACTGGTTGTAAATCCCTTTATGTTAAAGTAAACTGGTTAAACGTTTCAGTGCCTCAGTCTTTCATTTGGACAATAGCCATCTATCCAGGATCGAGAGCGTCACCGCTGGGAGAACCTGCTGCTGATCAAGTAAGTGCCTGTCCCCTCATGATACCCCTTACACTGTGCATTGCCTGAGGCCACAGCACCGGGTCAAGCCACCCGTGACATCCCCCTCAAGAGACAGACTCCATTGGTCCGGTGCTGGG